>NW_027466861.1:1572500-1890000 GCF_046128005.1 Genypterus blacodes
ATTTGCATCTATTGGTTCTAGGTCAGAGCACAGATACCGATCAGCTGTGTTTCTCATATTCTATATTCTCGATCGGATTATTTGTCTAAACATAAATCACCTTTGTAGGATTCTTAACGTGTCCACCGCTCACTTGGCTGCTGCAGAACCCAGAACCTATAAATCTGCAGCCAAGATAACAAAACCAGTGGTGCAGACGGATACACGACCAGTCAGGAACTCTTTCTAGGCTCAGATTATAAAGCATAATTGGATTGCACGGTAATCCGCTCAAGTGATTTTCTGGATTAAGCTGCACTAAAGTGGTGAGAGGCAGGAGTGTAAGGGCTCGGGGGTCTGATAGATACGATGGTGCGATGCTGTGCGGTGATACGATTGTGACGGCACCGTCGCGGGTCAACCCCGCCTCAGCCTCCTCGGCCTGGGAATCATTTTTATTCCTAACGAAATCGAAACAGGAAACGGTTAAAAGTCATAACAAGGTTTTATCATGTTAGCAGATGATCACCTCATTTTTCATACTTTGTCGGAGGAGAAATCACAGGCGCAGGCGGGTTGTTTGTGTCTTGCCTGTCGAGCTGTAATGAATTGCGGAGGACCTGATGGTTGACGGTTCAAAACAAGCTCAATAAAAACGCTGGGAAATATGAAGATTTATAATGAGGACGCTTATAGATTTCCATATGGTGGAATCCCACAATCCTCCTTGACTTTGACTCCAGTTAGAACAATCACAATAGAGAGCAAAACGCCATTATTATTCTACTCGTATCACATTTTACCTTCTGATCCTAAGTATCAAGGTATCTGTTTCCTGCCTCAGATCATTTATTACATATATGTATGTAAATCAGATCAGTCTCAAGTGACACAGGGGGGGAACACACACTCCTACCCCGCATCAAAGACTAAACAAGTAGAGCATATTAATCAATTTGTGCTATAATGGTTTCAGTTTACTTAAACCATTAAGCCCATACTTTGCTATTTAAATCAATTTGGGAGCGATATATTGAGGTTAATATTTCAAACGTGAGGGCTTAATGCTGCGTTTTGCATCTTTCTTTCCTCCAGCTAAGCCACGCAGGCAAAAAATGGCTTTTTAGAAAGTCATTAGAGCTAAATGATGGTGGCCCGTGCAGACCGTGTGGCTCTATGCTGAGACGGTCAGAGCAGACAAAAGGGAAGAGGAGGCGCATAACAAGATACACCGGAGTGGGTGTAATGGAGGAGCGGCTGGATAATGGGCGAATGGAAGTGGGACGTGGGGTGAGACGGGTCAAGCCGGTGTGGGAGAAAGCAAACGTGGATCGAATTCATCAAAAACAAGCTTCAGACAATTTGGGGGGACGTGAGCTACGGCAGAGATCTACAGTAAGCGACAGGAGACCCTCGGATTCGCCGTCGTAAGTTAATCGAGAGCCAAATTCGAGAATCAAACGCGTGTTAAGTGCGTGAGAGGCAAGAAAAATGAAAGTGAGGGAAAAAAACTGAGAAAGATGAGACGGCATGAGAGAGATGGCGAGAGCTAATGCCAACGGAAAAACATTCTGATTAGTCTTATCCACGCCTCAGAGGATTAGACGCTTTGATAAAAACCTTCAACCCAAACCAAAATCAATTTAGTCAGGGTGTAACATTCATAAGCACTCTTTGTTCCCTGCAGTCAAACGCTGCCTGTTTCAACAGATTGGGCTTTTATTTATTCTCTCTTATTTTTAGTCACTTTCTTTTTAGATATCTGAGGCTTCTTCTGTCGGCCGCTGATTAGCCAGTGTCCAAACAGCTGCGGCAACGTAAACACAAGATGGATCTGTGGGCTCTGAAATATTCACCGGACTTGATGCTGACAGAATATAACACAGCGATCAGACGGAGCTGCGTAAAGCTTCGCTGTCAGTTTACAAAATCCCCCCCCGGAGCCCGAAGGAGGTTCTCTTTTACGCTGCTTCCTCCAAAATGTGGCGACGGCCAAACCTCAGTGACCCGCTATAAATGATTCATGCCTGCCCGGACGCTGCCTTTGACAACGTTTCAGTCCTTTAATCAGAAAAAAGGTGAGACTGAATTAAGCTTCCATTGAATAACAATTTGTATTGCTAAGCTTTGCTGCTTGATTGTGGGCTGGCCGCATTCTCAAGCTGCCTCCTGGGGACTCTAAGTGGTCTCTTCGCGGGGAGACGTCAGGATGAATCCTGATTAGACGCCCGGACCGTCTCATCAGGCTATTTCCAATGCAAAAGAGCTGCGCCCTGACTCCTCACCCTCGCCTGAGTCTTGACCCCTGTGGTGGATTTCTACAGCTCCTATGCACATCTTGTTCTTTTGGTCACAACCCAGAGCCCCTGACTGTATGAAGAAGTGGAACGCAGACCGACCGGTAACCTGTCTCCATAGCAAAGGCTGAGGTGCCTCTCATGGTATCTCTTCCACCCAATTTGTCTTCTGCCGAGTTGGCAAATCATCAGGAATTCCTCACATCACACCTCTTGCTTTGCCATACGGGAGAATGCCTGGGCAGACTCATCTCTTTGATAAAGAGCGAGCAGAGGCGGACGCTGCAGGGAGAGGAACAGCTCCACAGGACTGTGCGAGATCAGATCGAAACTTTCCATTAAATTAAACTGACCAATCAACTGATTTGGCTGAGATGTCATTTTTATGAAATGCAAATAAATGTGAGCCAAATACTGTTCAAACTTTGAACAGAGGCTGCTAACCTTCTATCTATGAATGTGGAAACATGTCTATCTGCCCTTATCGATGCCTTAATCTGGCGCTGTGTTTTTGGAATTACCCCCATTTTGTCGTAAGAGTTTACTTATCCCTGCTTTAGTTTTTCAGTATTCAACATGACTATTAATAGCCTTTTCCACACCTATGCTGGAGAAGAATCAGGTTAGGAGTTTGTGCAATGGTCAGCAAATGTTGCAGACTACAGATTTGGGAAATAATTATTGTGAATTTTCAAATCTCTTGTCCACTTTCCTGTAAATGAGCAAACAATAACCTTGGCTAAGCACGGGTTTAGCCTCCAGTCAGAAACATCCTGAGGCAGTCCACCTTGACTGTCACTGTAGAACTGTAACAGTGCGTCTTCTCCCTTTCACCACAAATCAGCAGAGAAAAACACATTTTCCCTCCGTGCTGGGAGTTTGAGTGTAGTCCTAACCGTGCTTGGCAAGCAGAACACACAGCGTAGCACAACTCCTGAGAGGCCTAGCTGCTAAAGCTAATCACTGCACAGACACCCACACATCTGACGGCTCCTACACAAATTTACAAATGCAAATGCCGCCCCCATGCATACACACACACACACACACACACACACACACACACACACACACACACACACACACTCACACAACCTATTAACAGAAGGGGATGCAGAAGAGCGAAGGAACACACTTCCAACCAAATTGGATTAAGAGTGTCATCTAATATAGAACAAGCGTTGCTAGCGTTCCCTTGAAACTGGGAGCCAGGAGAGAGCAAAGCCACTTTGCGGTGAAGGGATATCGTGCGTTGAAAAATCAGTCGTGTGCTCCTCGGTTAGGAGAAAATTCTGATTCATCACGGACGGGAGAGCGTGGAGAGGGGGTGAGCAGGGAGGGGAACAGAGTGGAGCCCTGTGAGATCATCCCTCTGTATGAGCAGCCATCAAGTGATGATCAGCAGCCACACCTCGATGCATGCAGACAGCTCTAACATATGAGGATAGATGATGCATGGAACTCCTTGGACTCTTTTCCTTTACCTGTCCCGGAGATTTTGTCTATGCAGTGCAAGCAAATCCGTCTCTCCCTTTCCCTCCCCTATCTGTTCACATGGGCCCCCATTTGACGCAGCTCGTCCCTGGAGTGGGCAAAAACCTCAAGGCAGCTGGGGGCAGCGTTGCCCACCGGCGTGCCCATGATCCTGCCCAGGGCCAGCTGATGGGTGAGATCAGCCGAGAGTCCTTCTCAAACACAGACAAATAATACCATGGGACTGATATAGCAGAGGGATATAATATTCTATGTATGCATCTATTCTTGAACAGGGCCAATCGTTGCGCAAAGTGGTTAAAACAATGGATTCCCGTTGATTCTAAGAGTCACAGCAGGAAGTTTACCTCTTGTTCTCTATGCCCGATAAAGTCATTCTCCTGCGTGAGACGAGCAAATCTGTGTGTCAATAGGGATGTTTACTGCCTTCATTTGGAGGTTACACTCCTCGAGGACGGCGTACGAGCTCCGCATTTGATCTTTCCTCTGCACTCGTGGTTGCGTACCAACCTTTTCACCAAGGATGAGTGTGTGAGTGTGTGAGCAGGTTAAACTAATAGCACTTCTGTGAAGAGAGCAGCCTCTGATCCCCTATAAACAGTAGGAAAACACACACCCATGCAGCTTTGGTAATCTTATTGTTAAACAGAACTATTAAGGAAGATAATAAGTGATGGAAACATTTTGGAACCATTCCTTCCCAAAAATTGAGCAAACAATTTTAAAAAGTATGATATCAGAGTGACTTGATGCATTTTCATCCATAATTGTAGATCAAAATCACAATCGTTTTGAGTGCAAAAGCAGAAAATTGCTGTCAGGTTTGGGGCACTCAGGAAACAGTGATATAAAGTTATGATGATGATATAAGGATGTTGTTTGGCAAACTGATCACATTCACTTTCCCCTCGTGTGTGAGGACAACAGAGTCAGGAGAACTAAAGGCAGTGAAACGTGTGTGAAGAGTGATTGAAAACCCAACATGAAAGATTCTGATTGTCCATATTTTCCAGTGATTGCTCGTATTGTAACGGTTGTAAACAGGATCTCTCAGGCTAACGTGAAAATTACTCCTTAGCCCCACAATCACGCCGCATTGTTGCCTCAGGTAGACGGCAAGAGATTGGTATGCGGCGCTGGAGGCTGAGGAGAGCAAGGTTAACTGTTCTACAAAGGATCGCACCTGTGGGGTTATGAGTAATGTAGGTGGTGGACTGAAAGCCTATGAGCGTGCCGCCGCCGCCGCCGCCGACCTGTCAACCGGCCTGTGTGTGTGTGTGTGTGTGTGTGTGTGCGTGCGTGCGTGCGTGCGTGCGTGCGTGCGTGCGTGCGTGCGTGCGTGTCCTCGTGCGTGACTTTAAAGAGATGTTAAGGTGCTTGGTACATCATGCTGATGAGCTCCGTAATGCAATGGAGCTGCGGCTCCCTGACAGAGAAGTCGGGACGCTTTCCAGAGGATCATCTCCATTATCTGTGTATACATTAACCTTGAGAGTGGCGGCAGGACTGCTGGATGCTTCAGACAGACACACACACACACACACACACACACACACACACAGTACTTCACTTGTGGGGACCTTGTGCTGGCACCTGGGCCGTATTTACAACTTGCTCTACATCTGCTTGCTTTACATGAGCTAAGATCAGATCACGGGACTTCCCTGTGATCTGGATGCTCTCTAAGATGATCTCTAAGATGATCTGAGCATTCAAATATACCCTGATCATCTGGATCTAAATGCCAGGTCAATAAGGCATCACAATATTGTAAGAGGAATGTATTTTTAGAGATCTGATGGTGGCAGCAGGGACCTGACGGAGCTGACAGAGCACACCTGATGCTTAAAAGGTTTGATACACGAGGTGTCTTTGAAGATACAGGAGTCACCAAGGTCAGAGCTAATCCTCACATTCATCCGTTCAGGGTCAGGCATCTTTTGATAATGATTTGATCGCTAAAAAAAAACCCGCAGCAGGGCCGAGAAATACAGAGCAACGTATCCATCCCTCAGGCCAGATCCTCTGTCGTCAAGGACGCACACGGCCAGCCTGCTAATGCTTCTGCTTCAGCCTAGGACTGTTCATGTACGCTGCACTTTCATCAAATGTTGTTGATTAGTGTGTCTGGTTTTCCCAGTCAGAGTGTGTGTGTGTGTGTGCGTGCAGAGGCATAGAGTGTTATAATATCATATTGAGCCCAGTGGACTCAGTGGGATGAAGTGTTCTGAATCTCCCCATACGGGTAAACATCCCTCTTTGAAAACAAACACAACAAATGAGCCACAGTCGAGTCTTTAGTGAGTGTGTGTAAGTGGCTGCGATCTGTTGTCGAGTCGCGTAACGTGCACGAGCGCTTTCACTCGCACGAGGGATTGATGCTGGTGCCAACCGACGTCAACGAGGGCTATGACGGATGATAACCAATAGTTACCGCAGTGAATATTGAGCTATTGCAATTAAAGCCCCCTGAGAAACTGGTACACACACTCATTCACACACGTCTCTGCGACTGGAAACACACACCCACAACAAACATGACAGAAAGTATAATTACACATTTATCAGGGAAATTCAAGCAACACAGCCCGTGACTGCAGCACGCAAACAACAGCAGGGTTTCCATCAAGCCCCATCAGGTCATGTGGGGTTCGGACCCTAATAGAGGAGGACCGTCAACATGTAGAGTAAGTACACAAAGCAATAATAAGGCTCACAGCAGATAGATTTCCAGTGACAAAGAGTTGAATTGAGGGTAAAGTTGGGCTTATATCTGAACTGTAAACAACCTTCTGTTATTCTTTGGTGGGAGGCAGTAGTCGAGTGGGTAGAGCTTCCGCTTAAGAACCGGAGGGTTGCCGGTTCAAGTCCCTGCCGAGGTGCCCCTGAGCAAGGCACCGAACCCTCAATTGCTCCCCCCTCTGCGAAGGGTGGTAATATAACGTAACGTAAGTCGCTTTGGATAAAAGCGTCTGCCAAATGATCGTTATTTTTTTTTTTTTTTCCAGTGTGTGTGAGTGGGAAGACTTGGTGTGTGTGTGAAGTAGGGGTATTTTCAAAGTGTGTTTACCTCTGTGCAGTTAAAAGATGTCGATGTTTTAGTGTAAAGTCTGAGCTCTGCAGGTAAATGTTACATACATGACACATCATAGTCTCACTCTGTTGATGTTCTGTGGATTTTGGGGCTCCATGACTTTAAACAGAGGGAAAGCACTTTTGTGGAACACTTTGTTTACACGAAGCCATTAGAGGCGCTACCTCCCGTAACGAGGTAAGAGGGAAGCAAAGATAGTGAGATGGATCCAAGGAGCAGGGAGGAGTGAGCGTCTCAATCTCCGTGGATAACAGGATGTGGTTAAGGCAGATATGAGAGCCAGAGCTTTTTTGGGACACGCTCGGCTATAAGAAAAAGGATAAAGCTGTAGTTTCCTCTATAACTTCCGAGGTTTCAAAAGGACGTCCTGGAGGCAGCGACTGCCTACATGCATTGTGTGTATGATTACCTCAAAGCATACGAGGTCATTGGTGCGTAACAGACACGGCGAGTCGTTCAGTCATTCTGTCAGCGCGATTTGGCGGCGGGACGTATCATCGAATGGGACGTAAAAGACACGTAATGGCATTATAACATGATTTGGTTTCATTACGGGGATCCGTCTTCCTCTGGCTCGCTCGTCTTCGCTTTGGCGGGGGAGAGATGACGGGCAGATGGTGGGTATATCTAAGTGTGGCGGAGGAGCAGGTGTTGATAGGCTCGGACCCTGCCAAAACCGTGGTGGACCACAACAGGAAACGTGTGGGGCGGGGGGGAGAGAATGGTAATAACGGCTAAAAAGAATTAAAAACAGTTTGAGGACGTATGAGCAGGAAAAATAGGATAGGATAGGAAAGGAAAGGAAAGGAAAGGTCTACTCTTTTGTCCTGAACAACTTAGCATGCATCCTAAGTTCCGTATACCCGCACACATTTTGTTTTGTTTACTTGCATTCATAATTCATGCTCGGAGCCGCGCCTGAAATTATGCACTAACAAGTCAATCTTTCACTAAAACGCGGTGAAAAAAGGGGGGAGGTGAACTGTTGGCCTCTGGAGCAATTATTTGCGGAAAATTCAAACTAAAAATTCATAAAGTACGGATTTGGTATCTCGAAGGTAAATCACTCAACCCACAGCGTATGAAGGAGTGTCCTCCGTCTGTCTAAAGGTTTATGAGTGTGTGTGTGTGTGTAGCTGTTTGTGTTCTGCCTCTGCGATGAGATTTCTTCTTGGAATTCCCAGTGTGTCAGTCCTGTCAATCCACTGCGGCTTTCTGACAGAGATACTCACAGGTGTGTGCGTCTTCCCATACCTACATAAATGAATTCAGACACACTGTTGAAACAGTTTGGGCAGGTTTGCACAACACATCAGTTCACTCCAGCTACACTAAAGCATTGAGGCCATCACACACATGCAATAATATGACTCGTCAAAATAGAGTTTCCATGCCTGATTATGTCATTGGACATGTTAAAGCTATGGAACGGGATGAAAGTGGTTTATTACAATTACAGTTTTTAGCAATAGTTTCCTCAGTCTGGGACTAAAACGGCGAAAGAAACGGGTAGAAATGAGAGAGAAATGCTGCCTAATAGAACGTATGTCACACTGGCAAGCGGAAGCCGACACCCTGACGAGAGCATTAATCTGTTTTGGTGTCTGCTAGGCTCTGGCTGTTGTGTAAGAGCAAACATAATGAGCTCAGCAGGTTTACACAGCCTTCATTTGTTGTTCTCGTCCCGCTTACAGCCCAAAGTAACAACGCGATCTGACTGCTACATGGCAAAAACTACTTGACGGCTTCTTGATGATCTTGTTTTTGATAATTCAGTTAATTTTAACGGTGCTGGCGTGTTAAAATCGACAGGTAGCTGCGATCACTCAATGTAGACAACATCTTGCTCTGAGTTGAAAGACGTGGACACAATTACCAAAACACAAATGGATCAAATATAAGTTTTACTGAACCGATTGGGTTCTGTTTACTTTCAAAGTTTTCTCCATTTGCATTGGAACAGTGAGAGTGAGGCAGGAGTGTGTCTGTGCCTTTCTCGTGGCTGCGTATCCTGTGAACGACACCACCCTGGGAGGAACCGTGGCAACTAAATAGAAGCCGTTTCTTGGCTCTCCATTACTACTACTACTACGTTCGAACAAAGGCCATTAGGACGATGATTCTGCTCGATCACTCACTGTTGGAAAGTGGAAGGATAAATGGAAAGATAAATACAGAACATATTGAGACATGTTTTTCTTTGGAGCAGAGTGAAGGGTGCGTTTCCAAAGACTCCTGATGATTGGCACCGCATAGGAAGCTGTGTGGAATACTGAGTTGTGGTGGTGATCGAGCGCAGTACTAGTTGCCTTCAATACAAAGCATGCAGAGTAAGATGGAATATACTGCACATACTCCTAACTTTCTACAGATGTAAGAATTTCAACACTGGTAAGAATAGTCAAGAGCTAAGACATTGAGCATTGGTTCTTCTTCCCTGGTTCACACTGTGCTGATTGTTACGGCACAGTTCATGTCCTGTGCACAGTTCATATTGCTAGTCTTTGTTTCTGACTCTGGTGCTCTTCTCCAAACGCCTCAGACTCATATTTATTAGACATAGGGGGGAGATTGCGGCTCTAGATGCGGCAGAGTTATCAACCAGGGTCAAGGTTAAGGTCAGGTCAGTCACTATGCACGTTTAGCAAGACCCATGAAAGCCTCTAAAAGCGGCTCTACTCAAAGTTATAAGTGTAATTGGATACATTTGTGTTCACCATTGATTTAGAAAGAGTTTCCCTTTGGCATTTTACCTTGAAACGACTGTATTTTTCATGGATTTCTTATTGAGTGTCTCCATACAGACACCCCAGGGGATCTGATAACACAACACTAAGACATGTAAGGGAGATTTACAAGGGAGGGTCCTGTGAGGAAAATAAAGGAAGGAAGGATCCTTATGTAGCACTGAAGCTATTTCTTTCCAAAGCCAAAGTTCAAAGCCATGTGGACCTGGTAAAGTCAACACCAAATAACGCCAAAAAAGCTCCAACTTACTAAAAAATGTCTCTGGCCTAGTTTGTACGTATTTTCCACTACAAATCCTTCAATTTGATCAAATCTGTATCAGTTTAAAGTAGAACTCTGTGTTGCAATTGGCAGCAGTGATCGTGATTCTTGACATCTTAAAGAAATGGGCCACCGAACCTGGAGCAGCGTTTAAACTCAAGCCTATTATCTCTCTGAGACAGGACTTTTGTTGTTACCATCAGGAGACATAAGGTGTTAATCTTTTTAGCGTCTATTGCGAGAAAGGCCAGACAGATAAAAAAAAACACATTAGCTCATGTGGCAGACGCTCTATTAAGTGATGAATGTGGCAGATAGAAGATTCTTTATTATTACTCAATCTGAAATCTGCTGGTGTCGCCCATAATTAAGTAACCTCTGTTCAGTGTTTTGTTTCCTTTTAATACAGTTGGCCCTTGAGAAGCTTGTAGCAAAGTGTTACCAACCCAAACAAAGCCTTTTAAAATGATTAATTTGGCTCCACGCGCACAAAAGCTTTATACATGTTTGCCTTTCCGCTGCTCCGATGTTCTCCAATCCCTGTCAGGGTAATGGCCCACATAGGTAATAATGCAAACAACAATGAAAAGCCATTATGAAGTTCAGTGAATAATAGTTGCCTTGTGTAATGAGAACAGCAAACTGTTTAAAAAAGTAGCACTGGGGCTGCTGTAAAAGCTTTTCATCCAGAGTTACTACATTAAAGGGAAGTCGATCCCTCACTAGGCAACCTGACGCCCAACTGCAGATTGCTTTTCGAAAGACTGCGGCCGAGAGGGGACAGAATCTTGCTTTTCTGTTGTGGGAAAAGGACAAGACGGACAGGACAGATGCTGGACTTGTTTGTTTCCTTTCCTGTACACAGGCACACTAGTGGGACTGCATCCGTTTAAATACCGTGACTCAGCACTTCTTTGGTGTGAAAATAAAGCTAAAAAGTGCTTGATCCTCTATTTTCCTCTTCGTGTTTTCGAGCTGCGACCGAATGCAAAGTCGCTTAATATATTCTGACGTGACGCAGTACCTCAAAACACATCTCAGACACGCACACACTAATAGGCTGTCTGGATGGCTCCATGTGTGGCGTGCAGAGAGTTCCTTAGCTGGAGGCGCTTGTATGCCGTGTGGCTGTAAGGTGTGTATTTATGAGCTGGCACCCTGCTGAGTTCGCACTGAGGTCAGATCTGGAAATGGCGAGATTCCGTCCATTTTTAGCCTTACGTCAAAAAAACAACAACTGTAAATCAGCTATAGGCGACATGCAGGAGAGAGGCTGAGCAAACAAGAGTGGGCGCACAAATACACACACACACACACACACACACACAGAAAATCAAGACCAACTTACTAAAATTCAGACTCAAGTTGAACCAGAATCAAGCTGGTTTAGGGTTTGATTCTATTCTTGAATCATCTACAAGGCCTCATGGTGGAATGAACTGGATTTCAGATGATTAGGCAGCTACATGTAATGTGAAGAATGCAGCATTCTGCAGTCTAACTACTTTTCATCCATTTGATTTTTCTGGAAGTCTGACTGCTTTAATTTCTTTTTTTTGCTGATATTAAGCAAATGTTCAAAGCCTTACACAAGCCTAATGAATTATGGTTCAATTTTCCTCCCACAGCAGAGAGCGATGAGCTCAAATCTTCCCGGTTTGTAGTCTCCCATGATTACGGCATGTAAGCCATTAGCACATTTCCCCAGTGTTAAACGGGTAATTGTTCTTTTGGTGATAATGCCATTAAAACAAGTGTTTTAGGTGGAAGAGCGGCGCTTTGAACTGCCATATCTGGACCAGGTTTAATCAAATTCAGTGAGTTTTTTTCATTTGTATAAAAAAATGCCAGCTCATTAGTCTTTTGTTCCCTTATTCATTAACTCCTTTTGTCCCGTCTCCCAGCCTGATCTCCCCCCACTCGCCTGCTCTACTCTTTCACTCTGCCATCTGTGTTCGCTGACGATCACTGCTCCGTTACCCATCGCTCTCTGTCTCGTTGTTGTTCTGTAGTCGATAGAAAAATGGCGACTGGGGAATGCAGCAGTTTAGGAAATTGAACGTGACAGCCACAGTGACGATTTGGCTGCTCTGCCTATAGGAAACGGGGCGGATGACCGAAACAAAACAATGGCGATCCATCACCAGCTTGAGTGGTGATGGTAACAAATATGTATGCAGACACACGTCAGGCTGTTTGGATGGTTTGGATCGAATCTTGACAGAATACAGTGAAAAACAACTGCAGACTGATAGTTTAACATGAAACAAAAGGTATTGATTACCGTTCATGAACATCATAATGGACCTATTGGCTGTTGCACTCAGAAATGTATTCAGGGTCATCAGTGATTGTGAAACAGTGAAGCCACGCCTCTTTCTGTACATCACCTGTAACCGATTAAACTAAGTATGAATGTGACTGTATATGTAATGATCTATAATATGTACATCTTTTACAGCATTTTCCCTCTCAAGATAAACTCGAAGTCTTCAAAATAACCGGAAAGCCTGAAGGAAATTTAAATGTATTTTAACAGTAAATGGCAAAAAAGGAAGGATGAAGCCTGAAAGCCTGAACATTGTCTGAATGGTTTCTGTATAACAAAATACGACGAAGTTACACGCAGTTTCAGTGACAGCTAAAGCACAAATCCTTTGAAGCAGCTAATTGCACAACAGGTGCAGCCAATTAAGCAGAGACACCGAGCTGAGTCAGTGTGAAGGCAGAAGATGCCTGAAAACCACAACGTCAAACAACTGGCTACCACTCAAACAGTAAGTCCTATCTCAATATGGGTTGGACCTTGAGAACTGGGGGAACTTCCTGAATGTAGGGATGTATTATGGTCCAAAACGGCCAGAAAAAAACAAAGAAACAGCGAGTTAAAAATATGTGAAAGATTGTGGGGTTTTTTTGTGAAAACTGCTAAACATATATACGTTAGTACAAGTGTCACTGCTTCATTTCTTTGTGTGGTTGGCTGAGGTTGTGAGGCAAAAGTTTATGTTCTGACGCTTTGAAGAAGTTGCCATTAGTTCAGCAAGACTTACTCTCAGATGAAATGCATTGTGTCACACCTGAAAGCTAAATGAGCTCGGGGATCAAAGCCCTTTTAATATTATGGGTTTCTAAACACTCTTTACTTATGCTCTTCATTCTCATAATCGTATTGATTCACGGTGAGACGCAGTCCCTAACTCCCTTCCCCATATTGTCCACCTGTCTTTACCCAAGCAAGGTTTAATATGTTGGCCTCATATGTTCTGGTCCCGTGACAGGCACTGCATACACACTTAGTGTGAGAGTTAGGCTTGACAGAGCACTAATGGAATTCTCCCATGGGTCTTTAGAAGCCTTTCATACGTCTTAATGAGAAAACGCAAAGCTACCGTATAATGTGTGTGTGTGAATATGCCTGGTCTCGTGCGTGTGTGTGTGTGTGTGTGTGTGTGTGTGTGTGTGTGTGTGTGTGTGTGTGTGTGTGTGTGTGTGTGTGTGTGTGTGTGAGCACCATTTGTGTTTCGTTTCCCGCACAACCTTAATGTTGCATTAGCTGCTAAGCCTCTTAGCCAGGCTAGGCCCTGACTCACTCTGAGGTCAACGCCACTGTAGAGACCCAGCCCTCATATCAAACGCGCCCCCTCCCCCCTCCTGTGAATACAATACCTGAGCTAATTACCTAGCAAAGCCTCCTTTATTCATTCTCCGACTCCAGCTTACTGTTATTGATCTCGCCCATGTTAATAGAGGTAAGGGGTCTTTCTCCACCAATTCCTTTATTGATCTGAAATGTCATCAGTCAGAGGCTTAATTAAGCAGCTAATAGAGGGAAATGCTATCGATTTCGCTATGTCATGGCATTTGTGCATGCGTGTGGGTGTGTGTGGGACTGAATATTCCTTAATGTCACAAGCAGAATATTACACGATGTTTAACAAGACCGTCCACGCTGTTGGAGACATGGACACTCTTTCAAAAGCAAACCAGGTCATCCATCATGTATAACTGATAGCGCCTCTGCGAGCTAATTAATAAGTGTGTCATTAGATTAAGCTGATGGACTGACCGAGTGAAGTTGTCACAGCCCAGACACAGGGGTATTACACAAATCAACGGCCACAGAACCAAACTCCATCCTCTGATCTCTACAGGATCTGTCACTGTAGGATACATGATAGGATAAACACACCTCATATAATGCATGAACATGTGAAAGATCTAGGTTTATGGCTAAGCCCGATTTGTGGTTGTGTGACTTGCAGCTGCATTTAATTATCAATCAAGCACTTATTTATTTATTTCTCCTGCAGTGACACTAGGGTTCCACCAGGGGCGCACAGATACACCATGCAACTGGGAGCAGGGAGAGCCGAAAAGACGAATCATGGTGTAACGTTTAAGTTAAACTAAATCTGTCACGCCTCATACTGAGCGTGTATGGAACATCCACACTTGCTACACTGTCAATAAACAACTGATCGGTGCGCACTGGTTTGTTAGTTGAGAGAAGATCAATTCCCTGGCTGCATTTGGTGGAGCCTTTGAATTGGGACAAGACACGCTGGCCGGTTGTTACAGCTGACGCCGGCAGTAATCGGGAGCCTGAATTGGGACACGGCTACAAGTCCACGGAAAAGCAGGCGATCTACAGGGGAAACAGCTGGGGAAATGAGCAGAAGTGTGTCAAGCTTAATTGATGGTTTGGCCTTGAGTACAACGCCCATCCCCAAACTGTAAATAATGGGTGTTTTCTGTTGTCTATCCCCCTACACAAGTATCGACCTCTTACATTTGGTTCTGGCTGCTCAGTATTCAGACCGATTGTTACACTGAAGTGTTGCAGTGAATTCAAGTCAAGTTTCCTTTATTCTCTTGTGTCACCTCTGTTCCTCCATCAAATGCACTTGTCCAATGACATTGAGCGAACACAAATCTCAGACGACAGTGGGCCTGTGTCTGTACGCCTACAGAGAGTCCCCAGTAAAAGCTTTTCATGTCAGGGGACCGCCGTTATTTCTCACTTTAGTGCTTCTTTGTCATATGTCTTGTTTGTCTTTGACTTCAGTGTGTACCATTGTGCAGGAGATCAACCTGACCTTTTTCTAAATCCAACCTCCTCGTCTGGAAGGTTAGTGCTTCAGTTGAGGGTTTTTGTGCCCTCACATTTGTTTTCCCGTTTTCCGCTCACTGAATGTCTATCATCTTGAACCCCTTGTTCTTCCAAGTGACAGCGTATGTTGCGGTTCTAAGAAAATACGGTGACGGCTGCGAGCACCGAGTCTGCAGGATCTACTTATCCTGCTCAGGGTCTCTGAGGGCCTGGAGCCGAACTCAGCAGCCGTTGGTATTACAGGGGGGTAACACAGTATCCAAACACATTGATTCCACTTAATTCTCTCTGAGCATCGTGTCCAACTGAAGGACATACACCCATTAAGACTCAAAATTAGTGCCATCATTGCCTTTCTAGCATCATCTGGCCACAACACAAGTATAATATCTTGGCTCAAATTTTCTGTGATCTGTGTGGCTCTAAGGATCCAGATATTCTACTTTGAAGAGCTGTTGCCCTTCCAGAATCCAAGGCCTCACAGGCTGTAAATATTTGAAAATAATACCGAGCACAACACTCCTGCAATAAAAACTTCGGAAATAATTCTCAAGTTCAGGATTTTTTACACATTAGCAATGTCCTCAGTCTGATGGTGTCCCCCAAACCTGTGGATGTATTCATGAGTGGCGGCTCAGTGCTCTCCCGGGTGCCTTTCCCGCCTCTCTCTTTGAAACGCAGACTTAATGAAGTGCTAGAATTGTTTAAACAACTTATTTCTGCTACTGCACGTGCTGCACATCACACTGTGTGATCTGCCAACAACGCTGCATAAATCAAGTGACGTCTGACCCTCTATCTCTATTATATTCTAATTTAAGTCATGGACTTCACACAATGAAGCTTTGCCTTTGCATCATTTAACATCGAATCATGCAGCTTCTTTTTGGTTTGCATTATATTTTTTATATAAAAGACTAAATTCTCAGATTTGTTTTGTTCTGAAAATCCACTGAAACATTTAGAAGTTGAATCAATTACAATTGTGTCCTCCATTATTGCAACCATTGGTTTCTAAATCTATAATTAACTGCATTTGAAAGATATTTGGAATTTGTAACATAAAATTCTCTCTCCCTCTCCCCCTCTCTCTCTCTCTACATTCGACTTTCAGGTGTAATCAAGGGCAGATAGATCGAATGTCAAGGCGTTCTTCGGGTTAATACTTGCTCAGGGCTATATAATTGACTTCACTATGGTGGAAACACACAGAGCGACTTTTTGCACCTTCTGTGATCTCACTCTAGTCCAGTTTAAGCTTTACACGTCCGTGGAGTTGATCCAAGGAATCGCTGGTGACATTAATAACATGTTCTCACACTGTGTTTGAGTTGTGCCAGGAGATCCATCCTTACACATCTATAGACACACATGTAGCATAGAATACGATATATATAAAATATTTGACTCTTTGTGTTGAACACCATGTTAGTCAGTGTGCAATATTTAACACATACAAAAGAAACATAATACTCCTGTCAGTATTTAGAGAGAACAAACATTTCTGGTACAGTCGATTATTTTTGGTGACATCAACAGTTGCCAAGGAAATAAGCGCTGTTCATGTTCATTTTGAGACTATTGATTCACTAATGACATATTGCTCAGGGGATGATATCATGTTGTCACGGTGACATTGCTGGGTCATATAATTGAAACTTTCTGAGAAACGGAGATGATTCATGCTTATTCGAGATGGATCGCTACGGATACGGCACCAGTCGACATCCCCACAATGTAGGAAAGAGCAAGTGGGTGTATCAACATCAAAAACAGTATTTAAACCACCACCTTGCATGGTCCCACTATTGGCACGGCCAGAAAAAAAACAGCCATGGCGAAGCTTGGAAGATGCGAGTGAAGCAACAAAGCTCAAAATATTATGTAAAATTTCAGAGCACAGTGAAGGAAAGCACACGCCTCTGTCCCTTTTCATAATACAACCCAGCTTTCCATTGATGTCTCGCACTTGACAACGTTCCGCACCCCTTTGTTCGCCTCTTCCCACTCATCCAACTCGCGGCGTGAGCATATGGATGAGCCTCGTTTGATTGCTGTGAAAAATGAGCCCCTTTCAGCTCACAAGCTGGATTCTGTGTCTCAGTGTGAAGCCCTAAATCCGAATTGCGATAAGGGGCAAAATTACCACCGATTTAATTTGGGGCGAGATTAATTAGGTGGCATTCCCGAAAACCCTCATAGCCACTTCATTGTTTCGCCACTTCATTGTTCTTTCTTACAACGGGGGAGATGAGCGACGGCGTTTCTCTCCACGGCTTGTTTACACTTCTGACAAGCTGACGAGCTCTTCAGTCTGCCTGCCCCAGTGGTTTAAATCCATCGTCTGAACACACTCATTAATACTACACACTGATTGATATCGCTTCTGTACACACACGCACGCACGCACACGCACACACACACACACACACACACACACACACACACACACACACACACACACACACACGTATGCACCCCCCACTTGCTTACAACTCAAGTCTTCCAGAGCCAAACACTTGTCAACATAATCTTTGAATTTATTCAACAGTATGCATGAGCTCAACGCCCATCACTGTACTGCATGTAAACAGCTTGTGGAATCACTAATGCTCCAATGTTTACCTCAACGGTCCACGGGCGCAATCTGCAAACCGGCATAATTCACTGAAGAAAGTTAATGACGACCATGTTTAATCTTTGAGGGAGAGCATATCTCAACAACTTTTTTGCGCATTTATGCAACACACACACACATAAACCACACACCGAATAATGTTAAAGATGCATCAACAGGGGTACTGAAATGTTGTTTTTCCGCTGTGCATCTAATCCTTCTCCCATCGCGCCCTGGCCTCATCACCCGCCTTTATCCTGGCACTATCGCTGGGAATCAGGCCTTTTTCCCTGATAATGTCAAAGCCTCTTCTTCTGCCCATCTGATAAGAGCTGGTGGGTAAAGGAAGGCTTTCTCTCTGCACCTTCACCTGATCCAATCTCCACCTTTGTTACTGCCCATACTGAGCCACCAACAATGGCGTAAATAATCACTTTAGATCCCTGTGCACACACACACACCTGTATACAGACGTATCAATTGGCTTTATGTGCTCATGTACAGTACAGGTCTTCTTCACGTTACAGCTCGCTCTATATTCAAATGGTCCAAAATATGCATCTTCAAATGGACACACTAAAATAACTGCAGATAAATCCGCAGCCTCACACACACACACGCACGCACGCGCACACACACATGCACACGCACACGCACACGCACACACACACACGCACACACACAGATGCATTCCCATCCCCCCACTCCTTCCCTCTCCTCTTCTGTATTGCATAACCTAATGAGGTGTCGTGAATACGCGGGCAGCATATATACAGGCCTATTTGGACTCGCAGAGAAGGGATTTGGATAGATGGGAGAGGTAATTTCACATGAAAGTCATTTTAACCGGGTCCAAACCCTCTGAGCGAGCAAATATCTGCTTTCCTATCAGCTATTTGTCATGCTATAGTTAGAGGACTCGCAGCAAAACACAAAAGGTCATGATGTGAGCAGACATAACTCAGTGAGAGAGCAGAAGAAGAGGAAAGAGAGAGAGAGAGAGAGAGTCGGGGGGAGGAGAAGAAGAAGAGGCAGGGAAATGAGTAAGGAGAGGAAGCGAGCATAAGGGGGGGCGGGCGAGAGATGTCAGCAGAAACGGGGGTAAAGAGAGAGAGGGAGAGAGTGAGAGAGGGGGGAGTGAGAGAGGGAGGGAGAGAGAGAGTGACAGAGAGAGTGACAGAGAGCGGGAGAAAGACGGAGAGAGAGAGGGTGAGAGAGAGACAGAGAGTGAGAGGGGGAGAGAAAGTGTTACAGGCAGACAGGGAGAGCGAGAGAGAGAGAGGTAGAGAGTGAGAGAGGGGGGGAGAGAGAGGGAGAGAGACAGGAATACTCAGAGAAAGCTTTGTAAGGGTCGCGCTCTCATCTTGGTTAATCTCCTACAGTGTCAGTGGCCCTTGAGCGGTCGCTGGGTTAAGTCTCCTCCCCCTCGGCTCTCCACTGACTGAGTGCGTGTGCGTGCATGCATGCGTGCGTGTGAGTGTGTGTGCGGTGATTGATCGGACTCATTACGGAACACGTCTCCACTCGCACAGATCCACATGTTGTCAGCTGGTTGCCCCACCAGAGGACTGAGCCCCGGCACAGAGCTCATGTCAGATCCCCCCTGCTGACCCCCTGTGATCCCGCCCAGTCAATAAGTCGCAGCCCAGCAAAGCTCCCTGTTCAATGATTAATGGCTGCCAGTGCTGAGTATCTGAATATCAGCGCCGGCTTTCATGCAGCAAACAACAAAACAAGTTTTTGTGGCGAGCTGCATTTCCCGTCATCTGGCCGGATCATTTGACTTCATCCACAGGGAGGAAACGCTCCGGCTCGTCATCTATCTCAATGAAATGGCTGCTGTAATGGTTTGGAGGGACACCTGTGGCAGGAGCACTGAACCAATAGGATTCCATCTTACGACACACACCTGGGCCACTGGCAAACACACACACACACACAAACACACACACATACATTCACACACTACACAGCAGAGGATAAATGTTCTGATCCACGACACAGAGCTGCACTCAATACATGGAGCGGATTAAGAGGATTGGGACATCCTGAGCTCACTTAATTCAACTGTGGACTCTGATATACGCTATAACTGAAAGGAATATAGGATCTAGGGGTAAGTTTTAAGGGGGAATAGGCTCTGAGCGCATTAGTTGTTCAGATTATTACCAATTGTAACATTTCAGGTCGACGTAGTTAAATCAGGCCGCATGTATCTTAAGCAACTGTTGCTGAGGGAAATCTATGCAGCACTAAACTTGACCCATTTTATCGCCACAATAAAAGCTCACGGTCGTGACCTTGTGGGAAGGCGGAGAACGTCTGGAAATCGCCCAGCTGTTGATACAAACGCTTTCATTCCGTCAATGCATAAAAACTCAAACCATCTCTAGAACTATTTATATATATATATATATACACAGTATATGTTTGGCTGAATTTCTTGCTGCAGCGGCAATGTAGAGAGAAGGACTGTAGAGATCTGAAGGATGGAGAAGAGAGAGAGAGAGAGAGAGGGATGAAGAGCCTCTTCACCGCCACATGTGGATATTAATGTGGTCAGTGTTTCCCGAGATGGAGAGCTCGCCTCTCTCTCTCTCTCTCCCTCTCACAGATGACATGACACCTGGCACTCCTCCTCGCCCATACGTACCCCTGTCATGCCTCACAATCAAACATATGGGCCCCCCGCACATATGTGTGACCCCTCTGGCCTCTCGCTCTCTCTCGCTTCCTCTGTGTGTGTATGTGTGTGTGTGTGTCGCCATGCTCCCAGTCGCCCCGCTCACACGGCCTAATGCACGAGCGGTCACACATTCCCCTCTTGTGTTTTTACCAGTGACCCCTTTCCAAAGCTCCCCTGCTGTTTATGACACGTGCTGCCCCCTGCACACACACACACACACACACACACACAGACACACACACACACACACACACACAGGAAGAGAGAGAGTGACAAGCAGACTGAGGTCACATGGGAAATGTGCATAAGTTTATGAGCCGGTGAGGTGGGCTGGAGTTATACGATGAAAGGGAATCGTAAAGCAACACACACACACACACCCACATACACACACACACACGTATATATAGTTTGAATTCTGCAGCCTGCATAAAAGTTCCTCTCAAATGGCAGTGAAGGAAATTAAACGGCCAAAACTGCAACGATTTCATTCTTGTGTATAACCAGCAGAATTACAATGTGTATCGCTCTCTCTCTCTCTCTCTCTCTATCTATCACTCTTCCTGTCTCTGCCACTGCCACTCTCTTGCTGTGTCTCTTTCCCCTCTCTCTTTCTGTCCGTCTCCCACATCCCTGCATTTGCCTGTCTGTCTGTCTCCCCCTCACTGTCTCTCTCTCCATCTCTGTGTGTTGCTCTCTTGTTCTCTCTCTCTCCCCCTCCTCCCTCCCTCCCTCCCTCCCTCCCTCCCTCCCTCTGCTGATTACAGAAAGTGATGCATGGCATTAGCCACAGGAAACTTGGAGTGGTGCTGAGAATAGTTCACTGAATATCTTCAGCTTCATATCGGGCCCTGAAGTTACACACACACACACACACACACACACACACACACACACACACACATACTGTGCATCTATTTTCGTCTCTCCTCTTCCCTCCACTCGCTTCTTTTTCTTTATTTAGCATTGTTCTTTTCGTAAACGCTACCTGCAACCACACATGCAAACAACCAACAAAGTTCAAGTTGAGGTGACGTGAATCTACTGTTACTCTCTCATCCCCTGCTCTCAAACACACACACACACACACACACACACACACACACACACTCACTCTTTAATCCTCTCTGTCCTGATCTCCTCCTCTCACATCTTTAGCTCAAATCTCCCCCTGGCCTCTCCTCCTCTTTGTCACCGCTGATCCCTCGCTCCCCTGCTTCCTCCATCACTGCTGACACATGACGCACGATTACGATAAGTACTTCCTGACGTTCCTGCATCCTACCATCCTTCCCTTCTTCCTTGTGCCCATCGACGTTTCTTTACTAGTACAATACAAAAACAACAATTGTTTAACTCCATATTTCACTTTAACATCGTGTCACCCTGAACTATTTTCTTACACATTTCCTTCGTGTAACATTTGCAGTCTTAATTGATTCTATTTGTTTATTTCCTCTTTTTAATATATTTCCTGTTGTTCCTGCTGTGTTTTCACTTTTGTGTCTTACATCCCTCTTCTCATATGTTCTCTTTATTTTACCGTTTTTACTTTTTTAAACTGTTACGCAACATTGAGGTCTAGAAGGGCAAATTTGTATTTTTATTTTTATTGTTGTTGTTGTTGTCTTAACCCATGTTGCAAACCTCAAAGATACACTGAAACAAACTCCTCTTTATGTTAAAAATATAATAATTAATAGTAAAATCTTTCTGTTGTCTCATTTTTCTATTCTAATTGCTCTAACCCTATGGGGGGAATCGAGCAATGAGGCCTTGACGGCAACCAGAACCAGATTGAAGAGGCGCGTTCTATTATTCAGCAGCGTGTTGGCTCTGCGCCGCGTGGAAACAGAACCCCGTTGAGCGGAGCCCATCCATTACGAGTTTGTTATCGCCGTCTTCTGTTCAGCCAAAGTGATGACATCCTGGTTTAAATCATTAATAGATTTCTGCCGGTGTCTTTCTCTGAATATCTTGTGATGTTGTCAAGGAAATCACTAGTAGCTGCTGGATACAGTGAACCTAGAGAGGCGCTCAATACTTCAGACCCGCCGCTTGTCAATGTGTGCGTTCAAAGAAGCTGCAGAATTTGATTTTACATTCTTTTCTCCTTTTTCTATTTGACAATATAGTTTCTTTGGACGTTTTCCACCACAAAAGCAAATACTCAGTGTCACCTATTGATACTGCATTTGCACTGTAAGAGTGAATCGTCCGGGCAACACACTTCAAAACACCCGTTACATCTAAATTCAATCAAATACAGCCAAAGTCATTATGACCCAGAGGTTCCGATGAGCTGCAGACTTAGGTTAGAGATTGTATAATAAGTATCTATCTGCTGATTCATGGCTCTGGTTTGCTATAAATCGCCTTATCGGACATCTATACCCACTTTCATCTCCCCTCAATGTTCGCCATCACCCGAGGGGTTTGGATCTAATTCCAAATGGCAGCTCGCGTCGCTTTACAATGCCAAAAAGAAAGGGCATCCTAATAAAGCTGGGAATATCGGAGTGTCCTTTGAAGGAGGCGATTTACGGCACCGGGGAGCAAAGCTTCTCTTAACTGTGGGCATGTCCTGTTTACCTCACGGAGGACTTGTTTAATGCATTTAAATCCTGGAGAATGATAATGATGATGGAAGCTTCATCCTGGCACTTCATCTTCACTTGAACCGGCGCCACTGCTGGCAGCGTAAATTAAGCAGGAGAGAGCGGAGAGAGGAACATATTTATTAGATAAGTAGCTTATTCATAATGTATTTTCCAAGATTTTGAGATAGTCGTGATTTGGCAATTTGGCAAGTGGCAAAAAAAAAGTGAGCGAGGTGTTCTTAATCACATTCAAGTAAAGCAGATTTGCTCCTAATGCAGTTTGAGGAGGAAAAACAAGACAGATGTGGAGAGAGGGGGGGATATGAGGAGGAGGAGGGGAAAGAGGAGCTGATCAGGAGGGAAACAGGGAGAGGAAGGGGGAAGCAGCGGGGGAGATGTTTGCATGCGACAAAAGATGGCGGGGGAACTGGTGGGAGAGAGAGAGAATGATGATGAATGACGCATGAGAGGAAGAGGAGTGAGTGAGGAGCAGATGCCGTACGTTTACTTTAGCGTCAGAGGAATGTTGAGGAACTCTGACTTGCTACTTTTGACTTCTACAACTACATGGATGCAAATACTTTTACAAAGGGAAAACTTGACGGGAAATGGGAAATTAGGTTATTCTTATCCTACTCGGCAGTTTTAGACATTTTTATATATTCCTTCCATCCATCCAGTTATTACTTTTCCTTATAATACTGAAGTCCATTTTACTGGTGTTCGTTCAACATAGGCTACGTCACAGAATGAAGTGAAACTGAAAATGTGCGCTGTTATTCCCATTTATATCCATCATTATAGATCATTTATGGATCCCTCCTACAAACCACCCCTCCTGTCCCCTTAAGTGAATGTGAGAGGAGGGAGAGAGAGAGAGAGAGAGAGAGAGAGAGAGAGAGAGAGAGAGAGAGAGAGAGAGAGAGATTTTTAGCTTTCTTCCCTCCCTGTGACCTTTAAAAATGGGCAGCGTGGCTGATAACTGCAGTCATCTTTCTCTGGCCCGGCTTATATTTTTTGATCAAAAAATGAAAAGACATCTCGCAAATCTGTCGCCGTTCCTTGTGGAATCTGAACACGAAACCTCCTCCTCCAGAAAAACACAAATCCCACTGCATCTGAAATGATTAAATAATCGAACCGCTCACAACAAGATTCATGTCTGTAAAAAAAAATATAAAACACTGATGCACACAGACACTTACACGCACACACACACACACACACACACACAGGCACACCCTTGCCGCACTGCTCTCTTTGCCCTCTGTGCAGTCTCCTCCTCATTGTGTTCCAGCATTGGAGTCTGTATTGTCACTCAATGCCTTTCAAGTCAGAAGGGAAAGACTGGGTATGGAGGTATTTCCTTTTGTCAGAGGCACAGCCGGGCGGAGCTCGCGGGGGCTTAGCTGGGAAACTGCAGCAATCAGCGACTCCACAACCCAGTGAGCATGTCTCTGGGTGCTGAATTATCATAGCTGGCTGGCTTTGACACGTCTGGGAATGAAGAGAGAGGGAGAGAGAGAGAAGGGGAGGAGAAGGAGGAAGGAGAGAGAGAGGAGGAAAGAGAGAGAGCCCCTTTCTTCTCCCAATGCGTGATTCAGGCGACAGGTATTGGTGCAGAAAATGGCAGCCCCCACAGGGCTCCACCTCAGGGTCTGTTGCAGATACACCTGGCACAGGTGTGTTGTGTGTGTGTGTGCGCCGTCACAATATATCACACATCCGTGTTTCTGCTCGCACGTGTGTTTGTACACACTCGCAGTTTGCTGTGTGTGTGTGTTGTGTGATATGACAGTAATACCCTGTGACAGAATGATCACACCCATCTCCCCACAGCTCGGAGGAGTCGCTCTGCTCCTCCCCTTCCTCCCCCTCTGCCTCCTCCGCCCCCAAAGGAGCTCCGACGCTTCCACATATGTCAAAGCCCTGTTTTCCCCGTGGGGCAGCAACACTCCACTCCAACATCTCCCCTCCCCTGTTTCTTCTCTCTCCTGGAGGGCCTTTCCCCAGCTAGTTGAGGATGATGAGCGGCGTAGGAGAATCGCGTTTGAGTCGGCGAAAACCACGACCGCAGCGCAACCACAGCGGCACTCTGTCCATCTGTAGCTGACGCTGCTTTGCCGCGTGACGAGAATGACATAAGACATAATTACATCTGTGTTTGTCACTGTTCAATGAGCTGAGATGAGTCTTTGGGCCCATAATGCTACAGGCTCGTCTCATTAGATTGGCTTGACCTTTTTTATGTATGCACGTTCAAAACTTTGATTATGATTAAGGTAATAAACTGAGTGTTTTCCGCATAAACCATAACACATTTAGAGGCAAAGATGTGAGAAGCAAGTAAATGTCATATTATGCAATGTCTCACGTACGTGGAAAAAGTTAAAGTAGTTAATTGCACGGGTTGAACTTTTTCCTTTATTGCAGTACGTGCAAATCATCAGATTATTGAGAAATATAAGAATAACACTACGACCCTAGCAAAGGTAATTGTAATGATTTTTGGACTGAAAATCCATTGGTCTTTAGGTTTGAATTATCTTCAGCCTCTAGGGTTCAGGACATTTATCTTTGCAAAAATGATGCAAAAGGAGTTGTTTTTTAAAAAATGTGTGTAGGCAAACGTTCCGCATACTAAAACATCTGCGAGTTGTTGTTAAAACTTGGGAAACAGGAAATGAGAGGCGCCATAAGACGAACTCCTGCAGGGCGACTCACATCCTCCAGTGATCATACTGCACATATCAATCTGAACAAGCAATTAAACGTCGCATTCAAGCTTGAAACCTGCTTTTTTTCCCCCCCCTCTCAGTTGTAAATTATGAGACGTGCCAGTGGGCTGATGATTTCTCTCATTTCGAGTCATTTTATCTTACTTGCAAGAGACCCAAAGAGACACACCGTTAACTTGCTAAAGATTCGATTGGTGATGTTAATCTCCTCTGTCCTCTTGTCCTACTCGTCCTCCTCGTCCCCCTCCTTCTCCATCAAGTCAGAATTGCGTGCGGTCGGTTGCCGCTCGGGTCATAAAGCATCTGACCCGCAGGAGTCCATTTCCAGTCAATTACTCCTCCTAAATCACAGCCTCCAATAAAGAGCGGGCCGATACTCCGAGCAGACGGACAGCGTCTGGAAGGCGCTGGCGCCGGCTCGGTGTCACGTCATAAATCTTCCCGTCTCTTTCGGGGTCTGTGAGAGGCGTCCTAATAAAGGTGGACGCTGCAAAAAGTTCCCTCGTCCTTGACTTCTGGATTGATAAGGTTTGAGAGGTGTCTCCTCGCATTTCGCAAGGAGTCACACATGAGAGAGGGAGACAGTGAGAGAGAGAGGGAGAAAGAGAGAGGGACAGAGAGAGAGAGAGGGAGAGATTCTACTTGTGTCTCTAATGTAATTGCCTGGACCACTTCATCATAAACGAAGCACTCGTGTGCAGCGTTGGCTTATCTACCTCGACCACCACTCACACTATCTCACCGAGCGGCTTAAGGACGAGCTTTAGGCCACATCAATAAACGCCAGCACAGATCAACCTGTCAGCAGGAGGAGCAGGAGAAGGAGGAGGAGGAGGCTCTGCTTCACGGCTTGAGCCAGACAGTAAATAAATCACAAAATGGGGCTTTCATAAGTTTTGAGTTTGTCACTGTGGAAAACAGCTTAAAGCCGATGGAGATGAAAGAAAAAGATGGAGGAAATCTGTTGTGCACACTCGAGCCACAAAGTCAATGTTTCAATGAATCAGTGGCGAGAGTCCAGCTAAAGTTATAACTGCTTATCATCAACTCTGGTAGATGAAGATGAATTGTCTTGAAAGAAGCTTTGATACTGTGAGCTGGTAGCTTCACTACTTCATGTGTCTAGCTGCTCCTCCACACTGTATAGAAGAAGGAAGTAGCACAAAGTGGAAAGACCAACACCTCAATGCCTATGAGCATCTGACGAAGAGAAAGGCTTGCTGTTCTGTTTGGAGAAGAGAAGCGAAGGCTGGGTACATCTATATTTACGCAGGTATTTGTGTGCCTGTGTGTCGATCTGTTCGTTCGAGAACAAAAGTGAAAGAATCATCCTTCTCTCCGATCATGAGAGGTGATCGATTTCCCTTTTGGCACCTGTTCCTGATTGCGGTGTGCATGCTGGGCCACGATCGATTTCTCCAATATCCTGTGCACCCCCCTCTGGCATTTATGTGGTACATGCCAAGTTAAAGTTGATCCATACACGAGTCGACCAACACCCCCCGACGCAACCCTTCTCCTCTTGTGATCTCCGTGTCCTTATTGATCCCTGATCTCGGTTTGCAAGGCCACGTAATTGCTCCTATCCATATTTCAGTGCACTGATGGAGAGAGCAGAGGCTGAAGAGAGACGAGGAAAAATCTGTTTGCCTCTGAAACGATGAAGCAGCAGATCATCAACAGCCAAAATACAGAGTGGAATCTGTGAGCAAAGCACAAACAAGAACATTTGTCTTGGCGGGCACTTTCCTCTCATCTACTCCACCTCCCTTTCAAAAACACAGTCTCATCTCCAAGCTCTTTTTTTCCTCCCCGGAGAAGGTAAGATTTTGAGGGATTAGAAAAAAAAGGGTGTGATTGTGCCGGACTGAGAAAAGGGAATGGTGTCAAAAACCAAAAGCAGAGAGGGATCTGACACAGGAGACGGATCATTCAGAGGCTCAGAACAGCAAACTGAATAGAGCTTTTAGGACAGATGAGATTGATCAATGAACTTGGAAGAACATAGAAGTAACACATGCAGTACTCGCACTCATCCACATTGCGTAACCAAGACCTGAAGACCGCAAAGCTTTCTACTGCGCCATGGAAGCATCTTACCGATTAGACTTCTCTGTCACTCTAAATATTAAACAGATGGTCACTTATGTCGCAAAAGAGATCCAAAAGTTGAGGGGAGAAACTACGACTCCGGGGCAGGCAACACTGACATGCAAACTATGTTGGAAACAGCAGCACACGATTGGCCACAAACGCACTACTATGACCTCCGTCTTTACCTTATTGTTACTGTTTATGAAGGTAAATACTCGATTTGACTAACAAGCAAATGCTAAAATCATTAAAAACCACATCAGGTACCAGAACGGAGATTTATGTAACCTGATTCATTCATTCTCATCTTATCACGGCTGATTGCTGTTACACCAATCGACCAGCTGATGTTGGCATCCAAAGATAGTAGGAAAGAACTCAACTCAAAAAACCTTATTTGTGTAATATAATCTTCTGTCCTCAGCCACTGCGTGTTAATTTAATGTGTACAAGCTGAGAAATGTTTAAGTTAGCAAAACCATCAAAGTGAGTGAAGCGGTATGCAGCAATGAGAAAGAATTAAAAGGAAAACATGACAAATTGCTGCCAGGGGTGTTTTATGCACCTGGAGGGTAATGCTGCGGAACATAATAGGAAACACAGAATGAGACTAGCTCGGTCCAGAATTCAGCTCTCAGTTCATTTAATCCTATTTGGAATGGGCTCAAATTTCTCTGTTGGGGAATGGAGGAAGTATGAGGGAGGGAGAAATGATTGTGGAAAAATAAAATGAATCAAACAAGGAAAACGTGGCGTCTACAGTGATGGATTACAGCTTCATACGGACTAATTCTGCCAAGGGTATGTTTAAGCTTGAAACAAAAAGGAGCCGCAAATGAAAAGTGCAGTGAAATGTGAGAAAGGGGAAGAAAAACTGAGATTCTGGAAGACTACTTTTAATATCTGTCAAAAATATATGTTCTTCACTTCTGGGAAACAACTGATGAATCTCTCTCTCTCTCTTTCTCTGTTTATATGTATGAATATGAGATAACAAGAACAGGGTTTGTTTTGTTCAGTTTACATGTAAAACTATCTCGTTATTTCTGGGAAAGCAGTTCCTACCAAATGATGTCACGCGTCCTCTGTTGGCCTTCTTGTTCTTCTTCTTCTTCTCCTTCATCTCACGTCTTGTACTTTTAAGATGGTCTCGCACTCGCACTTTGAATGTGACGGATAAAAGCCGCTTATCGTTTCTGCATCACTTCGTCTCTTTCTTTCGGGATTTTTCACTCGTCGTTGTCACGCTGAGCCACTTTATTTGCCATACGCACCGCATGTACTCATCCGGCCCTTTTGTCGGGGAAGAAGATGCAATTAGATGCCAGGCGCCTGACCGACAGCCTGGCTGATAATGCATTGTTACCGCCGTGGAAATAAAAACCCTTCTGTGCCTCATTACAAGCTGACCTCAGACAAACAGCATTTGTGTTTGGCACGTTTTCTGTTATTTAATCGTAAATGAAAATAAGGCAGCCTGGAAGTGTCTATTAAGAACGCTCTGCTCCGCGCTCTCTCTCTCTTTTCTTCCTGGAAGCTAATTGTGATTGGTTGATTAAAACAATTACGGAGATAACACAACCCAATCAACTACGGACGTTAGCGCCATGCAGATACGCGGGGCCACCTGGAATATCTGCCGGATGATTTAGAGTTGGTAGAAAAAACTCCTGCGGAGAAGATAAGGCTCGGAACACAGAAACAAAGCTCTGATCAATACCACCGTCTCTTTGAGTTGTGAGTGGAGGCGCTAAATGAAGAGATTCTGCCGTAACACAAGCGTGCCGCTCGCCTTTCAGAGAGCGTTGAGGGAAAATCGAGCACGTGCTACATTAATTACTGCAGCCGGAGATAAAGAGGCGCAGGAAATCTAATTTTATCTTTAGGTGCTAGAATAAATACACTTACCTCCCATACATCAGAGAGAAGAAAGAGTTTGGCCCATTTTGCCTTGATAATTCTCCATTTACACTCACACTCGGTTCCCTCCACTCACAACTGTCACAAGGAACTAGTGGAGTGCAGGGGCGACGACTCAGCAAATTAGGAGCCGTCTTACTTGCATGGGTCAAAAGGTCCAGATAAGGCAACATGAATAACTCCCTAAGGGCTCCTAGAGCATGAAAATCTGATAAAAGTTTATTTAATTTTTTTGTGAAAACCTGGCAACGAAAACAAAGCTACTGGCAGAGCAGAAAGAGTTCACTGCAGTACTGATCAATAATCGAAGTATTGAGTGTGTGTAATCATGCGGCGAGAGTTCCAACGCGGCCCTTCACACACACACACACACACACACACACACACACACACAACCACAGACACACACCGGAGCATGAGAAGAGGGAGGCAGAGGAGCTGCGCAGATGTTTGCTGAACTGGAAGCCTGTTTTTGGCAGCAGGTGCGAGTCCATCACAGAGGAACACAGATGGGAAGTAAACACATCAGCGTGCAGTTTAACACATCTTCTCCCCTCCTCCTCTCATTCGTCAGCGCCACTTCTTCCTCGGGGAAAACCAGAGGATGAAGCGATTTCTGATAACAAACAAACAAACACACACACACGCACACATGCACTCATGCACAGATGCGGCCTGCTCCGGGGCTCAACTTGCCTTGTGGAGTGAAAAGGTAGTTGATACGTGTTCAGATTGGCAGGATAATCTCCTTATCACATTCAGGCAAACGCACGTCGTCTTCCTGCCAGACGCCGCCAAGGCAAAGTGGTCGGCTCCTTTCTGCAGCAGCGACGGGAGAATGTAGATACTCTAATTTAGTCAAAAAAGCAAAACCAGAAAGTATAACTACTCCATTACCAGTAAGGTCTTTGTGTTAAGTTATAGATAATATAATAATATTTTGGTGTGTCTGCTTCAGGTGGAGGTAAGTTGTGACCCTTTAAAAACCCTCGTCCCCTCTTAGACCGTCACATTTGAATAATCAGGAGCTTTTCGAAATGCAAATATAGTGTAGTTATTTACCAAAAATATAGAAAAGGTACCAGGCTCCTACACTACAATACACAGTCCCTCTGAGGGGACCTGAACCCTAGGTTGGGAACCACTGATTTAGTGATTTAGTGAAGGAAATAAACTCTCCTCCTATACACTGCTGCTGCTCCTGAGAACATGAATTTCCTCTCTCCTGTGATAAATGAAGCAGTCTTGAGGCAGGAAGTGAAAGACCAAAACAGATGAGTCAATAACTTTACGGTGTTCAATCAGTGAGTTCTTCAACAATCTCTGTCTCTTTGTAATCCTCCTCTTCTTTAGATCAATAAGTTCTTACTCTCGTCAGATCAGATATACATTTTTGTATTTCAAGTGTTCTTAAAACTTTTCTGAGTAAATGTACTTTCCACCTCAATCACTGCCTCAAAAGCTACCAGCTCCTTCACTCTGAGGAGAATCTCTCTTAACGTTTCCCTCCGTTCCCCACCTGCAGGCTCCACTCAGCGGTCGCCTGTAAGCATTTCTCTCTCTGCCGTATTATTCCCTTCACAACAGGTAAATGTATTGTGAGGGAACAGTGGCTGAAGTGGGAGAGGGGGTGGGGTTGGGGGGTATTCTGGCAGGAGGGTGGAACCCATTTGGAGCACTTAGTGAGTCCCCAACAACAAAATTGAGATGAGGAAAATGGCCAGCAGGCACCGATCATAATGGACTTCCAAGCTCCTGCTTAAAATTGAAGTAAAATGTAACATAGAAGTAACAATCCAGAGTGTGTGTGGGTGTGTGTGTCTGCTTGGCTCTCCGTCAACCAGCTGTCTCCATTCATTTGCCGTTTGCTTTTTGTACCACAGCTGTGACAAATTCCCCGACGTTTGCGCCGCGATGATGACTTCTAACGCGTTTAAACTCTCAGTTAACTGACAAAAAATATCATACATCCATGTGAAATATGTTAATGTTCTCTGAAGATCGGCTTCAATTGACTCGTGCTGTCAGGAGGGGGAAAAAAACGTTGAATATTCTCTGCAGGGTTTGGCAGGAAACGCGGATGGAATTCAGAAATTCTTAGGATTACTTGTGAAGTTCTACACAGCCACACAAAAACCATCGTATAGGAGCATTTTAGGAAATTTACTCTGTTCCTTCCAATCCAATTTGTTCAAGAAAATGATCTTGAGAGACATCCAAAGTGCAATAAAAAAAAAGCATGGCTGGCTGACAAAAAATTAAGCCTTTGGAGAGCGACCCAGCTGCAGCGTTTCACACGGAGGGACTGGCAGCTACGATGACTCACCATCATTTCCAGCGTCGTATAACTGTGGAAAATGATAAGCTGTTGGGCTGAGATGATGAAGTCGATGCTGGCCAGTGAAGTGAAGGATGACAAAAACGTCCACACAGCCCGCGGTAGCTTTTAAGATGGATAATGACCGGAATCGCTCACCCTCTATTCCCCCCACTGCACTTTGGTGGACAGAATGAAACCATTCTTTTTTTTTTTTTTTTGGGGGGGCGGATGGAGTTTAATCCTGTCTGCCAGATGTCTTTCTGCCTGTCTTTCCCTCTCTCTGTATGTCCGTCTGTCACTAAGTCTGTCTCGTCAGTCTGCTTATCAGCCAGGAGGAAGTCCAGCATCACTGACATTACATCTCAAATGTCCGAACAGCGCTGGACAGGCTGCAGTTACTGTCAAGCCTGCAGAGCTGGTGACAGGCAGTGAGAGGGAGGGAGGGAGGGAGCGAGCGAGCGAGCGAGAGAGAGAAAGAAAGAGAGAGAGAGACCTCAACCCAGGATAGGGCATCGATCTCTGTATCCATGTGGTGGAACGTCTCAGAGTGATTTTCAATGGGCCAGTGTCATCTAGCAGTTTCCGTAGCTAATTGCAACACAACCATGCAAACCCAGTGACAATACACCTTTTCAAGTTTCAAGTCCACCCGACGGGCAAAACAAAGAGGGACACCGCGTAAACACTCCATTGGTAGACCTTGTACTGAAGCTGTATGAGAGCAGATGTGCAAGGCGGATCATTTAGATGTGTGTGAGGTAACGGCTGCTCTCCTTCTGGGCCACTGCCACACACTGCAGTAAAATAAATCGATCAATCCATCCACATCCAATCACTTATCCAGGCAGCATGCTAAGCTATGTGTCCCAGATGTCCCTGGCCTGATTAGACGCCGGTGCAAGAGCTCACGACCATCGGTGAAAGTTGGAAACTAGATGGACCGCTACATTCACCACGACTGTTGTCAATGCAATGTCGAAGCCACACCAATCCTCCGATTGATCTTCAAAACCCAGAGCAATCACAACCTATAGCTCTGCGATAAATACCTTCTTTGTTAGCTTTGATTGATTGTGAATTACAGATATGGATTCAATTTCATGGACATGGAATATTGATTCCATGTTCAATGCTCTTCTGTATAGTATTGGGAATATGTGTAGTACTTTTTTATTTATGGATTTATATTCATTATTAGCTATTTTGATCATTTTCAGTCTCCTAACAGTGTGTGTGTGTGTTTTTGTGTGTTTACAGCAAAAGAAGGATCACTGCCTCACTCATAGAACACCATTAGAAGTGATCAGAAGACGAATGAAACGCACTGGGTCTCCTGCCACTAAGAGGGAAAAGAAGCTCAACACACTGATTTATTAAGATTCATTAAAGGAAAGGGTGGAAACAAACAAACACATTTGTGCCTGAAAGAATCTCGAGCGCCTTCCATCATGCCTCTCCTCCTCCCTCGGGAAAATCTGCACGCCTATTGAGATTGTGGCGTTTCCCTTTAATTTGGTTTCCCATTTGTTACTAATTAATCTAAATTTCCCCGCTAACCTGATGATCAAAACCAAACAGATTGTGGAGATCAGATGGCTCACGTTTATCATCACTATCAGGCTGCAACATGATCTGACTGCAGAGTGTAAACAACGCCTCATAAAGCACAAACTGAAAGTCGAAAAAAGAGATCCTCTGGAACGCAAAACCGAAGCAGCGGTCAAAACTGATTGGCAGCGAATATCTACAAACTCATTTTGGAGACCTTCCGCGTATTACGGCTAATTCTTTTCCGAGATCTAACCCGAAATATCAAAGTGTTTCTGGAGCGCCTGCCAATTATCCGCTGCTTTTACTCCACTCAAATTCGAAGTGCGTCAGAATTGGACCCGTACGTATTGATATTTCCACAGATCTACCCGCTGACATTTCATTAAGATCGAAGCAAGTGCCTTAAACCCTGCAGCCTAATTGCTTTTCCTCCTGACTATTGCTTTTCTGTTCGGCATGTCACTTTTGTGCCATGGCAGCTCCTGTATGTGAATGTACAGGCGCGTCCCAGAACGCTCGTAACAATCCTGCTGAATGAAACGCAACAGTGAAGCTGATCCGGTCAGCCTGAAACATCCAAACCCTAGTCAACTGTCACGCCTATTATGCTCCTCGCAACAACAGACCGCATGACTGGCGGAATGACTTTTGCAATTAACTGGGGTGGACGTTGGGTTGGACACTGAGCCGCTCAAACAGGTTGTCGTAGACGGCGTTAGAAAGCAAAGTGGCACTGACTTAATTTTTTTCTGATAAAACCAGGGGGTAATTGCTGGGTTCTGAACGGTGTGCCTATAAATCTTTTACACACAAAGCTTTAGTGAATTACTTTGGACAGCTGCCCCTTTTTCCTGCTCACTTAACGTTACACAAAGGACATGAGAGACATTCTGCCAAATGGCTTCCATTTGTTCAGCATGACTCTCCTGCAAAGCAAAACTCAGTTTTACATTTACATTTCCTCCTGAGGCAAAAACAAGGAAACAGGGGGGAACACGCAAGCGGCACGCAGAAAGAATTTGAGCCAATGACCTTCCCACTATCAAGCAACGATGGCGCTGTGATTCACAATGTACTTTTGTACTTCAAGTCGCTGCTCGACACCTGGAGGAGTGTCACGTGACACGTAGGGGCAAGCCATCCCCTCTAGACATTTGCATACTGATCAACCAGCAGGAATCACAAATGGAGTGACAGGGACCAGATTCCATTTCAGACATTGGAGAAGTGATTTATCCTGTAAATTTAGTTCCAGTGAAAGGATCATGGAACACACAGAAGACAGACAGACAGGATAGACTCCTGGGCAGCTGTGTCGTCTCTTTGCTGGTCTCCCCCTGCAATACTTTTTAAATGCTCCAATTTAGGATGAAACGTTGCATACGGCACACACACATAAAAACCCCAGTGGTTTGGGATGCAGACAAATAGCCTTGAGATGAGAAAGTTGTAAATTGCTCCCACGGTGGAGGTAGCCGGAAGAGTTGGATGGATTTTTCCTCATACTTTGTTAAGAGAGTGTTTATAACATCGTTGTGAGGTTAAACGCGTATCAGCACTAAAAAATGGGACACTAGCCCCAAGGTAGACTGGGTGCTCGTGATTCAAGGTACAGCCGGCATACAAATGAAAGCAGAGTGTATGTATGAGTGAACGTCTCTCTGCATACCTTCGTATACCGTTTAAAGATCCCACAACGCAACAGGGTACGATACCATGCTGTGTTCATAAAGGGTTCAATTTGAATTCTAACATGTTATGATGTTGCTTTCAAGCTATTAAGCATTTCATGTGTTCTAATCTTTACTCCAGGAATGTAAATGTAAGAAAAATGTGGAAGGCAAATAAAAAGGTTTGAATGAAGGTAAGGTCTCTAAGTGTCATCAAACATAGGACTAAATGTCTCATGTTGTATGTGTGTCTGTGTGTGTTTTAAATACACACACCGCCCCCCTCCCAGCTCCTTCACAGGCACAGGCAATCAGAGAACTCTTAACATTCACTTATCAAAGAAGCAAATCTAGCTTTCACCTTTTCACAAAATCTGGCAACGCAATAGGTCGTTACTAATGCGACCCGTCAGTGTGATTCTTCCCCTCTCTCGGTTTCTTTTCCTTCCTCCCCTTTTTTGCTCCTTTTGACGTTTTCTCACAACAACATCGCAGCATCTTTGCAAGAACAGCACGACTCGGCCACTTTCCCAGAGACGCTGAAGTCAAAATGGAACATTTTACCCCCGGCTGCTGCCCTGCACTTAAGGAGATCCACAGACAGCAAGCTACTGACACGGAATGAACCGTCTGAGGACACAGTAGAGAAGTGAGGACCAGATAAAAAAACCTAATACAATTCCAGCCCATTTATATCCAGCATTTAAAGCTGATACACATCTGATTGATATAAGTGTGTGTGTTTGTTGTGTGTTTGCTTCACTCTCTCATTCTCTCTCTCTAACACCCTGTGGTGGCGGGGCAGTTCTTCTCCACAAGCCTGTTTTTCATTCTTGTTGACCTTCTGACGCATCCCAATTGACACGGCTCCCCTGTGTGGGTGTGTGTGTTTGGCTATGTTTACGCCCGTGTGCACTCGCGCTCGTGTCTGTTAGTGCGCGTCACGTTTACGCGCGCCGGGATCCGTGGTGATGGATTAGGGCTGGAACTAATGTGTTCGTCCACCTGTGAAATGAGAACCAGGAGAGGGAGGACAGGGAGAGGAGGACCCCATCACACTCACATCAGGCTTCCTATAGATGCAACCTGACACTTTATGATGGTTTGATGGCGCACACGCACGCGCGCAGGCACAGGCACACACACGCGCCTCAAACACACTCTACGACACCCCACATTCTCTCGTCTCTCTTTGCTTTCTCTTAGATACCGCCATAAAAAACAGACTCGACAGCGACGCAATTCTGCAGGCTGCTTGGAGTGCGAGACACGTCTGGCCAGCTCGCCGGTCAGGAATGAGGCGGACACACACACAAACTCACACACAGAGCCAGGCAAAGGAAAACACTGAAAGTCGCGATAACTTTGGAGAGTAAAGTACAATGAGACACTTTGATATCACAACAATATCGCTTACAGTGACACGAGGTTGGTTTCTTATTAATTTTTCTTCTTTGAGTTTTATCTTCCCAGTGAAGCATTGTTAGGATTGTTTGGTTTTGTGATGCCACTGTGTTTTGGGGACGAAGGGCGAGAGAAAAAAAATAAAGATTTACTGTGTGTTTGAGCCACAAAGCATCTCATAAAGTTTCACACAAGACCAGGTGTACATATTAGCTGTTTGCTTCTATAGATGAGCAGCGAAGGAGCACATGTGTCACGTCCTCCATGTTTGCCTTTAAACACGTATTCTAGACTATTTTTCTAAGAAACATATTCCTCCCCCACAACTTGCTTTGCTGTCTCGTATGTTGATCATTTATGCGTCTCACGTCGGGGGGTTGGATCCTCTGAAGCACGCGGCTGTAGATCACATATATCATAAAATGCCACCACGGCCCAACAAGGCTCTTCTGTACCATCCATCACAGGTAAATACATAACCTGAACTTGAACTAGCTAATATGAAAAAACACTTCGGGATGTAAATCATATCAAGTATGGATGCACATATGTCGCTTATCACAGGGGATTCTTATACCTGAAAATATGGGCCCCGTCAGGTTAATAGTCAGGCTTTACAACGAATGTGAATTAGATTAAAGCATGTGTGGTTCTGTTGTGTATGAGGATGGGTTGGACAAAGTGCCATAAACGCCTTATAGCCAGGGCGCCATATTGGATTGTCCCTCATAAAGTGGCCCCTGCATGCACACCACACTACCATAACAATCTATCTCCATGACTGAACACTTGTGTTTACTAGGAACTCACCAATTAGGCGTGCAAGCTTTTCATTTACCAATCACTATTTTCTAAGACTTCTCTGTTAAAGCAGAGCGGGAGGGATGAAACAGGTTGCATCCACTCCATCTGTTCGCTGTCAATGTACCTGAGCGTGCCGACTCCACAACAACGAATATGTACGCACCACCCCCCCCCCAGATGTCCAAGAGCTACTTAAGGGCGATAATTTCCCTCTGATTACTCTAACGCGCTACAGCGCCGCCGTCCTGTCTGCGATTTCCCCGTCACTTGTCAGGACCACACACACACACATCCTCCATATGCTCGCTGACTGTCTCGCGGAGAATGGATGCGGAGAGATGAAAAGGGAAATGAGCATGTGGGAATAGAGCAAGAAAATCATCTTCACTTTGTAATCTGTGCATATTTGATCGAATTCTCCCCAGACGCCGTCGATATTATTCACATGGCGTTGTCGCGTTTTCCGAATTACAGAATTGGGGGAGAGAAACAAAGTGCGGAAAACGACATCGGCGGGAAAGTTTTTGAAACAACTGGAGTCTGCAATGAGAATTAATAAATGATATTTGTTCATACATTAGTGAGGATGGGCGCCGATGAAGAGGAGGGGGAGGGCTGAGCTCGGCACCGCTGACAGATCTGCCACATTAATATTTAACCAGTGTAAACAGATCAACTACATCCCCCCTCACAGGATGCAGATACTTTGTTACGTGTGTCAGTTCTTGCAAGTACACGTTCAACAATGAGGGTTTTTTTAGTAACGGATTAAAGACTTTGAGAGGAAATCTATGACAGCAGAAGATTACGGCAGCTTTATGGTTTTCAGGTACGGCTGCAGTCCTTCTTTTTTTTTTTTACAACACCAAACAATTAAAAAAGCAGATGGTGCGTTTGAGAAGCAGACGGCTGCACTTCATACTTTGATTTTATCGCTGTACTCCTGTTAGAACGTAGATCTTCTGTGATATTGGTAAATGAAAGCCACAGAACACTCATACACACACACACACACACACACACACACACACACACACACACACACACACACACACACACACACACACTCTCTCTGAATTCTTAAACACACAGCTTCAGGCAGCAATCCTACCCTCAGAAAGTATCCCAGCATGCATCACTCTCCCCATCAGTTTTCTTAGCCTTATTGGAAACATTGGAATTGTTCAAAGAGTAGCTTCATAAGTAGCTTGTACCTTCAAAAGCTACTGTTTCAAAGTAGCTTCCCTAACACTACACATAAGCGTTAGCGTTCAGATTCAGAATGTTGTCGTTCTATTATCAAAACGGCACATTCTGCAGCGATTTAAGTCACATTTTCATTTCCCGTCCCTCTCTGTCCCCGCAAACCACCGCGTCGCCTCAAGGTCACAATGCGCTTAACACACACATCAAGCAGATGCGGTGTGACAGGTGTGTTTGTGTGCCTGTTACATCTCGTCATTGACCACACGGGAACACGTAAATGGGTGTCTCTCTCATTGGCGAGGTGTTAGGAAAATAAACGGCATTTCTGCTGGAGGGGGACAAATGAATAGATGTGTGCTGAGCTGGATATTAGCATAAGTGTATCATTTAGCCCGGGTGTCCAGATGCCAGGAACATTTTGGAATAGGCTGATGACTCCTCTCTATTCCTGTGGGCAAATGGTTTCATTGTACGACACACAGTTCCTGTCCACGCTGTCCATTTGCTTTGAATGTGACGCACTGCTTCAGGGCTAGTGTGTGTTCAAGGAGTGTGTCATTTTCTTTACACATGTCCCTGACTCAGAGTTGGCAAAGACTGTCTTTGTCTGTGTGTGTGTGTGTGTGTGTGTGTGTGTGTGTGTGTGTGTGTGTGTGTGTGAGAACGTGGCTTATCGGTGTGTTTTTTGAGAACACGCCTCAAGTTGGACGAATGAAAGGCCCGACAATGCCAGTTTTCTGTTGTTGTGACACATGAGTGGCGGAGTGCAATCGGCAAACAGGTCAATAAGTATTAAGGCTGGAGAGAAAGCAGTGAAAGTGCAGGTACAAAGCCCCTTTAAAAGTGGCTCGGGGGTGGAGAGGAGGCTGAACACTGAAGCTAAGACTCCACTTTGTTTTAAGATGTTCAAAAATAACTGTTCACCACAGAGTCGTTCACTCGGCTTTTCTCTTTTCTCAATTTCTCCACTTGTTAAATGCAACTCTGGGAGCCATCGTGTCTTATCATTGTGCTTGTTTCTTCGCGACACACACACAGAAACCTTGTCACACTCTTTTCTTTCCCCACTCACAATTGTTTGTATATCAAGCCGACGTCTCATATGTACAATGACTTTTACGGGGGGAGATATGCAGCTACGTTTTTCTTAAAGGGCTACACTTTGTGCCACGGTCCCTTACTGCAATAGATAGATTACAAAGCTGGAGCTAATGACACCAGTTCAGTGAGCATTCTCGTTAAATATACAAATAAAAACGCTGCCCGCGACAATAACGGCTGAGTTTTAGAAAGCGGCTCAAACTATAATACATGTTTGATTGCAGCTTTTAATGAGCACTGCTATTTGCCCCAGGAACAGGGCTAAAACGCACTTTCTCTTTGGATTTGATTGATCCTAGACAGTAGCAGGAAATGGGAAAAGTAGATTTCAAGCACCTCAACACTGTGTATAGCTGCTTCCCTTTCTGGTATCATTGTGTTTGTTCACTCCGCATCTCTGCAGCCTTCAAAGCTTTCTTCCTTCACTCCGTCTTTCTTCGACCTTGTGTATTAAATATTGATACGGTTTTCATGTTGCCCCCCCCTTCATTAATTCCAATATGAACACCGCTGTAGGCCTGACAAATCATTTACACTTCATCCTCGCAGCTCAAGCTCCAGTGTTGTTCTTGCCGTCTCTCTTCATAAAGCTTCTGTATCTGCGTCTCTCCCTCCAATCTGCCAGTCGCTCTTCATCTTCTCCTCTCTTGTTCTGCTTTTGTTTCCTTGTTTCCTGGCCTTTATAAACTTCACAGCAGCCCTCAGTTCTCTCTTTTGTGCCACGTATTGACATCACCCCCATCCATCCATACCATTATACTTGCAGTTACAGCAGTAAAAAGGAGAGGAAAAGACTTTAAAAAAAAAAAAAGGGCTTCTAGAATTATTATAAAATTACTTTTGGACGAGTGGTTGACAGTTTGGAAAATCCCCATTACTGGTGTCTTACTCAGCTAAAGCCTTATCTCCGCTCGTCCTTTCTTTCCCCCTCAGGCTTTGGCTCCCACAATATCAGAGAAAGCTCTGAAAGCTCGCCGACAAACCCCAAAAACCAGAATACCGCCAGCTCACAGCGAAAATCAAAAACCATTTCGGGATCAGCAGACGGAGCATTCGCAGCGTTTACCGAACATTTCCAGAAGGTGACACAACGTCTCCACGGACTGGAACCAAGTTTTCCAGGCAGCTGTTAGAGGAATATATGTATAATTACCCCTTTTTTTTTTATTTTTACTTTGCATTACCACATAGTAATGTGCGCATCGCCCGCTGTGACGGAATGGCAGCAATTATAAATCTCTTGTCTATTATTGTAAGTGGCAATAGGCTGCTGGGGAGGGGGGGTGGCATCCGCACTGCACTGCTCTGTAGACATCCCATAATATCAATTTTAGGTCAGGGTGAAGCGTGTTGCCGTTATGCAATTGAAGGTGCAGATTATGCGTTTAACCTGTCACAGCCCCTGCATTTAAATATATAGAACCGCTTGTTATTAGTTTAGTTATTAGTTATATTAGACGCTGCCTTTCAAGTTGCTAAAAATGATTCAAAATTATCTACGATTGACGTTTTTATAGTTCTCAGCCTCTCCCTTTATTATCTTCAACGCTTTTATACTGCACATAAAATCTGCAGAGTGCCACTGGACAAATTATTGGAATTTTCCGCAGTGAAATTATTGATGATGCTATTATACAAGTATTGGTAAAAAGGGAGTTATTAAATGATCATTAAATGGTCTTATTGCCAATTCCTTTCTTTTTTTGTCTTTGAATTAATAATTATTTAATATATTTTGGATGGATTGCCAGAAAGCTTTGCAATCACGTTTGTATCAATCATGTATCTTCTAATAATACTCAATCTAAGAGTTAGTTTCTCATCCACACCAATTATAGTTCGATATAAAGACATGTTAGGAGGAAAATGTCAGCCGCAATCAGCTTTAATGCCATCATTGGTGAGAATCCAACCTTTATTCATTAGGTTAGAGACGATTCTAACTGACAACAACATCAAATGATCAATTGATTATTGCTTATCAATGGAAAGGACGAAGACGACTCCGGTGAATCAGTCCTGACCTCATGAGAACCAGAGCCGCCGCCTTTTAGGAGTGCAGTAGTTTATTCATGAACTCGCCCTCGCATGTACTGCATCGCAAGCAAACACACACACACACACACACATTAACACACATATCCTACATTACGGTTTAATGGTAAGATGTTGAAAACATGGACGCAGGAGCTAAGGGGTCTATTATCATGAAAAGAAAAGAGGCATTATGGCCGGTGCTGCTGCTGACAGGGCGCTGGAATAATCCCTGCTAGTTAGGACAACAGTCAGATACTAAATACATCAAAGCCACTTCCCCGACTCACAGAGCAAAGGCAAACTAATGAACAAGGCGCCTTTGCATATTAACCATTATAATTGAAGTCAGGCCGAGACCATTTATTTTTATGAAGCGCCATAAAGCAGTGCGGTGCCGCGCCTGTGACCCGCCAAACAACAAAACGCAGCAGTGGAACCGACAACTGCACTGGCACAAGCATTAAGGTCCGCCTACACTTTTCTTTATTATACTTTGGACCCTTTCAATCCTAACAAGGCCGAGAACATTCATTCTCTCAGCTTGTTTAAGTGCAAAAGCATAAAAATAGTGCGAGAGGGGGGGGGGGGCTGCCTTATATATAGAACTGAGCAACAGAGAAAGAGAAAAAAAAAGGGGAGACTTAGAGAGGACGATAGCCAACGACAGGATAAAGGATGGATGTGAGTTAAGCTCCTTATCAAGCCCAGCGGTCTGTACTGCGAAGAGTAAGTGCCATTCTTCATCTCTCATATCTGCCCACTTGCGTCAATATAATTTGCAGGCGGTTCAATCCCACCTTGAGGGGTGGAGGGGTGGTGTGGGTTCTATTTGCAGAGAGGGAAAGGTTATTGAGAGATTCCCGCACTGACCTTCCATTCTGGCGACACGGGGGATCCCGCACCCGCAAGAGTGCCCGAGAGTTAAGCCGGGTCATATTGAGAGGCGACTGAAATGTGAGGTCTGGTGGCTAAATGTCAATATTGATAGGCCGGTTTGATGGATATATCAATATTGTCATTGGTAATTGGTGTGACCTGATAGACGGCATGTCTGTGTGGGTTTTACCTGTTAGCATTGGCCCGATAATGATGTGTGAGAGAAGAGGGATGGATGTTCATAAGAGATGTTCATTATCAGGCCTTTGCTAACACGTAAGGGAAAGGTTATTGAGAGAGAGCATGAAGTAGATTTGATCTTGTTCCCTTATTGGCTGACATTTAAGCCTCATCTTGTTGTTGATAGACAGATAAAACAGCACTACTACAAGGGATGAGAGACATGCAACTTTACCCCTCACATTACATTTGTAAGGGAAAGGAAAGGAAAGGAAAGAGAGCATGTAGGTGGTTTGTTCCTCCACTTTTCCTCCTCAGAAAAGAGGAGAAACAGAAAATCAAAGCAAACATCGGTTCAGAAAAGTAAAGATCAAACTTAACTAAAAGTAATGATGAATTCTGACACCTGTGTGTTGAACAGAGCGTCGTCTGTTGTCTCTTCTTCTCCTGCGGGTACTTGAAGAAACAAATTAGCTCGTTTACTTCTAACATATGTGAGCAGTTTATGTACGAGCCCGTAGATTTCTGGCAATAACATACATTTTGTGAAACAAGGGGGAAAAAGTACACCACCCACATTTTCACAATAGATATACATACACTATTTGCACACACACACACACACACACACACAAACACACACATATGGAGTTGTTCCTTTATAATGGCGATGTGTCAGCGTATAACAGATGTCTCCTAACAGTCCCATTTATTCCCATCTCCAGCTAGCCTATGCCTGTCCAAACAACAGCACGAAACAAAGGATGGAAAACAACAGAGGGAGACAAACACATCAATCTGGCACCAAAGCACACACACAAACACACACATCACACACACACGCATCAAACATGCTGATAGTTATAGAAAGCATAGGTGTTGCGTGTTGAAGATTTGATTGATTCGCATTGATAGTCATGGAAGATATGCAATAGTAGAGAGGACATGGAGACACAAACCTGTACTCTAGAATGCAAAACACACACACAGACACACAGACACCTGCCCTGTACTTAACTCTTCCCATTTTCAGTCTTTGTTGAGTGCAAGGAAAGAAGCTGGGGAGAATCTGGAGCAGAGATCAATCAGCTGTCAGGGTGTGGCGTCTCTGAGGTGGAGTGGGCCCTCAGAGATGAAGTCAGTCTGATAGGCAGAGAGGATCTTTGATTGAAGCCCGGGCTTAATGGGGCTCGGCGCTGAGAGCTGAGCGGCCCCGCAGCAGCGCCTCGGCTCCACGGAGCACTGCTGCTGTTTTATGCAAGTACGCTCACCTGCGTGTGTTTGGGAAAATGACAAGAGACGAGCATCGCCCCACACACACACACACACTGAAGCACACACACACACTTGACCAAAGCATTCCTCTGGTGCCGCAGCTGTAATGAGCACATTTTCTGCTGAATCTACAGAAACCCTTCCCTTTCATTCACGTTCCCTCAGTTTCTCCTTACACTCGCTATCGTCACACTGATCTGCTCCATGCCGACAAAATGCGGTGTACAAATATTGTAGCACAACCGTACCCAATTGTTCTATCGCCGCAGCAAGTGTTGCACAAACATCCTCGCTGTTGTCTTAGCAAACTGTTGCCTGCTGCAACCGAACAGCCTCAGCATAAACAGACAACGCTGGCTGTCAAACAAGACAAATTCACATTCTGAACTATTTCAACAAGCCGGCACTCCATCGCCAATGAGCTCGTGCGAAAAAAAGAAAACCCTGTGCGGTGCCAACGTGGCAGCCATTGATTAAAGGCCCTTGTTAGCATTGGGGCCCCTCATATGTTTCTGTCGTGTCATTGATAACAGCTTTGTATTCTCACTTCGCTGAAGGGAGCTGCTAATTAAAAAGCAGCCACAGCCAGACTGGAGGAACAAAGGCGACGGTCTCACTGTCACAGATTTGCACGAGTGTTAATTGTTGTTCCCTCGTCTCATCTTCAAGTTTGCACAGTAAAGATCACATAAGGGCTCTGAGGACCACTGCTGGGCTGCTGAAGACTATAGAACTTCAGACTACAGGAGAGCTACAGAAGTGCTTCCTCTACACGTCCTCAGTGTGTCGGGAGGATTTCTCATCTCATGATTCGCTTTATAAATGTGTGTGTGAATTAATTGTTGTGATTTATATTCTCAACATTTGATTGCATTTTCAAAAATGAATGATACTAATTAAAACCTCCAATTTCTTTCATATTGTGACAGTAGTTTGGTGATCTTTGGTTTCTTCGTACTTTCACTCTTTTCCAAGTCAATGAATAGTTTGATCATTTAATTGCTAAACTATTGTGAAACGATTAAATGTACATTTATTACTTTTGTGTTTTTTTTAACGCCTACCAAATTATATTAAATATGTCTTAATTATTATCAAGTTGCCACTTTTCAGTGTCATCAGTTGGTTGAAGTCGTCTCCAAATCACTGACGATCAACAACCTGAGGCAGATATTGTTTTTATTTTATTGGCAGTAAACGCTTTCCTTATGGCCCCGTTAAATAGTGAGCATTAAGGGACGTTAAAAATAATCTTGCGTTAAAAAGTCACCTGGTTTTAACCCGACAGAGCTGCAGAGGGATGCGTCGCGCTCGCCCGTCTAATTACAGCGTCTGCAGCAGAGTCCCTCAGTGTGCAGCGGAGGGCAAGCACAGAGGGACGCGTGCAGGTTAGAGAGGTGAGCTGAGCCAACTGGCCCCACCCCCACACACACACACATAAACACACACCTCCCACGGCCAAACAGGGAAGCCACTTATAAGAAGTTCCTGAGCTGTCAGCAGATTTGCGCGCTGCGGGCTCGCATTCTGTCGCAGCGGTCAAACACAATCACGATTTCGACGTTAGAGATTTTCATCTGCACCTGTAGGACACTGAGGACTCTGACAGCACGTGTGTCCCCGATCCAACAATCTCTCTTCGTCTGAGCTTTTCTGCTTTACGACTTCGAACCGCTCCCATTCAGATAGCAGCAGGTAGCATAAATAGATATATCACACACACACAAATGAGAAAGTACAGCACGGACTGCAATGGTAAGTGTGTGTACGACTGAATTGAACCATTAACTCAACCGTCCCAGTTGTCCCCGTCCATAGACCCTTAACCAGTCTCCATTTCTCCAAGTCCAAACACAGGAGTAGGTCAGACGTTCACCCCGTCCACCTTCTCTCTTCCGCCTCGCTGATACTACGACAGGCTTTGAGTTATGAGCGAAACATCTCCCGAGTGGCCCACAGTCGGAGCTGCTTAATCATGCACTCAGTGGGAATTACCCGGCACTGGGACTGATTTAGTGGCCCATAGCAGCGGGTGTTAGAGTTCAGCACCACATCATTACTTTTTTACATCTTACATTGATTTGTTTAGTGGAGAAACAGGCCTTGGGTTGTGCGAGGGGATAAAATAAACACGAGGAGGGAGCGGAATCAATTGCACTTCACGTGGACGTTGCACTTTGAGGTGAGTCAGACAGAACGAGCTACAGACTGACAAAGTGGAAAAGCAACGTCCACCAGGACCGGCTGTCACAGGAACAATATCTGGCTTAATATCACCTTCCTCTCCCGCTTCTCAACTTGTAAAGGCGCTGGGCAATGTTCTACGTGGGCGTCGCGTGGGAATAGGAGACGTCCTGCCATTTTTCTGATTCCAGGAATTTCAGCAAGTGATGGAAACTCTTCTCTTAGCCGGACAGGTGAGGACCTTTCAATGCCCCCGGCTCTGAATGTTGTGGAGGTCGAAAGTATTTGACAAGAATTCTGAGATTCTGAGAAAAAGTTCTCAGAGACGAAATACAACAATCAAACCTTTAATGGGGACTGATTTAAATGCTGCGTCGCACCACTAAAGTCATAACTATGCTCATTCCATCATCATTAGCGCACTGATTGTTCCTGAATTTCCACTAGAAGAATGAAAGTGATCTGATAACCGAAAGGAACTCATGTCAGAGGGAGCCAGACAGTAGATAGGAATCAATAATTAGTACAATAAACTCACTTCTGGAATGTAAAACACAATGTCAAAGCACAGAGAAGGAGAATCTCTGAGACTATTGGCTAGATTTCATTTCATCAGGAGTTTATTTCCCTTCTGCTTCAGTATTCCAGAGACTTGTCCGAAAGAAAGGTGTGTCCAATCATCCTAGAACAGCATGAAAAATGGACTGTGAGGAAATCGTGATGTTTGTGGTTGAGAATGGGAGGGTGTGTGTGTGTGTGTGTGTGTGTGTGTGTGTGTGTGTGTGTGTGTGACAGGAATACGCAGTGCTGCATGCAGGTTTGGTTCCCTGGATGACGGCAATCAATAAAGCATTAAAACGATCACAGGAAGGGGGGAACAAGATGTCGCAGCCATCTGGAACTGGTTATGGTATTAATCCATTTGGGAACGCCGGCTTTGCCAATATATCAACTACAAACACAACAGATACAACCCGACAAGATGGGCGTCTCGAGCCCCCCTCTGCCGAGGAAACAACACAAATGATATTGTTGCCGTTGTCTTCCTTTGGAGAGATCTATTCACTGCGAGCCAGCACAGGGCGGGGGGGAGATGTAGAGTAATGAAGTCTGAACGGGCCTGACGTACAATTATCTGAAGGTATAGATGCTTTTATAAGCCTGCAGGTGTGATGAGTGGACCGCATTAGGATCAGATCATCGTCCTGGCAGCCCTGCATGTTTACCATCGCGCTCAAGGTGCCTCCCAGATATGAAACAGCCCCGGATCAATAACTCCACCATGCACGTCCGCGGCGCTGTTCGATACTCTACCAAAGGCTACACGATGTACACAACCTGCATATTCTCGTAGGAGGACAGAATATATATGATAAACATCTCAGACCGGGTGGATTGTTGATAGGAGGACAACAAAGATGCATAACGCTTTAATACCAGAAATAAATAAATGTGTCGCAATATTTGACATATTTGGTACATACACACTATACATACTATAAAAGATGTCTGTATGTGCCATGTGTGACAGGAAATGTGTCACGGAAACGTTCCAATTTCAAATAGGGAGATGTATAGCCTGTCCCATGCATATAGAGTGTGTGTATAGACTGTGACGGCTTAAACTATGAAACAGGTTTACAGGGCCGCGACGGGAGCTCAGCGGGAGAGACGAAGACCAAAGACATACATCTTCTTTGTTGATGACCTTGTGTCAGCTTGTTGGCGTTCACTATCAAAATAGAAGCGCAGCAAAAAAGGTCAGGTTTACTTTATTCGTAGCGCAGAGATGCAAAGTTTCCCGCAGATTGAAGCTAGAGGCTCCTTTTAACCTTGAACGCAGCTCGTTAATCCTGTTAACTTCGGCGTCTGGAGGAACCATTGTGATGAGGGGAGACTGAGTGAAAGGATAATGACTTCCTCTTCTCTCCGGTAAAGTATGAAGTATTGTATGATGTAATAACAGGGTGGTCTCCATTTCTCTGAAACTGCCTTAGCATTTTCTCTCTGGTCTCTCCGCCTCCTTCTGTCTGCTCTCTGGCATTAATATTGCCGGCTGCGCTGCGAGGATGTGCTGGCCTGTAAATAAGCGAGCAGCCACTCCCGCCTGGATGGGGAGCACTCCATTATGGAGCCAAGTGCATTCTGTTTTTTCCACGCTGGATTCACAAATATAATAAAGCTCAGTGCAGCGGTTTAGGATACAGCTGCAGTCTGTAGCAAAACGGCGGAGATTGAAGATGTATGTGTCCGAGAATTGGGGGAGACAGACATCCCTCCTTACCAAATTACCCTCATCCTATACGCTCTGGGCCAACACTCTCTGTCTGAATATATACAGCTATACACACCGATGAACACATGAGACAAACACGCACATACATACAAATAGACTCACGCACGAGCACACACACGTACAGACACACCATCCACAAAAAAATCATTAAATGTCCTGTAGCGGATTTTATCAGCGGGCAATTTCGTGCTCTCTGATGTTATGTGGAACAAAAACGGCGGAAGATAAAAGCCAATATTGAACATATACAGTATGTGGATGGGGAAATCACGTAAAAATAATGTGGAGAGAAAGCTGGCTGGCTGGAGACCAAGAGACAGGAAGCAGGAGCACAAAAGACGCTGAAACGCTTTTAACGCAGTCATGGACAAAAGATCACCTGCTGCTTCACAGAGTATGATAATAAATCTATTATTTTATGATAAAACAAAACAAACAGCTATTTCAATAATCGAAGGTCTGTGAGTGTTTAAAGTTATTGGATAAAGGTCACCCACCCACCAAATAATATATGACTCAGGATTTACAGGAAACTACAGAATGCAGAGAAACTAACTAACGAGGAGGGAAGATGCGTGAGAAATACGGTTGGATTTGAACTCAACATTGGCGGTGATTAAGTGTGATTAAACTTTGTCTTCAACAACAAACGCAGCAAACTTTTACACCTGGTGGCACAAACAGGTGCAGTTGTTCTCCTGCAAAGATAAATCACTTCTCCCATGTACATTCCAAACAAACTACTGTCCAAAAAACCCGACGCATTAACATTAGCACACGGTTTCCACCTTCTCCGTCATTTGGTAGAGGGGCGGAACCTCACTTGAGCCCCCTTGGAAAATAATGAGAAGCTCTGTTCCACTTGTTTGCACCCAAAAACAGACGTGGGGTTTTAATAAATTGGGCCTTTGGAGTAATGAAAAGAGCCTTGGAATATTTTGAAATGAATCCTATCAAAATAAAATGTAAAAGCAGCCTTCCCAGTGTTCGCATCGGCCTATTAAGATTAGTTTACGCATACATTTCAAACTTCCCTAAGACGACTAGGAAGTTGCAATTTTGAAGTGTTGCAGTGTGTGTGTGTCTGTGTGTGTGTCAGTGGAAACAGCAGAGGAGGAGGTACTTGTAGCACGTACTTTAGTTCAACCTTACCACCTGTACTCATGCTTCACAACCCAACATCTACAGCTGTTTGTATGAGCGTGACGATGGAATCCACACCCACGCATCTGCACCCGCACAGGTTACATGCAGCGCTAGCCAACAGGTCAGGTTTACCTTCTTCCCCCTCTCATTTCTACACAATGTGTTGCACAGCTTTTTTCTCTTTTTGTAACTCTCCGTGTAATGACATATGTTCTAAACTTTATGTTGTATTTTCCATAAAGAGCTAAAGCATACAGGCAGCAGAGGAAGTGTTGCGGATAGCGGAGGCATATTCGGTTCTCCGTGTACTTCACTTGGTCATCTGCCTATAAGGACACATATGAGCAGCTTCAGAGTTAAGAGAGAGACCGGAGCATCCCGACGTTCACCAAAGCTAGACAGAAGTATTGAAACAGCTGACAATGTCTCTCCTTTCTACTTCTACTTCTGCTTGCATACGTCCCGTCTAGCGCATGAGCAGACTGGGCTTTCATGGACTCGGACCCTATCATACACTCGTGTTTCCCCATGTAAACAAACAATAGCCTTTAATCTATAATGTGTCCACCAAGCCTCATTCTTCTTAAACCGCCGTTCCATCGCTTTGTGTCGCTTCTCTTTTATCATATCTGGCCCACCTACAGCCCCTCTAATGTATAGCTTAGACATTAGTCTACGCTGCTTGAAGATATTAATGTTGAGTGCAGCACTGTCAGAACCTGGACTACATACATCTGTCTGGAGAAGGAAGAAAAATAACAGCGGGATGACAGCAATGACAAACTTAGTCATACCTTTTTTCTAGTGTGGGGCAGAAAAGTAAGGCAATTCTGCCCAGAGCCACTGAGCAACATCATTAAGGGAATTCATTTCCCCACAAGGGAAAACCGCTTCAAGCTGCGAGAGAACACAACAACAGCCTCATAGAGTCGGAGTGTTAATCCACTACCACATTTGACACACTGTTCGCCTCCCCGCCTCTGTGATCCCGCCTGGCACGGTGAAAGGTGATAGATATCCTACGCGAGGGTAAACACTGCCCGTCACTCTGTCGGGCGTTCGGCTCGACGCTGCGAAAAGGGTTTCAGTCACGCGAGGAGAGGGAAAGACAAATGGTCGCCGCAAAGATGGGTTGTTCGCGTGATGGATGGTTACAGTTGCGAAAGCGATGGATTCCCCCCGCGAGGCGAGGCTGACGCTGACACCGGCGCCTCCTCTGTCTCATTTACATCGCTTGCTCCCTATGCGAGCAACACCTGCACCTGGATGTGTAAACCGCTGCGCTCATTTGTCCATCTAGAGCGGCACGCTCTTCCTTACGTCAGTGATTTTGTGGGAAATGTGGTTTTATAAGCACACACATAACTGCCTATCATAGCACATGCACACACGAACACAGGGGCGGCCCAAAGGAGAATAGCTGCAATGACATACAATATAAAACAATACAGGATGGCTGATCGGTCTGAGGGGGGGGTGTGTGTGTGTGCTCTGGACGCTCATTCTCATGCAGCGAGACGAAGAAGTATCGCCTTATTCATTTCCCTGTGGTGGTACTTCATTCATATTGTTCCTCTTCCGATGCCGCGCCCCCCCCTGCAGTAGCTCTGCGCCCCCCATAGGGGACGCGCCCCCAACTTTGCGAGCCACTGGGTTAGGTCATAAGAGATGGATCTATATTTTACGTGTTCAGATGTGAAGTCAGGTAAGAACAGGTACGCTTTCCAAATGGTGATGACTTTGGTGCCGTTTGTTACCTGCAGCCGCACCCATTAAACAAAACAAATAGGCAAAGCATCAACCTGATGATGCTCGAGAGAAACAGAAAGTGAGTCAGTGAGCAGAGCTGAAGTCAACTGGACTGAAGCAGAAGAGAAGCCAGAGGATCAGAAGTTTGTCCACAGCACAGCAGCGCCTCAGCCAAATTCTGGTGAGTCCGGACACAATCTTGAGTGTTTCAGCAGCATGAAGCCCAAAGCTGAGCTGCTCTCATATGGCTCACTTCACTCCTTCATTCTAAAAAGCTTCCCCTTGTGTTTACACATTGCTGCTTGCAGACACACCAGCCGCCCGACGGACTGGCCTTTTTCCTCACTGCGTTTACACCGTCATAGCAGTAATAGTCACGTAGTCACGTCAACTTCAGAGTCAAACCGTCAGAATAGAAGCAAAGCCAAACCAACACTAACACGTCACGCTAACACGCTCACATAATAACTTTTACATTTGATACGCAGCAGAAACTAGAACCAAGTCCACCAACACAGAGCTGAAACTGAAGTCCAGGATTTGACCTTTAGATTGAGGTCACAGCCGTGGTTTCCCCTCTGATGCCCCCACAGTCAGAACTATGTGACTACAGCTACGTTGTGTCTCCATGTTTCATTCCTTGAATGTAATCAGATGTTGATCACTGAGGAGCTTCAAAGCTGCTGGTGTGGTTACAGACTCTTAGTTCTGTTAAACTCTCAGTGATCGTATCAACCAGAGTTGTTGTCCCTCATTGTCTCCTTTCTTCTCAGCAGACATGTCTGCTGCCAGCCGTCTGCAGTGTGAAGATCAGTTCCTGTGCTCCATCTGCCTGGACATCTTCACTGATCCAGTCACCACATCATGTGGACACAACTTCTGCAGAACCTGCATCAATCGACACTGGAACAGTAGCGTCCAGTGTGTGTGTCCTCTGTGTAACGAGGTGTTCTGCAGAAGACCTAAGCTAAAGGTCAACATGCTCCTTTCTGAGATGGCTGCTGAGTTCAGACAGTCCACTAAAAAAAAAGCCAGCAGAAGATCAGCGGAACCAGCTGCCAAACCAGGAGAAGTTCAGTGTGATGTCTGCACTGGAACCAAAGTGAAAGCAACCAAGTCCTGCATGAAGTGTAAGGCCTCCTACTGTAAGACTCATCTGGAGCCTCATCTGACAGGATCACGCCTGAGATCCCACCAGCTGATCCATCTTGTGCACAACCTGGAGGACAGGATGTGTAAGAAGCACAATAAACCTCTGGAGCTCTTCTGCAAGATCGACCAGACCTGTGTGTGCCTCATCTGTCCTGTTTTAGACCACAGGAACCATGAGTTTGTTCCTATGAAAGAAGAATTTGAAGGAAAGAAGGCCGAGCTGGAGAAGACAGAAGCTGAAATTCAGCAGAAGATCCAGCAGAGACGAATGAAGATCAAGGAGATTAACCAGTCAGCAAAGTTTAGCAGGGAAGCAGCACACAGAAAGAAAGCAGAAGGATTTCAGATCTTCACCGCTCTGAAGCAGCGTGTGGAGGACATCCAGGCCAACTTCATGGAGGCCGTGGAGAAGAAGCAGAAGAGCACACAGAAACAGGCTGAAGACTTCATCAAAGAGCTGCAACAGGAACTCTCTAAGCTGACGGTGATAGCTGCTGAGGTGGAGAAGCTCTTACTCTTTGAAGATCACCTTCACCTCCTCCAAAGCTTCTCATCCATCAATGCTCCTCCCACCAAGGACTGGACAAAGGTCAGAGTCCATCAAAGTTCACATGAGGGGAGCCTGGAGAAAGCTGTGGCTCAGGTGGAGGAGACAATCAGTAAGGAGGTGAAGAAGCTGCTGGAGAAGGTGGAGCTGAAGAGGGTCCAGCAGTTTGCAGTGGACGTGACACTGGATCCTAAAACAGCTCATCCTGCGTTGATCCTGTCTGATGATGAGAAACAAGTTCACTGTGGTGATGTGAGGAAGAATCCCCCAGACAAACCACAGAGATTTGATCCGTGTGTTTGTGTTTTAGGAAAGCAGAGTTTCTCATCAGGAAGATTTTACTTTGAGGTTCAGGTCAAAGGAAAGACTGAGTGGGATTTAGGTGTGACCAGAGAGACGAGCACCAGGAAGGGAAGCATCAGAGTGAGTCGTCAGCATGGTTACTGGACTGTTGTGTTGAGGAATGAAAATGAGTACAAAGCTCTTGCTGGATCTTCTGTCCGTCTGAGTCTAAAGTCAAAGCCAGAGAAGGTGGGAGTGTTTGTGAACTATGAGGAGGGTCTGGTCTCCTTCTATGACGTGGATTCTGCAGCTCTGATCTTCTCCGTCACTGGCTGCTCCTTCACTCACAAGCTCCTCCCATACTTCAGTCCCTGTCTAAATCATGGTGGTACAAACTCCGCCCCTCTGATCATCTCAGCTGTCAGTCACACTGAGTAACTTGCTGGAGTTTATGTGTAATGATTCTCTGTCATTTAAGGTACAGATGATCTGATCTGCAGTCTTTACTTTGACTTCTTCTTTTTCACATTCATTTGTTTTTTGACTGATGACATCATAATTATTATCCTTGATGTTTGTTGTTGCTTCTTTCTGCTGTAACACAACAATCTACCCACACTGATCTGATCTAATAACTGTTTATCAATAAAAAAATGCATACATGCTGCCAAGAGATTTGAGATGGTCTAATCCAATGGTTCCCAAACATTTTCTTACGCGCCCCCCTTGTATGATCGGTCTCACGTGGGCGAGATACAATATAAAACAATACGGGACAGCTGATCGGTCTGGGGGGGCGCTCTGGACGCTCATTCTCCTGCAGCGAGACAAAGAAGTATCACCTCATTCATTTACTTGAGGCGAGACTTATACATATCGCTCCTCTTCCGATCCCGCGCCGCGCCCCTCCCCCCCAAGGTAGCTTGGCGCCTCCCCTAGGGGGCGCGCCCCCACTTTGGGAACCACTGTATTAAGCAACACATAAGCAACATAATAACTAATATTGGTTCACCTAAGATGTCTTGTTCTTGGCTGATAAATATGGTTGAATATCAGCACGCCAAAGAGCTGAAACATTTCAGGGTATATCCTCCCGTGTCCACACACACAATTACAAAATTACAAAATGAGACGGCGAGCATGACCACACACTGCAGACATTGATTGGGCGAGGAGAAGGTTTGGCTGGGATGAGAGCGGAGGGTTTGAGCCCAGCAGGCAGAGAGCGGCGAGGGGAGGCAGTTGTAAATCAATGGCATCGAGCTCTATGGCATTATCCGACTCAGCCAGCAATCTTTTAGGTACACGGCTGTCCAAGAGCGCCTGGACTACACAATGACACACACTCTCTCTCTCTCTAACACACAGAATGGGCTTTTAGTGTAGAGGAAAATAAGACTTGGCGCCTGAGATCAGGAAGCAGCATTGATATGAGGTAACCCTAAACATTTGGTGGTGGGTGTTTATTCTATGGCCTTGTTGTGATTTGATTAGTAATGTAGGCCTGTTTCAGTATTTTAGGGGAGGAATTATGTTCATCTTAAGTATGTATGACCCCAGCTTGAATACATATTTCTGCCTGCCAGCTCTGACTCTGATCACACTTATTGGAAGATCGACTCTGGGCTTGTAAGCCTGAACTCTTTAGTCCAGAATCTCTTCACTGGATGATCTCTTCACCAAAGTGTTGAACAAATGAGAAAAGAATCTCAAAAGTCCAGATCCTGAGTAATATAACCAAATTCCTATGGCTTCTTCAACCTTTCCAGTAATTGTACCAACAAACAATAAGACAAGGTTACTAAAGTCTGTGTGAAATGGAAACAACGAAGACACCATTCATCACCATTTTACACTGTTACTCTCAGGCCAGGTCCCTCGATTGTACCAACATCCAATGTTTATTCAAGTTTATTCTATGTATTCAATAACAGCCGCTGACATATGCTTTAATAAAGGTGCAGAAAAGCAACAATCGGTCACAAAGGAGACAGAGTTTGGAGTGCTGTGTTAGATTTAGCTTTTAATAAGGACGTCATTTTGGAGAGCGGATTCTGCGGCAACAAGCCAATATAATTCCAGGTTGATATCTCTGAGATACCACATTGCTTTGTCAGCTGTAAACTGTGAAAGGAGCCGTTAAAGCTGAGAAGTGTCGCAGCATGTGCAGGGCTGCCGTGACAACCAGCCAATAATAAGCACGCTGCAAATCTGTGTTACAAGGCTGCGTTTTAAAATGTTCCCTTTTGAAAGCCAATACTTTTAACGAGAGAGGAAAAGGGACAATGTTTGACTAAATTAAGAGGTTTACAGAATTGCAGTGTGTGTGTGTGTGTGATCTCTTAGCTACCCTGTGTAGTCAACAATTCTACAGTAGGGCTTGGACAACACTTGGAATGGAAATGTTAACAGCACAGGCTTTATGGTTTATTTTGTGTTATATTAATCCAGATTTAGTCATTAGATTAATTGACTAATCAAAAAAATGGTTGGTAGATTAATCGATACAAAATAGTCATTAGGTAGAGCCCTACACCAACGCTGTCTCAAAAACCATTTGTAAACTTCATTCCCGTTGAAGTACTTAGCTTCTAATTATTCACTGCCTCACGGATCCTTTACTTTAGCGCTGAAAGTTATTTTAACACCAGGAATCACATTACAGTGACTATCGGTGCGAAGCCCAATTTACACGGTCGCACCTGCAAAAAGGAGCTCCACAGGAACATAAATACAGAGACGAAGATGAAGACACCCACTCACATTCCAAGCAAACACAAGGCCTATACTGTAGTACTGTACTGTCAGATTCTCTCTCACACACACACACACACACACAGTTTTACTCCACCAGATTTCAGAGTTTAAAATCGTTCATGTCATGGCAGTAGTTGCTAGTACACAAATCTAATTCCTTAATACAACACTTGTGAAGGAAGAACATTGTGTGTAAACATCTTGTGGTAGGTGTAATTTCAATAACAAATTTAAATTTAAAAGATTACACAGCATCTGAGCACTTTTGTCTCTGGATGTAAATACATTTCTACATTCCAGTTTTGCTACTTTTACTTCAATGCTTTTACTTCCACTTTTGGCCACTGGGGGCACTTTGGGAGAATGTGTCTGCTGGTCTGTCTATAAATATCCGTTTCTGTTGTGGGTTTAAGAAAGGATTCCAGTGCTTCTTCCATCACTTCAGAGTTTACACACAGACACGCACATCGAACCCAGGTTCAGTTCGGTTCAATTTGGTGTGTGATCTTGTCGAGAGGAGCCGAAATAGACCGCCAAGCTCTGGACTAATCACACTTGAGGCTCGGCCCCGGCCTTGTTCTAACGGACACTAAACGCTGGCGCCGTATCTGGGCTGACATTTTCCCCCGGCTGAGCGCGGGAGTGACGTTCGGGCCCCCTGATTACGCGCTGACCTTTAGCTCCAACGTGGAGATAAGTGACGCAAAGAAAATCGCTAAATAAACACCTGCTCGGATTCAAGCCACCGAGTGAAATGAAGTGGAAAGCAAGGATGTGCATCATCAGATTTGAGTCTGGAGGAGTCGAGGGGGCGACCGTCAACTATGTCAAGTCCTCTCTCTTTCTCTCTCACACACACAGTTCTACTCGTTTCTTACCACACACCCACACCCCAACCCCCACTCATTGCTTTCCACATCTGCACCTCAAATTGCTGCGATCCTCCTGCTGTTGAATAATCACGTTTGGCTGCCTGAGCCCTCGTTAACACTTTGTACCACAAATAAAGCCAACAACCCAGATTATCTGCCCTAATTGCCATGACGACTCGGCTTTCAGCTTCAGGACTGCGCATCTATTATGACAAATAAACCGCCCCGCTGGTCTCAACTTGTCAATCAACACCGACACACACAAAGCGACAATGTGACTGGAGGGAAAAAAAACACATGTGAAAGGAAATCTTGGTTTTAATTGTATTTGGCACCGAAATCCTTCGGGCTTTGATTTACTCCACAAACACGTTACGTTCACTTCCATTTCCACCCCCCCAAGTTCAAATGACAAAGCCTGAAAACTAGTTGACAGGAGTGCAAAGCCTCAGCTGCTTGGAAGTTTGTCCAATCAGCCAAAGAGGACGTGTAGAAAACGTGGATCAAGTTTAAGGTTAAAGGTCAAAATGAGTTTGACGTTACTTCTAACATGGAGAAACTAGAATGTATGAGCACTGAATAGCTGATAGTTAGGATGATAATTGTCAAAGTGAATGCTCATATATCCGCATGTGATATCTGTAGGAACAGTGTCAATGGTGTGAGCAAGGTGTCGGTTTGATTCCCTCGTGTTTCCTGGACCTGGACGTCTCACACTTCACTCATTTGCCTCCCCCGCTTTTATCTTGATGGGTGCCAAGAGCAGAGATAAAATGACACCCATTGCTGTGGCGAGTGTATATGCCAATTTCAGTGTGTGTGTGTGTGTGTGTGTGCTTGTATCAATGTGACCAAAGGGAGTCATGCAATAAGGTGTGACACATGGCCAGAGTAAATTGGATTGGAGACGTTAGAGAGAGACAATGGCTCGCTCGCCGAGGGGTCTTTCCTCCCCCTCATCTCTCTACACACACACACACACACACACACACACACACACACACACACACACACACACACACACACACACACACACACACACACACACACACACACACGGGAGAGTGGACAGAATAGCAGAGTGTCCTTGGAGAGGAGCAGGGACATCAAAGCAGCCCGTTCTTTAGGGAAATGTCAAACAGGAGCTGTGTCGCCGCCGTAAAGGACCGACTCGTCTGTCAAGTCAGCGTAATGCGTTTCAGCCAACGAGTCGCCCACAAAGACAGCGAGAGAGAGAGAGGGAGAGAGACAGAGTGAATGCCTTGCTCTTTATTCGCCGTCTTGTATTGAGGATGGAGCAGGATTTTCCCCCTTTCACTCGCCAGGCTTTGGCATCACAATCATCCTAATTCACCGAGCAGCCAGTGAAATAATATCCTGGCTTTACGTCTCTGCGGGGGGGAGGGATTTGTCTCTCTGGTCCCTTCCTTCCCCGTGTAGGTGGCAGCAACCTGTGGCTGAATTCTGTCCTTTATTGAAAGTGCAAAGAAAAGAAACGCAACACACCGCTGACTCGTGTTTCCCCAAATTAATTACAGCGTCTGGCGAAACAAAAGGGAAACACTCGCAGTTCCCAACAGTATATCGAGCGTGTGTGAAACGCAGAAGACAATGATTCCCATTGATGGGGTGCCAGTGAACTCGGTGCAGGAATACAAACACACACGCACACACCAGAAAGTACACACAGCACACCAGCCTGTGTAAGAATGCAGCATTTCCAACACACCGTTACAACAGAACGACACAGAGAAGTTAGCTTAATTTCCATCTTTTATTTGAATACTTAAATACGTCTTCCACGCAAGCATAACCCGGCGTGGAAGAGGAAGTCGAGTTAATTACTGTATACTTGGGATTTATGAGAGCTGGAGCCGCGTCTCATTTCACGGGACGCATCATTTGAAGACCGCTCGACGTTACGGCCGCTTCACTGCACCGTCCCCATTTAGGGAAGGATCAGCATTTACAACAAATCATCACGTTCTCTCAGAAGCAGTTATGATCAAATCAAAATGATATATTCAGACTTTAAACCAATTCAAATCCAAGTAACTTCGTAGGAGATTATGTATTTGCCTTGGTTTGTGTGTGCGTGTGTGTGTGTGTGCAGGATTACTTGAAAGTCTAGCAATGAGTTTTGAGAAATGATGAAAAGAGGTTAAACATTTTTAAGCCATAGAACTTGACTTTGAAGCCATAGACCACCATTCAGGCTGCTTGTCTTGCATTGCCACCATTTTACCACTAGAGGGTAGCAAAGACAGAAGGACGGTCAAACCAAGGAGTCAGATTATAAAAGTGAAATGTACACAGACCTGCATGTTTTGGGTGAATGAATACCATTTACTATGCAAAACAGAAGATTTGGAAGCAAGTCAGAAGAAAACAAATAGTCTGAGATGGGAAATTTGTGTATTTGGGAGATTTTTCCATTATGCTTAGACGGAGGATTCTGGAGCCTGCACAAGGCTCAAACAACAAACAAGTACAAGTACAAAAAGCGAGATGAATATCTGTGAGTGCATACGTGACCCACTTCGCCTGCAGATTTGACGGCTCGGCTGACGGGCAGTTGACAAGCGTGGGCAATCTTATTCGTCATGGCTACACACAGATCCAAAACATCAACAAAAGGAGAGAAAAGCAGGAAGTGGAATGGCACTGCGGCGCTGTGGGGATTAAAACGTCGCCCTGGTTGGCACGGGCCCGGAGCAGACAGCGAGCAGTATAATACACAGTAAATGATAAGCGTTTTAAAGCCCAGCAGTGCGTCAGCATTACAGCATTACTTCACCTTGCTCAGCAAGATAACTAAGTGATGAAATATGGAGAGGGGAGCTCGCACACTTCCACAGGAAAGATGTAGCAAGTTTGGGAGAGGTCTCTTATTAGAACGGATGCCTGGAGTTATTCTAGGAGAGAACGACACGGCTACGGTGTCAACGAGGGCTGAAGGAGAATTAAGACACACACATACACATAGGATTTAGATGTGACAGCCTCCAGTTTCCTGCACTGATTTGTTTCTCCAATGCTAACATTTTAAATCGCCCGTAGCACTGTTCTCTACCGTCATAAAAACACTGAATTAAAGCACTTCTTCACATCACAGCGTTCTTTCTTTCACTTCTTAGACAATTAACTTTGACCACGTACTCGTTCAGTGCAGAGGACTGAGCATCGATGAGGGAAGAATCATCAGTAAATTATCGCCGCTGGCACGCGTGAAGCAGCAACGACTGAACTTTTGTCCTAAACGCGTTGATGTGTTGCTTGTTTCTGCTGGTTTTCCTTCGTCTAAAGGAAGCGTTTTCGTCTTTGTGTTGCTGAATGAATAAATTCAATAAATGCTGTTTTTCTAAGCGAGTCCCTCGGGTGATGATCTGCCCGACTGAACAATCCTCACGCCGCAAATGAATTGATGCCCGAAGCTTTGATGGGCCGTACCAGCGCCTCACACACACACACACCCACGTGTGCACGCCCGTACACGTGCTCGCACACACTCATCAAATGAGACAGTGGGGCAATTACAAATCCTCGTATTGGTTGGCTGACTTTAATATTTGATCAAGGTTGCGGCGTACAAATTCAAAGTCACCCGCGCATAAAATCTAACTCTGGAAGGACAATGAGATATAAATTACACAGCTATCAAAGTTTCCAAGACCGAGCCGTTTCCCTTAATACCTTATTTGTCTTCATTCCATACGTCCATTGATCGATTCGTTGACTTCGCAAACTGTCTGACATCATCCGTCACCTGGGCAACCTTAGAGTCGTCGATACATTTCTCCGTAGATTTGTCATTTTAATTGGGTAAACGTGAGCTCCGGACTCAGATATGCAGGTCATTAAAGGAGCCATTGTTACAGCAGAAGGTCAGGCTGATTGGTTTGCGATCGTATTTGTCCAACACCGGCCTTTAATCAAACGTCAGCCGTGTCCTCCGCACACTTATGATGAAGACTCTCTCTGCCCCCTTCCTTCACTTAAAGGCCTGATTTATGAGTATCGCCCGCACTTTTCAAAGATTGAGTGGCTCATTCCCACTTAATTAGGACTTTCTCTGAAGATTCAGATGATAATAATCAGCACCAGTTTAGGAACAAAGAAAGAAAACAAAGCCGTCAGCCGCCAGCTCGTATCGTCCCATAAAGCTGGCGAGTTAAAACACACAGCGATCGCTCCAGAAGCAGCAGTGGGGCTGATGTACAAAGACGACAGCAGCAGATGCTGAAAATGTGGCTTGAGGGTGGTGATTTATATTTCACGTCTGTTTGAATGAGACGTCTCACACAGAGGCGCTTTCCTTTTTTTCTTTTTTGGATGGCATCAGTCGTTCAGACGCCATTGTCTTTGAGCTCTAATTCTATTCCACTTTCTCCCAAAACCATCCGCTTCTCCGTCACGAGGCGGCTGAGAACATTTGCATCCGTTTGAGGAGAAACAAAGGAAAAAGGGAACAATTGGAAACGCTACAAAGACAGACAAATGGACGGACAGAGACTACACGGATGCAGACTAGATTGACGGATAAAGACTAGAGGGACGTATATAAACTATACATATCTATAGTATCTATACACATATATAAACTACATGGACAGATAAAGACAAAAAGGACAGGTAGAGACTAAAGGAACAGATAAAGACAAGATGGACAGAATAAATGAATACATACTACACAGAGAGACTAGACGAGCACAGACTAGATGAGACAGACAAGTGCAGACTAGGGACAGAGAGATAGAATGTGAAGAGGGCCACCGGCAGGTAAAGAGAGGAGGAGAGACTGGCATAAAGCGGTAAAGCAGAGAGGGTGTTTCGCAGTGTGCAGCAGACTTCTCCACCTCCTCCCATTTCTTCCTCATCCTCCGTCTGTGCTCCTGCCTCCTCTGGGGATCCCTGACCAGATTGTGTCCCTTGTTAGGAATCTACCGCGTGTGCAAATCTCCCTCCAGCTGTGTGTGTGTGTGTGTGTGTGTGTGTACAGGCTGCTTTAGCTGGACCCCCATTACCCCGGACATGTGGGGAGCTGTTGCGTTGTTACCTTTTAATAGATGGGTGGGGCGGGAGGTGCAGACCCCCCCCCCTTCTCCTCTCTCCTCCCTCCCAACTGTTTCTTGGCAGCCCAAAATATCCACAACAGAAGGCAGCTGGGTAAAAAAACGACGTCACACACCGTGACTCATGGCCTCTTAGGCTTTGTTGTTTTCGGAGAACAAAACATATACACATGGGTCTCTCTCTCTCTCCGTCTCTCTCTCTCTCTCTGATTATGTAAAATGTGTGAGTCTAGGTCCGCGGGGAACATCAGTCCAAGTTTCCGCCGAGTCAGGCTGCTTAGTCAGATCGGTGGGAGGGACACAGCGTCTCCTGGCCTGTGTTGTGATTAGACGTCACGCTGCTGTTCTAACACGCAGCATTACCTCATGTGGCCCTTCAAAGATCATTCCTGAGGGAACAGACACACTCCCGTCGTGACTTATTCGCGATAACGCTTGAATTTGGAGGTCTCCCAAGTCTTTCTTGGATGGTTGCCACGGTGCCTCAGAGCGAAACGTGATCGTATTTGATCGTTTATTATGTTTGGGAAACGTTGCTCCACACCCACAGTTTGATGAACATACGTGAGCGGGCAGCCAGCCAGCATCCATGCAGAGAGGACTTGGATGTGCTCAGTTTTATAATAGTGTTGACCCTTTTTGTCCGTTATGGAGTTGTTAAAGTCTTATATTAGTGTCAGTAGGGGGTCAATAAACACTGCACACACACACACACACACACACACACACACACACACACACACACACACACACACACACACACACACACACACACACACACACACGCAAACTGCCTGTGGTGTCGTTAATAATCCCTCACCAAGTATGAGAAAACATAATTCAGCGTTTACCTTCTGGACAAAGAGTTTCATATACTTTGCGTAATATTAATTAATTGAGGCCTTTTCTCTTTTCTCGTTGAAGAGGTCTGCCATCAATCACCATTAGCGAGCCACTTGGCTCTGCTCGGATCAATTAATTAAATTCAAACAGTCGAAGTGAAAATCTCATTTTGTTGCCATCAATTACCGCTCGCCGACACCGGAAAGGTTTTCCTCCTCTGACGCGCCGCGGATTCAAAACGCTCCGGGCTCAAATACGCGACGGGAACTTAAAGAAATCAAACACTGGGGGAATGTGTAATTATCATTCTGACTGCTGCGCCCACACATCTCTAAATACCTCCCAGGTCCTCAGACGCTAAGTTCAGCAGATGGGAGACTAAAGCCTGCAGCAGGTGGCTTATTTCATACACACATACGCACGCACACACACTCCTGCATTCACAATCACACTCTCCCTCGTATTTATTACAGCGGATGACCAAATATTGAACTGCAGCAAACGGGTTCATTGGGTTTATTTTGTGTAAATATATACATTATAGTTAGTTACAAAAACAGCTGCTGGGATCTATTAAACATCCTGCTTTTCCGGAACACAGCTTCCACATTTCTAACGTCTTGTTGAAAGGCTCGTTGCGTCTGTTCACGGGCGAGCAGTCAACATGTGTTAGTCATATCATTGAACATTTTAATATGATTACAAAAAGTTATAAATTCTGACGTTCCGCTGCGTTATCAAGCGCAGTAATCCGATTTCCATTTCAAATAAATACTTAATGAGTCCGTGGAGCACATCTGTTCATCATACTTTATGAACTGACGGCGGTGACGGCGGAGCCCGGTCGGTCGGCGATAAACACGTAACAAGTTTAACGCCACGCACGACACGACGTGCAAATGGGAAAGTTTTACAATCCTGTTAAAAGTAAGAGATGTCGTCCGGAACACGTCCGGGTCGTTTCAGACACGCAGGGGCGATGACGGCATTAATATGAACAACACAATAAAGCAAAGTCGTTTTGATTTTTAACTCTTTACAGGTCAAGATGTGATAACAAACCTGCAGCAACCAATAAGAGTAAAGGAGGTGGAATTGGAAGAAAAGTGAGGCCTCAAACTTCTTCATAAGAGCCGAGGCCAGGAGGAGTTTCCAAGTTTTTCCCCAAACTAACTTAAAAGAATGTATTGATTGGTCGGGGCCTGATCTCTCCGCAGGCACTATGATCCACGAGTGTGTGTGGAGCCTTTGATGGAGTGAGGCTGATCACCTTTATTTTTCAAACCAGACTTTGGAATAAAAAAAAAAAAGCGAAAAAAAAGACCTCTGCCCCACAGCCGAAGAAAGGAAGCTGGCTGCACGGCGCCTATATAAGGAGATGAAGAGGCGTGTGAGAGCAGGAGCTGCAGCCACGGGGCCTTCATCAGCTATACGCTTTAAAAGCCATCAATTAAATCGCAATAGCAATTAGAAAACTCCAAGATATGCTAATTCTTCACGCTACTGCCATGAATCTGTCACGTGAAGTATAATTAGCAGATTTTTCATACAGGTTTCATAATTTTACATGCAGTGTTTTGGAATTAAGATGAGAAATGCCTTTCGAGTTCGAGCCATCCACCCATCTATCCTTCTTTCCTTCCTTCCATCCATCTTCTCCCCCCCCCTCCTGTGGGCCTGGAAGCTATCCCAGAATGCAATGGGTCAGACTTGCAAGGACACGCCTCAGAAACATCATTTGTCCGTCACGGTTGCATCTTCGGGCGTCTTTATCCGCCGTCAGTCTGTAAACCGACTCCACACCTGTTTGACCGCTCATCATCAGGAGAACCACGCAACTTTCGACTGTTATATTACTGCAAAGTGCTGGGAATAAATATGGAACATTTACGGTGATGATAGATAGCAAAAACTGAGAGGAAAAACAAAACTAAAAAGTATTGGTATCATATATTAACGTTAGATGACTCAGCTTCCTTTTGATTTATTGGATAGTTTTATTTGAGCTTTGTTACTCTCTTCATTCTGGTTGTTTCTCTGTGGCAGGAAAGTATTACATCCCACCACCAACACAAGAGAGGGGCAGGAAGTCATGGATTTCCCTTCACATATCTAAACATTCTGTACTTAAGAGCCTCTTGACATTAAGACTCCTTAAGCGCAGCTTTATCTGTGGTTAAAGCACAGTACACTCTGCTGAATGGCAGCTTTACACAGCTGCACTTGGCCTTTCACACACGCGCTGTCACCCCGAGTATAAATGTCAAGCCCGCATTAAAGCTGGTGAAGCCGCGAATGGACATGACCGGCCGTCCCACAGACAGACGCTCCTCACACACTCACACACGCACACTCATTGTCAGGCGATAACAATACGCACTTGCAGGATCTCGCCCGATAATAGCAGGCTGCATTCCAACACTGCTCACTGCTGAAGTATTCATTATCGCATCAGTCCGTCAGTGGATTCTTGCTTCATGTTAAACTGGATTTACAAATTCACAATTCGTCCTGCGTCTGATTCACTTTCCTGATTTCTTATATGTTCCTAAATGTGACACTGCCCCCCGGTGGACCAATAGTCGCCCACGTGAGTACCCGAAGAAAACGGCTACATTCAACCCCACCGGCGCATGTTCGCTTGACGTCTATGCAGAGAGGCACAACACACACGTGCACACACACACACTTGTCTTCACGCGTCATGAGCCAGCCGTGTGTCACAATGTCTTGACCGCAGGAGGCTGCAAAGACATCTGTCTACATACACATGCACGTATAACAAAAACTCAACAAAGCCCTATTACACACACACACACACACACACACATATCCCCCATGGCAGACACCATCGCTCACTTTGACTCGGCCTGTCATAAGTCAGCTGCTGAGGCTGGGGGGAGGGGAGGAGAGAGCGAGAGAGAGAGGGGCAGGTAAAAGGTGGAGGGAAGAGGGGGGTGGTGGAGCATGATAACCCAATTTGTTAGTGGCGGATAAATAGAGGTCTGGGAGGTAAATCACCACGGGGAGAGCAAATGGAATAAGGATAGAGGGAAGAGGAGGAAGGTGAGGGAGGGGTGGGGGAGGAGCGAGCAGGAATAAACAACCTGGGCTAATGTAAATAATGCCAACCGCGCTCGATGGTGAGAGGCCATATTTCAATATTGAGCGTATAAAAAGGCTACAGAGAGAAATTATAACTGCCGACTGCACAAAAAAGTCATAAATCACCGCGGCGTGGAGGAAGTGACCTATTTTAAGGACATAGACAAACTTGTTGGGCCACTTATTGGGTTGGATCTCTCTTAGTCAGCAGGGTCTTGTGTGTGTGTGTGTGTGTGTGTGGGACTTGAGTTGTTAGGCTCATTGTTCTCTTATTCTAACGCTTGTCATTACTAACTTAAAAACGTGTTGAAAAGAGCCTTAGAAAGCGTTAACTGCAAAAACCAATTTGAAATATTGGTTTTAATTTACACTTATTAAGGCGGCAACAATGAAAACGATGAGTCGCGTCGTCTCCACTTTGTCGCCGTCCCCAATTAGACTTCAAAAAGTCATCGCTCAGCACTTTGCACTTTTTGTAACTCGCCCGTCGGAGTCGCCTGCCAAAGAAAATCTTTATTGAGAGAGCTTTGTTGTTGTTACATTTGCATCAGAATAACGACCCGTGCGGGCCGCGGCGCCTGAATCAAACGGCCGACTAATTACCTGGACGTGATCAGCCTGCGCAGAGGAGAAATAATAAATCCAGCCCTTCTCTCTCTCTCTCTCCTTCTCTCTCTCTTTCTACACAGGCCAAACATGTGTCACTAGATCAAGAAGATACTCGCAGTGAACAACTCAGCTTCCCCCTCAAAAGGAAATTTCAAAACGAAGCCTTTTATATACAGTAAAGCCTTTTCCACCGACTACATTTCACATATTTCCCTCCCAGAATCCAACATCAATGTGTCACAATAGAGCATTTTCAGTCAACAGAGGCATTTCCAATCAATCAATCTCAAACAATCATTTGACAGATCACGTAAGTATGTAAAGCCTCTTTCCAGCCCTTATATCTTCATCTTTATAAACAAATAAAACCTTATTTGACAGCAGGAAGCTCAAACCACAAACTGCCCACGTCTGATTGCCGATTTCACCCGTCTCACCTGTTCCGATGTCTGCTTGATTACGCGTCAGTTAACCTTCCCTTGCAATGGTGCAAATTATAATTAGCACTTCCTAGTTTAGTCTACCACGTGTGTGTGTGTGTATTTGTCACTGGGTTTTTTCCTTTACTCTATTTAAGCCTTCACTTGGATCCTTAGTAAAGCAATTTCTCAAACACAATAAGCAAAAAAAGCTAAAGCCTCAATTGCAGCATATTTGCAGTGTTTTTTATGAATGTGTGCGTGTGTGCGTGCCACAGTCTCTATATCTTGGTGTGTTTGTGTCCTTCTGCTTCTATTCAGACAGACATTGGGAAACGGGGGACGTGGCAGGAGGTCAGCGAGCTCCCTGCGGCTTTTACCAGCCAGCATGGAGGTTCAGTGTGTATGCCTGTGTGTGTGGTTGTGTAGTGTGTCTGTTTAGGATGTGTGTGTGTGTGTGTGTTGGGGGTTTGAGAGTTCAGGAAGGGGACACAGGAGGCAGAAGGACGTGAGCGCTGAGAATATGAGGTGGCTCGTGTCAGCGGTGGGAGAAAGTGTGAGGTAGAATGTTGATAGTTGGTCAGTCCACTCGACTCTCAGGAGCTTACAGGTCACAGAGGAGAAACACACACACACACACACACACAGGTAGTATGTATATGCAGATCAATTGCTATATTTACTGCATTTAAAGGAAAATAATGCATGTAAACTGTACACAAGATCAGAATTCGTACCATTGCACTGTTCTCCAAGGGTTCTCTATCGGGCTCCATGCCAGATTAAATAAATTTGTGATCATAATCTGGTTGTGTTGGTCCGAGTAAGCAATCTTAAATATACGCCTACTTCCAAATTGCATTATCCTGTGTTAGACAGTATATAACACTTGAAAAAACTGATTTACTGCAATAATCAAGGTAGAATTCAAGTTTTAATGTGCATGTAAATGTCCTGACTGACATCCGACCATCTGTGAATTAAGTCTTCCCAAATTGTATAATATTTCTAAATTCATTAAATATGGTTTATAAAAGGTAACAAACAAGCAGGCCTGGTTTAAAATACAGTTATTCCAAGGGAAAATAATATCCTGAGGTCTTTGAATGAAATTAATAATTTTCACAATATTCACTCATTCATTTTCGGGATAAAATTATTTATCTCCCTCGCTAAAAATATTTCCACTTTGTGTAATATATCATTGAATACAGACTCGCTGTTCTGAGCTCTCAATATATCCAAGAAGAAACTCTCCAAAAGGTTATGATTCATATCAACGCCATCACAGCTCATGCTCCCAAAGCAATAATGGGTTTCAACGGAAAAAATAGAGGAAAATATGTCTGTGTGTGTGTGTGTGTGTGTGTGTGTGTGTGTGTGTGTGTGTGTGTGTGAGTGTGAGTGTGAGAAGGAGAAAGATTGATGGATGAAATGCTGGCACACCTGCGAGCCGTTCTGAATAGCACTGGTCAAGCCACACTGGGTAATCACTCACGAGCGGAGCACATCGCTGAGATCAGAGCCTTAGGGTAAGAAGGAAAAGCACGTATGTAGCAGCGGAGTGGAACAACAGCGCGGCACGTTCATCTCCTCAAGCTTTCGGCTCTGAATCTCCTTTCACACGCCTGCCTGGCAGTGAAAATATCGCATAAATGGATGAAAACCATTAGGTGTCAGCAGGAGGATTGTAAACACACATTGTAGCTCTGAGCAGGCGAGAGGAGGTTTGATGCAAGATAAAGATATAATCTGTGTCACCGGGGTTCAACCTTATTGGCTATTCCTCACTCGCTCTCAGATATTATCGAAATCAAATCATCCAATCTCTTTATAGATTGTTCCTGTTCCTGTCCTGGGACCTGTGTTTCTTCTTTGCCCCGGCCGATAGCATCTCGCTCAATATTTCATGACTACAAAGAGTTTACGAGGATGAATTTCTCCTCAGAAATCCCGGGGGGTTGTTCCCTATCTACGTGCCGTCTTCCATCCCGGCTGACTTCCGAGCGACAAGACGGCCTGAAGCCGGCGGCTCCCCGGCCACACGGTGCAGAGCGCTCGGGGGAGAAGCCTTGTACCTCAGAAGCTGGAAGTGTTTAACTACATTCACACGTGGGTATCAAGGTCAAGGAGAACCCCTGCTGAGATTTGTTCAAGCCATTTCTACACAGGTGCTAGTGTTTTCAGAGGCTGTGTTGTGTGTGTGTGTGGGGGGGGTGTAGGTGTGTGTGATGACCAAATTCTCTGCAGGGATACCATGGGTCATTTGCTGTGACCTCTCTTGTATGTACACGCAAACAAAAGCCTGCAAACACAGCCATGAGCCTTGTAGCCACAAACGTCACATTTTACAGCAGCGACGAAACTGCAGGAGGCAGAGAACAGCTGTCAGAATAAAGTAGTGAGAAGAAGATGACGGCGGTCAAAGCAACAAGAATGTCTCGCGGCGCAATGCATGATGCCTCCAGAATCTAGCTGAGCTGAGCTAACACCTTTAAAGCAATAGAGCCATATTCTTTGCAGCGATCCTTTGAAGCTGCCGATTGCTCATTAACAACAGGTGTGGCTAATTAAGCAGTGACAAAGAGCTGAGTCAGTCTGAAGGGAGAAGATGCCTGAATACAAGAAGTGGAACCACTGGCTCTCACGCAAAAATATGTAGGTCCTATCTGACAACGGGTTGGACCTTTAGAACCAGGACAACTTTCTAAACGCAGTTATGTATTATGGTCCAAAAAGCCCAAAAAATAAAGAAGAACCAGCCAGTCCTCAGCTGAAAATTTGACATTGAGCTAGAAGAAGAAAATACATCATTAAACACTAACCGACTGTGGAAATGCTGCCAGTTTCTGTCATGCAGGGCAGGTTTACGTAAATACATAAACACATTTAATACATAAAAAGAAACAAATGCAAAGCTAATGAAGATGAGCGCCTGCAAATATAAGCAGATATTTAAAATATCCAACAACTCAGACTGGTTTTACATCAATAAAACAGCTGCGAAAAAGGGCAAACATGACAAGTTTCAGCGCTTCTAAACTGTTTTGCACAAACTATTGTGACTTTCATGACTAAATAAGGCGGAAATTAATTACAAAATGACTCAAAATTAGTGTCTTGACAGTGTAAACAGAACCTCTGGCCTTTACCATGCTGCTGCTCTAACAAATATAGTGACACAAGCGTGGCTACACACAAAGTGCTCAGTAATCTACAGAATTTTACCTAATCAATTGCATTTAATGAAATTACAACTGGGAGTCCGAGGCAAAACAGTGCCCGCCATTACCGGTTCATTTCTGAGGGCTGAAGAAACAATTATGTCTCTGTGTCCGCTGACGTGTCTCACCAGTCAAATGCAATATATAACATATGAGGCTCTGATCACGTACGTGCACAGCGTACAAAGGGAGTCGTGATTCCTGTGATTGGTGTGTGTGGGAATTGTGGCTCCCCGGGGGGCTATAGCATGTTTCAGCCCCAGAGGACTTTAGCCCCTTCCACTGCCTTAGACTAGAGGTGTTCCTATTTTCCGAGTGTCGGATTGGGATTTAAACTTTGCGTTATTTCAGGTATGTAAGGAATTCCCCTTGATGATAGAATTTCTTTCCCCCTGATTAACTAAATAAGCCTGAAGGAAAACATGTTTAAGCAGCTTTATTTGGGCAAATTACAGGAGAGGCATACAATTGTACCTGAAAGCTAATCACATTCCTTATTTAGAAATAACAAGCATTAAAAGAAGGACAATTATACAATAACCACACACCGCACAAACAAGTCAGCAAACAACAACCTTGATTTTGCGAGATAATGATGTGTTTTCCCTTCGCAGGTGCCAGGAATTCTATATTTACCCCACACTTTCCTCAAAACTGCCTATTTCGTCTTTGCAGCTGTGCGCTTGCATTTCAATTGACGAAGCAACAGCGATGCGGAGGAGAAACACTTGTACAAACACGGCGAGACAAAAGAAAAAGGGACGGCCACAGTGGGTGCTCGAAACTCAGCCGACCTCGAGGGCCGACGTTAGGAGTGAGACTCGCTCGCATCCCCTCAGAAGGCAGTGTGGAATTAAATGGAATCGCAATGACTTGGAGAGAGCGTTAGTCGTATCCCAGAGTGCCCCGCTCTCCAAAGGCGCGGCCCCGGTATGGATACTGGAGATGAATAAGTGTTGGCAGCCGGCATCCTTGAAGAAGATGAAAGGAAGCGGGGAGACAAAATGGTGGCTGAGAGAGAGAGGAGCGTGTGTCCCTGTTTCACACCTGTGATGGCGTTTTGTTTTGGCTCAGGCCTGGTAGACGCCATTAGATTGACTCTCTCGTCGCATTTAACACGACACAACGTCTGACAAATACATCAAAATTGGTGGTGAAAATATATACTTATATATATATATATAGAGAGAGAGGCACCTACAAGTGGGTAGAAAGGAGGACGAGTGTAATAAATGAGGTATGAAGATGGAAGGTTGATGGCACGGAGAAGTGAGGCAGCAGGAGGAGCGAAGGAGGACTTTGATGGTTGGAGCGACATCTGTTTCCCTGGCGAGCGTCTTTGAAGAACAAGGGGAGGCCCGGAAATACATTCATTAATTGTAAAGCTGCGTGTGTGTGTGTGTGTGTGTATGTGTGTGGGCAAAAGAAGAAAAATGGAGATGAGAGAGAAGCAGATTGCATTCATCGGAGAGAGATGAAGCCAAGTCAACTCACACGAAGGTAAAGGTGAAATCAGTTTAATGCTGCTGCTTACTTCGCCCGCGCTGAATTATGTCGGATCAAAGGACGTAAGTTTGTTTTGCATTTTTCAAAATCTTAATTAAAAAAGAGGGAGTAAAAAATCGATAATGAGCCTTTGTGATTTCATCCCAGTGTCCCTGAATGCCACACGGAATAGCATTCTGTGTGAAGTTTGAATTACTTTATCAATATTTATGTCCTGCCCCGACTTCTCCTATATAGAAAATGCAGAAATTACTCTTGGAGGGCCAATAAAAGTTTTATCTCGCACACTTATACCCAAAAGACTCTCACACAAGTCAACACGATTAACGCAGGCGAATGTGGGTACGAAGGTGTGAGCGGAGGCAAAAAAACAAAAACAGCCCTTAGACTTCAGCAAGAACTTGCAAACAAACTGTGACCTTGACAATAATGAGATGAATTCAGCTCCGTCTTTGTGACAGTTCCACATTTCGATAGGTATGGAAAATGCCACCGCCCGATCCTTTATTCTGGTCTCTTTTTTGTCTTCCCCAGACGGTTGTCAATGTTTCATCACCAGCCGGCACTGTTTCGTTCTGTGGCCTTGGTTTAACCTTTTCTGTCCAGCTGTGATTAATAAACGGTGGAAATGGAGGAAATAACAGCACAGGCGGCCGCAAGAGAGAAAGAGAGAGAGCGAGATTGTGGGAGAAGGCAGGCGAAAGTCAGACAGTCGGCGAGGCGAAAGGAGCGTTCCAAACTTTATTGGTATTATAAGACGAGAGGTGAGGAGGGGCGAGGCTGTAAATGTTAAGAGTCTCTTCTTCGCTTTGTACTTCTTCTCAAAACTTTCTTAAAGTGCCTGGATTTATCATTAAGGACCTTTCACGACGTCAGAACGCCTCAGCGCCGCTCGACATTTATTGGAGGCCGCAGTAAGGAGGCACCGAGGCTCCTGGGCACGTCTCCACGGGGGGGCCGTCACCTCGGAAGCAGCATGAGCGTTAACTTTAGTATCTTCCCCGGTTCCCCCCGATTTCACGTCCTCTTCAGTTCCAGCGGCATGTCTCTGGCACCGCCCCTCTCATTCCACAGGCCCCGCGCGTTTCTAAGCACAGGCATTACCATACCTTTGATCGCGCCGGCCTACCTTCTCGACTTCATTAACGATGCACGCATCTCCCTCGCTTTTTTCTTAATATCTTTGTCCTAGTCAGCAGTTGGGAATGTTCACTTAACAAATGCCTTAGATGGAGTTATAACGGTAAGAGGAGACGGCTTTGAAATGCTAATTTGCGTGCACAGGAGGCCCCGGCGAGCTACCACAACAGTCTCTTGGATCCGGATGACAAACCCCCGGTTCTCATTCCATCTGACATCAGAGGCAGAGGCGGGCAGATGAAGAACAAACACGTCTAAAAAGAGAGGCTGAGATAAGCGACACAGACGGACGCCCCCTGCCCTTATTGTTGACAAACAGCTGCATCACCTCTGCATCAGCTCTTTTATCTGCGCCTTTGGTTCCTCTTCATTCCGGCTCAGGCTTTGAGCCGCCGGTGTTATTTACTCGTCATTCCAGGCAGGGGAAATTGCGCCTGTCATTAGCATGATATCGCCTCCGTCAGATTAGATGACAGGCAATGAGGGGGGCGGCGGTGGCCTGATTGGAGGAAGAACGAACGCGATCAAGGATGAGAGCTCGGGTGTAAGGCTTGAGGAGATGAGAGGGCGAAAGGGCAAAGAGGTGGAGATAGAGGTTAAGAGAGGAACAAAGGTATGAAGATACAAGTATCTGACCGGCTAGAATGGACTGAACAAAACATTTGTGAAAAAGTGTAAATTTAGACATCGTAAAAATGGTAATACCTTACAATAAGGTACACAAAACTGTGTATTAATGAATAATTCACAAGTACTTGCCTGAATATTGTAGCTATGGACTATAATACAGAATAATGTGTACTTGAACTAATGAGTACACAGTAAAGACGATAGTTGGCTATCGATTATATGCCATTTGGTGCTTGATACAGGGATGTTCAGGAATGCTTCTCTACATGGTCAGTGTGTAGGTTCAGCAGGGATACGTTTCCATGCGCATTAACACTTTAATTATACTGCGTTTGTGGCCCTAGTTTGATCTTTTCATCAACATCGTGTGGACGATAACACCGCCATCGGCAAAAATCTCTCTCCTGTAACCTCTCATTATTTAGTATATATTCCATTCTAACTCAGGAATTACTTGATTAACTATTAATAACTGGCTCTTACTTCCCGATTTGTTCCTCGCTTGTTCCAAAAGACCAGGTGAGCTCCTGGGACGGTGTTGCCTGCCACGGTCCAAACGTAACGTGTGGCCTCCTTCCTCATTCATTTTCCCGTAATTAGCGTGAGCTCGTTAATTAAGCCACAAGGCGCTCAATTATATTTCTCCTTTTAGCACTGACCTACACCTGAGGGAGAACATGTTGAGCCGTCTAAGAAACAATGGCCCCCGCTGATCTTTGAGTAATTATCAATTACTATGCTAATTCATCACTCGCCGTCAATCCACATTCTCAAAAGCCTTGCGCAGCCTGACAAAAACCATGCCGGCGCTATTGACAAATAGCGTGTCAAGAGTAAAAAATAAGAGTCATTATGGTTTTGACCTACTGGGGAAGGACTTTGCTCCATCAGAGAGTAAGCTGCTGAGATGTGTCACCTTGTGAAACAGCGGCCGGTGTTTTGGAGTTAAATTGGAGCCTGAAGTGTGCCGGAGCGCCGGATCTGGAGTGGTGATATTGTTCGTATTTTTTTAAAGGGGAATGTGTGAACTTCAAAGTGTTAGTCGAGGATCTTTCCTGAAAAAAGGTTGCGACATTGTATTGCAATTAAAGAGGTGTGATACGGAGATGTTGTTTTTGCTCGGTCACTGCATCGAATCCAGACAGCGAGAGGCCGAGCGGAGGGGATTTAAGACGAGGAGTGAAAGTCTGAGAGTGTGGAGGAGGTAATTCAAGTTGCTCATAATTAAGGTAAAGTCTAACTTCTGCATCCTGTTTTCCAGGGAGAGGGCAACGCTTTTATGAGCCTTCCTGTAGTTGACGGCGCCATCAGATTAATTGGCCCCTGAACACAAAGCTTTAAATCACAAAGTCGTCGAGTCACACACATACACACACACGCAAACACTGCCATGTAGTGTATATGTATATGCCTTTACACCTGCACACTGTAGGTCAAGCCTCTACCTACTCTGCATTAAATCACAAAGTTTGGCCGGAACACCCGCTGATCTTCCCCCATGACACTGAAGCTCCAGGTCACCTTGTGTTTCATCATCAGAGGGTGAAGATAAATGCTGACCACCTAAAAACACACACAACCTTATTTCATTTCGTTTAAAAGAGAGCATTCAGGGTATTTTTGGGAGTCAAAATTCCATATTTAGCTCTAATCAGAAATCGTTTTATCGCATCTGCTTAACTGCCACAATCCACACATCTCCCATTTCAAGTCATCCGGCTTCTTGACGACTGCGACGGATGCTGGCAAACACATTTTGTTATTGTGAGATCAGTCGCCCGAAGCGTCTAAGACAACAGGAGGCTCCTCAGAGTCCTCGACTCTCGTCTCTTCATATGCTAGATGCATACAATGTGACTGGGCCTCGTAGTGCAGCACAACAGCAAGGAGAAGACGTGCTTTCATCTGATGCACTCCGCCATCTGCTCCCCAATCTCTCTTCTTCTGCGCCACGCTCTCAGCATTCCGTATGCATCGATAACAGTGCCGTGCATGAAAGATCAGGCCGCATCCTCCAGTAATTGATTGTTTGCAGTTTGATGATACAAACGTGTGAAGACTTGTGCTTGTCAACTGCACTGTAGAATAAATGCAGCCATAGATTTCCAATTAAAGGTGGCCGGTGGAGCTATAAGTTAGCTCTAAAGGTAGCTGTCAGGCAGCGGAATAAACCCGGTCTATAACCGCCATGATAAGGTGCCAAAAGCACAACCACACACACACACACATCACACACACCATTTCCCTGCCAGCAGCATCGACGTGACGAACTCTGTGTGGAGTTCAGACATATGGAGCCATCGGTTTCTGTTGGAAAAGTCATGATGCAGTTTATAGTACAGGTCCATTTGTGAATCCCTATGGGCTTGCCTGCAGGAGAGCAGTGTGACCGGGGGAGATCAGTCAGCTTGACATAAACGTTCATTTATTCACAAACTGTCTTTCTCCCTCAATGTGGATATATCTGCATATCTAAGCAGTGAGCGGGAATTTCCATTGTGAGATAGGAGTTGTGATTTCTCTCTGACATGTTTTGCAGCTCCAAGAAGAAAGGCTCAGTGGTTCATGAAGTTTACGCAGTGACCTATTGCACATGATAAACCAGAATGGGGTACAGTCTCATCATGTTTATTTTCACACTAGCCATAAAGGTCAAATGACATCATCATATTACGTCGGACATTTCCCCAAATTGCTTTTACCAGTCTTGTTGTTGTACCTCTCCTTCCTGCAACCATTAGACTATCTTAAGTCCCCATTCAACTCTCCCTACCAAATATAGAGAGCCTGAACTCCCTCGCATCAGGATGTCCTGCTAATGTCATGGTGCTCCGCTCTCTGTTCTACATAATGTCATGTCAACCTGACCTTAAACAACTGAAACCATGGCCCTTATACCAGAAATGTCTTTCACTGTGCTGCATCCCTTATACCCAGAACTAATTTCATAATAAAATGATGGAAAATTCAATCAGAAAGTAGATTATTGGGTTCGACATTCAACTGAATTGAACATAATTCGTTGACGGGTGTGTGTGATGCATCCACACTGAAAAATGTGAAAGATAAAAAGTAGTAATCAGACTATTTGACATTCATCCAGATTTGGGCATTTGTGGGCATTTGCTCAAGATTGAGAGAAAGGAGGAAGGAGAGAGGAGCCGGACTCAGTGAGCACAGAGAGTGAATCAGGTCACTTATAGAAGAGAACAATAACCATCAAGAAACATGAAAGAAGAGTCACACATACAGTAGGGGGGAAAGAAAGAGATATACAGAGAGAGAGAAAAAGAGGGAATGAGAGAGAGTGAGAGTCCACAGGGAGCACGAGTGTCCCTTAACACTCCATTCCCTGGTGTTGCATGTCACCTCTATTTCTGGATAACAAGCTCTCCTCCAGCTTCATTTCATCTGCTCCCCTAAAAAGCTTACCTTGGCAGAGGGATCCACACACACACACACACACAGAGAACAGGGCTACATATAGATGTATTCCTTCTGCATGCTGCGGCAGTGTGAAGATGCACAGATTTCCCTCCCACATCCAAACACACTGACGAGACAACACTGAGAAACATCACAGTTGTGGAGAGACCAGAGTGCTACGCTTCCCAGACAGTGAGGAAGGATGAGCACAAACTTACTGACTGATTTCCAAATCTGAACTGAAAACGTGGTAAACATTCCCAATCAAGTCCAACACAACCTCCTTTAGTTGTAGGAGGGAACACTGAGCGCCACTGAGTATGCAGACGATGCAGCGTTAAGTGCAAAAGGCCAACAGCCAATTGGAAGAGGTCATAAATTGTTTGCTCTTGAAAGACATTGTATTATTTACCGGTTTTGAGAAGCTGGAATCCGTTGGTGTGTGTTGTGCGGGTATAAGTGTGTTTGCTCTACGCACAACTGAAGAACAAAACACTGGAATTTATAAGCGGACATTTTAAAACTCTTGTCTGGTGAACACAGACGAGCAGTCTTTGTCTCAGTCCCAGGGTTTCATTTGCACACCACACCATTGTCTCTGGAAGTGTCTCGCGTTAACACTGAGAGCAACGGCGGTTATTTAAAATTACCATAAAGTTCATGCATAGTAAAACACGCAATCAACATCGACTCTTGTGAGGTCTCACTCAATCAGCGAGGACACGATTTCAGGGGGAAAAACACTTGGAGATTAAAACGCTTTCCACCCCTCACAAACAAAGTTTCACTCGGCTCTCCAGCGCAGCTCCTTCATCAAGCTTACATTTTATAGAGACTGCTGTTGTCATGGAAACGATAAATTTGACATATTAACCCATTCCATCACGCCGTCTCCCCTTTCCCCTCTATCTATCTCTCTTACACACACACCCACACACATACACACTTGCTAAAAACTAATCACCACTTTCTACGCCGATCCCTCCTCATAGATCTCTGACTGCTCTCTGGGGGCTCTCCACAGCATATTAATCAACTTAATTGAAATAGTTGATTACATCACTTCACGCCTCATCCAAGTTTAGGGGACTGTGTGTGCAGTGAGCATTGAAGATGTGGTAAGAGAGCACCGAGATGTTGTGGTTGTGTGTGCACTGAAAGGCATTAATGCAATAAAAAGGGCATGAGACGCGATAACAACTGTCTGCCATGGTGCCATTACTCACATTAGTGAATAATGGGAAAGTGCACGGTCATTAACACTCTGAAACACACTCGTAGCATTGTTGAAGAACATCAACATCAAGTCTTTAAAGACTGTGTGAAATGTGCGAGACACAAAGTCAAGGTCGAATATTCAACAGTGCAATGAAGGAGGACGTAAAGGTGAGCGGACGTAAATTACAAGATGTTTAAATTATGTGTTTTTTGGGGCATTATTCATGAGGTATATTAAAGTCCTGCCACCTCCATTAGCCTCTATCTTCACGGTGCCAGGCGGAAACATTTGCTCTTATTCTTAGTGGGCAAATAAAGCAGTGAAAGGCTGAAGCTGGCGGTAAGGGATCTGGAGGTGAGTAGTATTTGCAGCCATTGTTACTTGGTTGCTAGTCACACTCATTTGGCAGTATATTACAGCAGCTGTTAATTCTGATAACAGTTTGCTTTTCCTACCACGTATAGAGGAGCAGCCATTTGTCCAAACTTAACGGCGTTGATTGTAGATAAAAGACAGATAAGCTAAATCAGTGCCCCATCTGAGTTTTTTAGCATTTTTAAGCTTGTTTCTGTGGCGAATGTGCTCCGGGGTGTCTCAGTGCTATGGTTGAAAGAAGAGAAAAGGTAATTGCACTTGTCAGGGTGAACACCCCCTTATTTCTACACTTCCCATCTTCTCTTCCCCTCTCCAATTCATCTTCCTCATATCGATTTCTGGCTTTATACCATTTTCCAGAGGACCACAACCACTCATCCATAACCTTTCGGCCTGTAATGTCTCAATGCCTTACAAGTAGCAAGGTAACTGTATTCTCATTTTATGCTTACATGTCGCCACAAAGGTCACACTAAGAGTTCTTTATAGTTGCTGTGGCATATCGAAAAAATAAACAACAGCAGTTCCAACACATCAAGAAATGTGTCTAAATCCATGGTACAAGACCAAATATGTTCTTCCTCCTATGTTATACAGGAGATTAAAGGTTGAATGTTAAGCAACGCCAACCACTGCTCCACCACATGTTGCACGTTATCAATGGTCAGCCTAAAAACGTCACAGATGTCACGAGGAGGTTGATGAAAACCCCCCTACGTGTCGGTCCTGGCCAGACTCTACACCTGTACCATGAAGCACGTCAGCCATTAACGACTGGAGGGTCTAGCAATGGTGATGAAAAGCCACCGGCGCGCGGTTCTTGGTGATTGAGGACATGCTTCACGAACAGTATCTGCAGGCAAGAGAAAAGATCCCCAGAGACCCTAACTGCCACAGCCATACGCTCCCTGCCCCCCTTCCTCGCCAACAGTTTGAAGAACAGCTTCTTTCCCACAGCTGTTATCCCGCTCAATGCACACACACAGTTACTGATAGCTCCGTCTCCCCACGCTACGGACCCCACTCCTCTTTCGCCATATGCCGTGCTTGCCTCAGCCTCGCTCATTATTGCTACTACAGATCATACTGCGGCTCCTCGTGGAGTAGCAACCCATCAACCCATTGTTTGATAGGCTGTGGTCTGTGGTTACAGCACTCCGGCATCTTTACAAAGATCTTTTACATTGGCATTACATCATGTACTGTACATAACACAAACATTACTTTTGTTTACACTGGAGGACACTTCTGTCCATACGTCTACATTGTTACTTTGTACTATCAGTAGCAGATCCGTGTATTTCATTGGACACCAACTTGGTGCACTGTTATCTGGTACATGCGTCTCCAGTCTTGCCTACATGCTGCTGTAAAGATGATGGCTTTTCACATGGACTACCACGAGACAAACATGTGACTTTTCCTGCTTTTAAAGGGTTGTTTTCATACTTTAACTGAGCTGTTGTAGTTGTGAATGTGTTGCTTGAATTCAATAGCTTGTTCTATTTAGGCCAGACCCTGAAGGTCAAACAGTTGTAATTCATGGTCAGAAATACAACAGAAATATATAGTCGTTTCTTCAAATATGTGACAATTCTGAAGTAGGTTTCTATGAAGTGAGAGTAATAGAAGGTTCACCTTTTCTTCCTACATCACAAACTTTACAAAAGCCCAAGGTCAGAGCTTTATTATGTGCCTTTAGGGGAAAATGCCATCATTGGGTAGAAATGTCATGAAAGGAGCAAAAATAAGAGTGCTGTGAAGAGGCAGGGTTGTTTATGGAGCAATTGTAGACGACACAGGAGATAAGAAATTATTCAGAGAGGAGACGTAATAAGAGGTGCAATTTCTAGGAGATGATATTTCAGCTTGGATAGGAAGATGAAATGCGAGAGATAACTCAGGCTCTTATGTTATGACTGGAGTGGGACAGCTTGAGCCTTTGTTGAACGCCGTTGGTGTGTGATGTTGGTCAACAAAAATTGGATTTTGCCACTGAATTTATCAGTATTTACTATGTCCACACAATATTCTTCAAATCTCACCATGAGGTACTAATTTAATTTCGCCGCAACCTTCATTCTCAGCGATGCAAAACATTGGATTTCCATGAACTTGGCAGAGGACGTTCATGGCTCATGGAAGATGAATTATACTGATTTTGATATGATCTTGACCTTTCTCCTAACACTGCCCTCGGGTTAGATTGGGACCTGTAGTGTGGCTATAGATTTGAAGTCTTGATTATCAATATCGGAGTGTATTTTCATGACGAAGGGGAACCACTTGGGAAACACTAATCCATTGACAACATGTATTCAGTAATAGCAGCGACCTGGTAAGACTCAGTGGGAACCAATGACCACGATTTAGAGAAACTGACCGAGAGTCAAACGTGTAGCTTAACACGCTTCGCAAGACAAAAATGATTTATACTTGACCATAATTATAAAACAATCAGGTTTAATTACTTACTTATTATTATCAAGGCTGCACTCCCTAATAATCTTCAACATGAAAGCTTCAGCAGAGGAATTGTGCTATGCTGTCCACCGACCTACTTGTCACGATCCATCAAGATAATTGCTATTGCTGGAAAAATCATAAGTAATTACAGGGATTGATTTTTTCCTAGAATCTTAACATGTGATTATTTTTTCAGATAGGTTATTGATGGGTTAGGAAACGAACGTGCTGCATGTTGCATACAGAAGCACAGTCAGTGTGAAAGATGATTTGCTACACCATCAAAATAGCACCATTTCTTCACGGGTGCCATAATTAGTGCGTAATGAAACAGAATACATTTCATGATTACAAAGGGCTTATTGCCTTGGTGTTTCTTCATTGTCATTGGCTGTACTGTGTTGATTATTGTGGTTTTATGATTTGTTTTTGTACTTTGGTGTGGTTCACGGATAACTCAGAGGAAAGGGTCACGTTTGGTTCTCAGCCTGGTTTTCATAACAGATATCTAATAATTTCAGAAGATTGGTCCAATTTTATCAGTTTATGAGAAGGTTAGTAACTCCTCAATGTTACTTTGGTCTTCAGATAGTATTTTGGTAAGGAGCAGGATTAGCTCCGAGGTCTCAAAACAAACCACCGTTAAATGGCTGTGGTCAAAGTTTCAATTTATAATGTTAAATTTCTGATGGACAATACGTTTTCTTGTGGGTATACAAGTGTGTGTGTGTGTCATGTTTTACCATCTGTAAGATTCTCACAGTCAACAACCACACACACACAAGTGCAGGCAGATGCATGAATAGCTTTTTCCCAGGTCGTAATTGGATGACAAACGAGCACCATTTCCCAAAGTCACATCGCAGACTCCGTGTCAGAGTTTCCCGAGATCCATCCATCTTGGGAAGGGGCAGGGGGGGAGGTGGGGTTTGAGGCAGAACTGGTTTAAGATGATGTTTATGCAGTCTATACACCGCATATTATTCACGCTGGATAAACAGGGCGATCGCGTAACTCCGCCGACCGTTCGTCCTTGCGGCCCGGCGTCGTTTCAAATGCAGCGTACCGACCAACACTATTGAGAGGCACTGCAGGCAGCGTGCTACGTTTTGGAGGCGCAGCAGGGGAGATGATCTCATTCATGCTGCAGCAGAAGAATGTATTGTAAATCCATCTTTATCTGGACTTCACATCAAACACTGAACCATTTAGCTGAATAGTTACAGTGTGTATGCAATTACAGAGAAAACTATTCCCCAATTTCATGACCGCACATGCAAACAAAAATCTTTGTGTCCTCCTTACAATAGTTTCCCTGTGAAAACAAGATGATTTGGAGATAAGGGCTGTGTTTTAGCAGGTGTGGAGAATAGCTGCAGTCTAATTAGGGCAGGAGAGATTTATGCAGAGACGGTGGAGGAATCCAGCCACCTGTTTGTTTCCTCGTCATCTTCTACTCCAGTCTTTTCCCTGGAGCCCATCTGCAATCACTGCCAAGGTGAACACATTCAACTTTGCTAAAAAAAAAAATCAGGAAGATGACATAACGTCAAGCCGTATCTTTTCACGCCGCCGTCTCATTTCATCACATCAGCACAAAATCAACCGTCGTCTTAACCTGTCTGGCAGCGGCACAGCGACAGATGCCGGCAGAAGAGTTGGGGAAAAAGATGAGAAACCGAATCAAAAGCGCGACTGCAGTGGGCGAATTATTATGCTGACATATATAGCAGATGATCGCAATGATATGAAAGAGAAGAAGACTGTCGAAAATGATGGATTTAACCGACTTCTGCAGCTGATGTATTTCCATTAGCCTTCCAGATTAACAAATAATAACTTTGTATTGACTACTACCATTATGAAAGAATCCAAACACCAGTCATGGAAATTAATCAAGACGCGGCTTTAAAACATTATCTCTAAGTAGCTTTGCCGTAGCCCGCAGGGGTTATACGGTATAATTGCTCCAGTATCATTGTTACGAATGGAAATGTCACCAGTGCTGACACGCTCGCAGGTGAAATGCAGCGGCTTAAGATTGGAAGGGATGGGGCCCATAATGCAGAGGACCAAAATTAAACTGTCACTCACTTAACACCAGACGACTCGTAGTTACACATTTTATGAATAACAATGACAGATTGCAGCAAGAGGGGAAGGTGGGGGGGTGCGGGGGGGGTTTGACGGCCCGGTGAGTAAGGAGGGCCGAGTTTGAAGACGTGGCAGAAGCCGTCGATTCTGCGTGTTACCGTTAAGTTTAACTGCAGTAAACTTGTGTTGTTTCAGATTTTAACAGCAACACCCAGACAAGTAAAATGGTCTAATTAGAAGTCCTTTCCTAACCTACAAACTTATTCAAAGAAATGTCTGGAAATCTTCTTCTGCTTCTGTCCAGATGGTGATTCCGTAATCTCAGTGCGATTATTTCTATAAATGAGGGAAACGGCACAAACTTGGTATGGAGTTTGTAAATCGGAATTTTGCTTGTGCTGCGTTTTTGTAATATCGACGCAACTACAAACAGGGATATAAACAGGATAACACACAGATTCACTCCTCTGCATGGAGCGAGAGGCCAAATCTTACAGTCACAAGTCGTGTTGGACGCAAATCAAAGGGGGTTTCTCCCTCCACAGCGTTCTATCTTCTGTTAGTGTATGCCAACAACTGCAGCACATATTACAGATGATAATACAGGAAATACACACATGCAGAATTCATGTTGCATCGCAAGTGCATCTAATTACTAATACACACATACATTCTAAACAGCTCAGGAGCTTAGTTCGAGGTGGAGCGGGAGATAGAAATGTGTGTGTCTGGGTGTGTGTGTGTGTGTGTGTGTGTGTACAAAAGGTCAAAGAAAAGGGATGTGTGCAGCACAGGTCCATCTATCTACGTGTGTGTTATGTTTATTTGAAATCAACGCCACCACAGGCTAACTCAAAGAGCAAGGAGACGATGCGCCCGAGGCGAAGCTGTGGGAGGAGGCAGCCAGAGGAGGAGGAGAGTGATTCTTATTCTCTCCTTATCTTCACTTGAACTCTGCGATCCTCCCTTTCAGATGCAAATGCGGCACCATTCAAAGGGAGGTCAACTTGTTCATTTGGTGTTTCACGCTCTTCGCCCCGGTGAATAAAGACGGCGGTTCAAACGTTCATCCCTCTCAACTTGTTCCACAAATGATGATGGACACATCAGGTGGAGGGAGAGAGAGAAGAAAATAAAAGACAACACGTGTCGTACCAGATGACTTCGGTATAAAAGAATCATTGGGCAAATAAATTCCGTGCTGTGAGGTCAAACAGCGCTCGGCAAATTGCTCCCAGCGGCGCATTCACACGCCACAATGAGGCAGATTTGAAAGCGTAATTCCAACATCTCCGTCGGAACTGCACCTGGATAAATGTGACGATATCAACGGCAACGTTTTAAACCCCCAAAGGAGCTGAAGCAAGCCGATGAAACCTAAACCTGAAACCTCCTTTAAAAGGGAAAACCTCTATTTCTTTGGTTATCGCGACAACTCGGAATCATTTATTAAATACGTGACGGAACTTAAACCACCACTTAAATAGTAAATAAATGTTTCATGTATTAAATGCATAATGAGTAAAGCTCGGTCACAACAAGAGTTACTTCCTCTGTCTGGTGTTTACTTCGATGTATTTATGCGTGTTTACATGTTTGGTAATTTTTTTAGTAAATGTGTGAGAAATTAAAGTCATCATTTCAAAACATTTATTATCTACATTCAATATTTAATGTTCCATCCTTGAGTTATTGCATCATCCACTATGTTAGGTCACCAATTGGTAACAATGTCATTGTTGATGTCCACTGATTTAATTGGCCCCAAAATCTGCATATTTGGGTTGTGCATTTTCCGTTCAAAATGTCTTTCAGCTCATAATACCCCTAGAACATTGGAATCATCAACGTTGGCAGGGAAATGCTAAGTGTTTAATTTCTGAAGAAAGACAGTACGTTTATGCAAAGTGCCGTCATTTTCTGGGCAAATGGAGCAAAGGCACCGAGCTGCCAGTCTGACTGCATAAGAAGCTGGGATTTAAATGTTTTAGGCGCTTTTCACTCTTCGTCATCATCATCTCCTCAAAAACAAATCATTTGCGGTCGGTTCATTCTGTCACCACGACGACGCATCACAACGTCGCCCATTTTACTCTTTGATCACACACGCTCATGACTAATTAAGCCATGATTTACTGTAAATAGGCCTAATTAGCACACTGATTAGCATTTTTTTTTCTTTAGGAACGCCTTATGAAAACAAGGTCCGGTCACTATTTTGCAACTGAAACTGGTTGATTAATGAACACGTGTCGTTGATTAAGACCTCATGTTCAAACCAAATGATTTGCCGTCCCTTATTATTTGCTCCGCATTACATTTGAAGCGCCGCCGTCATCGTCTGTTTCATCAGCGTTCACGGCTGCCAGGAGCATTTATCATCCGGCTGTTGGGGTCGGTATAAACATACAAGCACAAGAGGGAAGCTGGTAACAGATTGGAGCGAGCTTAATACAATGAGTCAAGACAAAAGCACTGCGCAGGGATTATTGACAGCACCAACATCGGAGGGTTTATTATTTACTGTATATGATGCTGTAAATTAGAGAAACATCAAGGTACTGCAGTATGATCAAATCAGTAAATTAGACTCCTGACAAGCCTCCGAACAAGCACCGGGATGTATTTATGGAATTCTACTTTGAAGCAGGAGATTTGTTTACACACATCCATACTTATCCATACAGTATCAAGAATTTACACACACACACACACACACACACACACACACACACACACACACACACACACACACAGAAGTACACACACACGTCTCTTTCTCAGGTGATGGTTCAATATTTACTTCCTTATCTCCATTTAGTCGCTGACACTTTTATCTTCCTCCGTCACTTTATCCCCACCCCTCCTTTCAAGCTGTTGGCTCTTAACCTTGTGCTCTTCTCCTTACGTGACTTTGTCCTTCTCCTACTCGGGAAGTTTGCTCTGCTCTATCCCTTTCTTTTGACTTCTTTACATATTTGCTCCACTCATCCTTTATGTGCCCACATCACATGATCTGACAAAGGAAATCCAGTCCAAGCACATTTCCATTTCCATTACCAGGCCATTACAGATTTCCTTGAAAGCATTGTGGCATTAAGCACTGAACCCAGCGTTATAGACAGTACTTCACACAGTACTTGCAGTAAATCCCCCCCACACTGCAGAACAGTGTCTCACATGTATGTACACACTGAATAGGAGAATCGCGACTTTAAAATGCACTTGAATAAAAGCCAAGAGTCTCAGACTGTTTGAAAACGAAGTGAAGTGAATAACTAGCCAGTGAAAGCACAAGGGACAATGGCGGCAGGACTTAAGGGTTAAGAAAGCCAAACTAAACGCACACAATTTTCCTGTCACATCGTTTGCTCACGCCATTAATGTTTTATTATCACACAGTTTAAACTAATTTGCTTTCTGGTCATTGCTTGCACAAATGCCGACCAAAACACTGGCCTTTGTGAATCTCCAAACTCTGCAGCAGGTGAGCTGACCCACAATTACAGTCATTAGTCTGCTTGTTGCAAAAAGCTGCGGTTTGTATTTTAACATCAGACAAGCAGCTGTGTTAATAAAGGTAACAAAGATTGAAAAAAAAAAAGAAAGAAATGTTTTGTAAATTGGTCTCAACGCAGGAGAACTAAAATGTATTTGGACAGCCTACAAAGACCAACAGAGCTCTAAACTTAAAGTTAAAAGTTAGTCAGGACTCAGCTGTGAACTTTAATCATTGGAAGTAGATCAGAAGAACATTCATCTTCAAAGTCTTTGCCGTGGCCGAGCAGTGACACGGCGGGAGGCGTAATGAAGATGGCGTGACACCGGTCATCTCTCTTCACTATCACATGTGTCGCTTGGTGGTAATGAGATTTTTTGGGGGGGCGCCGATCCCCTCCTCTCCGTGTCATTCTGGGGTCCTCAGCATGTGGTGACATTCAGCCGGCCTGCTAAGGAGGCAAGGCGCAGCGGAGGGAAAAGCTTTGTCACAGCTTCTATAACATCGAGGAGGAGGAGGAGGAGGGGGTTACAACCGGAAATCACTAAAGAAGCGGAAATTGAGGTAGAGCGTCAGGAGAGTGACAGATCGGCACATATGACGCATTTGGCTACTGTGAGGCCTAACTTTGAAGGGAAGAAAGTACATTTGGAATATTGCTTCCGATGCTGCGTTAGAGTTGAATGCATCTTAATCAACAAGACGGATTCAAATGTTTGGGAAACGCCGCTCACGTATCGGCCTAAACCACATCAAATCCCCGTGGAGATGAAACGGACAATGATGGGTTTCTCATATGGGAAAATCAACTCAACATAAAATATCAGCAACGACTCGATGTCGCAATTTCCAGAGACATTTGGAGAAGAAGAATTTACCGTTACATGATTCATACCTAGTGAAATATGATACCCATGCTGTTAGACGTGAGAAGTGTCAAGCTCTCAGAATTATCACAACGTCCAGCAGCAAAGCATCACAAACACACTGCTTTACTTTGTTATGTCTGTTTTCTATATTTCAGTCTGTAGAGGAATAAAATCAGATTACTGCAGTTGGAAAGAATTAATAAATGGAGCCGTGGATCATTAGTGGATTTAACCACGCAATTAAGGCAGAAAAATAACAGTTAATTCACTCTCCTCCTGCATTGTCTTCATTTATTGACCTGAACGAAGCACCTCCACAAATTAGTTCCTACAACGTATTTGGAACAACAACACTATTTTGCCTCCATACGTTCCTTTTGTACAGATTTAAAGCTTCAAAACGCCAATTCCTTTAATGTGTTGCTTCTCAATCAGTTTGTTTGTTTCATGTCATCATTTTTGGGATAATGATGAGCACCGTCATATTTTCCTAAATATCCCATAAATCCTCCAGACAAACAGTGATGGCTCTCTATGCCCTTGCTGTCAGATCTGCTTTGAGTTGGCGCCGTGCCATCGCGTTATTACCCATGATGCCCTGTGGCAGGTAGTCTCCTCAGTGTCTGAACAGCGCTGCCCACCCAAGGTAGAAAAACCAACACTGTCATCCGGGGAAATTACGGCCACTCAGAAACGTTCCGGTTCTGGAATAAATTCTTACGCTGCCAGATTCAATATCCTGAGACGGGGTTGCTAACGGGCTCGGTCAGGCGTTTCCGGACATGTAACGCCGCCGCTTTGTGCAAATCCGCCTATTTGTATATAAATTCCTAATAAATTATTTGGATGAGGGTCCGTCCGAGTTTTCTGTCATTTCGTTACGCTGGAGTTGGCACGAGAAGCAGGGGTCTCGTCCGTTCATCACAGCTTATTACAGAATCCACGCCCTCCTCTGCCGCGGCTTGTATATTAGCATGGACGCTGTCGGTTACATTCCTTTGAGCGTACAGGGGGACGATGTCATGATTAACCAAGGGATCAGCAAGGAACACACACACTCACACACATCCCTACTCACACAGGTCCGATTGAGAGTGTTGCTGTGGTGCGAGGCTTTGATAGCTGCTGTAACACTGCCAGACAGTGCAATTTGTCCCTGGTACCACCCAAACAAGCGCACACACACACACACAATCCAATTCTGTGTACACGCCTCAACTCAAAAGTAACAGCTACGACACACAATTACGAACAGAGAAGAAGAGTAAATCGCTTTCTCAGCGCCGGTGTATTTTGTATCACAGGGAATCCAAATTAATTTCACCTCTGCGGGTGATGAACAATGGTTCTCAAACTGTAGTCGGCCGTGACACCCGCAGCAAATTAAAAGTTCTCAATGGCGGTGGTGGCGTGTGCGATTGGTTCCCCCGATAGCATCTCCTTGGTTTTCCCTCCTTTCATTTTCACGTCCTCTTTGAGCGGCGCCATCAGTAATTTGTCTGCATTGGCGGCCGTGTGACTGATTGTAATAAAGCTCCTGTTGAATGGCACAATCAGCCCCGTGGCCTCCTGTGATTTTCCTGAGGGATCGCTCGCTCCGTCTTCACCAAACAGGAGAGGAGAAAGATTCTTATCGGACCGTCGCGCACGCGGAAGAAATTCATTACGTCCCATTGAATCCTGGCTTATTTGCTTACTAAGTTACTCCTTATATGTCACTAACGCAGGAGCAGATAAGCAAAGGTCAGCTCCGGGATTGTTTCGATGTACAGAGAACACACAGAGGAGGCTGTTAAAATGAAAGGAGAAGAACATGCAGGAATCCAGGGGGTTGGTGCTTCTTCTGTGGTTTTTTAAAGGACATTTCAGCAAAGACTCCTCTCAAGTTGTGAGACATTAGCGTGGTTTAAGATCATTTTGAGGCGGATTTTGTGGCGAGTCGATACGGAGGTAATTGGCAAAACTGCAATTTAGAACCGACATCAGAAAATTAGCGGATACAAGGGACATGAAGTCGATGCGCCGAGTGTTTAGTGAGGAGCGACCCCGGAGCTTTATCTGAATGTAAAGAGGGGGAAAAGCAGTTACAGCTGCAATAGAGGAGAAAGCAACGACACAATGCGAGAACGTATCAGGAAAGCATTGGAGCAAAGGGACAAGGACGGAATAAGGAACAAGGACCTGTAGTGACTCAGCTCAGCATTACTGCAGGTAAAAGTTCATTTTGTCTGCAGATCAAACTAACGGTCCTTAGGGGAAAGAGTCAAATTTGAAGAGATGCCAACGACTTCCAACAGATCATGAAAAGCCGCGACTCCACACCTACTCCTGATCTTATTATCGCCTGAAGAGAAAAGCAAACCTCTTTCGCATAACAACATGAAATGGAAAACGCTGCCAATTCACATCTGAACTTGAAATATTTGGTGCAAAGCTGGAGGGGAAACATGGCCATTGTTCAAAATCTGCAGTTTGCTGTGACAATGACTAACAGGAGCTCCTGCTGTTTGCATAAGAAAACACTTCTCCCTGGACGTCAGCCACCAAGACAGCAAGCCTTGAAATTGGAACTGGTAAAGCATCATCTAATAGCGCCATAGAGCGGGTCTGAAGTGACGAGTGAAAGCTTTGGCCCCGTGCCCGACGGGATTCTTACACGCCACCCTTTGAAGGTTAGGAGGTCTGCGGCGTTTAGAGGCGCGCTCGGGGAGAAGCTCCTTACGCAGCTCCTCACGCAGCTTGAAAGCTTTTCTTGTCACCGGTGTTATCTGCCCCTGTGGTGTGGCGATTGGACCCGGCGAGGTAGTGAGCGAGTAAATTGAAAAACAGTGTATCTGCGCTGTTTACCCTCTGGAGTAAAAGTGTTTCTGTTTTGTTCCCTCTGTTCTTGGAGGTGTGTTCCTGTTCACGTTCGCTTCGTTACTTCGGAATTTTTCCTTTTAAAGCAACGAGAATCAACAGTGGATCTGACACGGCCCTCCGCTGGTCCCTGTGGATCCGGGTCAAGCGCACAGGCTCTCACACTTCCAGACACGCAACAATCACAGAAGTTAAAGTGGAAACATAGCTCCGGCTTATGGGAGATAAAATGTTTCTCCCACTGTGTGAGTTTGGATGTTTGAGCCAGTGAACGACGCTACAGAAGAATCACCAAAGAAGACGATATCCTTTGTTACAGTCTGGTAATTGTCATACTTTAGCTCATAATTAGGAGAACGTGAAAACATAATCAAATCCTGACAAGTCTACAGTATGTTGTGGCATCAGTTTCACACTTTCCTTGTGTTTCCTTGAGTGTGTGTGTGTGTTTCCTTCCAATGTTTACAAGGCAGCGATGATTTAGCCAAACCGTGTGGATTAAAGGTACTTTGGGAGAACGTGGGCCAGCAATCCTGTCTTATTGCTGTAATTAATCCCTATAACTTTGCGCCTTACACGGCTCCCTTAATCGTCCGTTCCCTTCCTGCAGCACTCGAGGTGGCCAAATGAAGTGTTTGGTAATTCAAAGGCAGATTTAGTGGCAAGAGGATCCCCATCACATTTGCTCTGCTTAGCCACCAAGACGTCTTAAATAATGCAGTCCGTTAGCATGAGGTGCCCCCGTGATTCTGTATGAATTTTTAAACTTCAATAAGCGTTTCTTATCCACTGGCCGTACGTAATGGCGGCCCATTACTGTTTTATGCTGAGATATTTTGTAAGGCGTTAAAAAGTCTGTTGCCTTGTGTGGCGAGAGTGTTTTTTTAAACTGCAGCTGAAACCGAAACATTAACATTAACCCAGGAGAAGCAATCAGCTCTAAACTCATTTACATCTTTGGAATTCTTGCAGGAGAAGACAGAGCAACGGGAACCGACGCTCTGTTTTAAATGATTAAGAGCCGAGACATTCCTACACTCGAACATTGCCGCACACAATGAATTCAGCGGTTTGGTTGCCGGGATGGTGAGAACCTTTCAGAGTGTTCCTGCCAGACGGAGCAATTTCAAAGCGGGGACGACATATTTAAAACATGTACTCAAATGGCACAGAAGGCGCTCGTGAGGTTGAGCATGAGGAAGAACATGACGAGGAATCTCATTCCTTACAGTGGTGGAAGGAGTATAGGGTGTGTGTGTGTGTGTGTGTGTGTGTGTGTGTGTGTGTGTGTGTGTGTGAGTGAGAGAGAGCGAGAGAGAGGCAGACAAAAGGAAAGCGAGATGGAGACCTTGTCCAGGTTTATTTATTACTCAGACGCATTATATTCTGAGTCAATTGGGCAGAAGAGGAGAGGGAGGACAAGGTTGAACGGAGACGCTTTCAAAAGACACTTAATGCTGCCGGAGCTATTTTAATTCCCCTCCATAAACATAACGCCTGTCACAAGCTTGACTTTACTTACACGTACTAAAACTCAACACAGGTTCATACGCTGCAGTTACACCTGTCATACATGACGTCATAGATCATAAAGAGGGACGTTTCAGATAACTGGGGTCATGTCCACATTAAACAGTCCTGGACGTGGATTACATAGATTTTATTCATATTATTTTGTGTTTGTGAGATCAATAGTGATCTTTGTTTACATTCACGGATTTTATTTAACTGCTCAACCTTTCGAGGGATGAATGAAAAGAGTTGAACTTAAGTTGACTTTTAACTTTTTCTATGTGAATCACTTCAAATAGGCATGAGAATAGAACACTGTCATCATGCGCTTTGACATTTAATATGCGGTCAAAAGTTAAACATACACACACACACAAACACAGAGAAATGAATCTACATTAACCCTGACTAATATCTGCTCTGAGCTGGCCAGCTGGTGGCACATGTAGCCTGTGGCCCGATCTGCCCGCTGACTAATGATGTCGCCACAGCGCCACCAAAATGAAAAATAACAACAACGTTTGGCGCTTAATAAGGAAGACACGAGAGGCAGCGACTTAATGCTGCGAGCCACACTTAACCCGCAACATGACAACAAGGCCTCGCGTAATTTGTTCAATTATCTAAAATATCTGAGTGGCGCCGTGGCAGTGTCCTGAGGCGCCGCTCAGCCCACAGGATGGTGATTAGGCATGGCGTTGGGAAGGAGTGTGTGTGTGCGTGTGCGTGTGCGTGTGCGTGTGTGTGTGTGTGTGTGTGTGTGTGTGTGAGAGAGAGAGAGAGAGAGAGGTTTGCGTGACCCATGTGAATGAATTTCGCTGTCTGGACAGTTGACCTGACAAACTTGAATGAAACAGCAGAAATGAGAGCAATGTTTCAAATGAGAATCGAGCAATGGATCATTACCAACTTTGATTGATCGTATATTTGACAGTATAAATAAACGAGCTCAAACAAGACCTTATATATTCTGAATCTGGTGTCTACATTAGATGCTGACAATCACTAGCCTTTCAATCAAAACCCATCTGAGTCACACTCCAAGTCTTCATGCTCCAAATACTTTAGTGCCACGGTTAAATCAATGCACATAACTGACGTTTCTTGACAGTAATAAGTTCCGTTCTAACTCCAGGACTTTGTCAGGGCGCCATCATGTCGCAGGGGCACTTCTCTAGCATCTTCTTAAAGTTTTAAATAATACATACGCTTATTCGTTTCATTAAAATTCAGCCCATTTCCATCGGTGGTATTACTATTCCATACTTTATCCCGTCTTTGTAATGAAATGCAAAACCCAAGAGACAAGGGCAAAGAATAATGTTATTAGATTATAAGAAGAGAATGTTTCCGGGAGGTTTTTGGCCTTATCAGCTGTTTCAGGTGACCTAATCCTTCCCTCTTTCTTCTCTCCTTCTCCCCCCTCCACAATCTATAGTAAGGGGGGGGGATATCTATTTGTTTTTTGATTTAGTTTTCTTTTTTTACCCCCCCCCCCGTCCCGTCCCGAGGCCCCAGGTTCATAAGCACAGAGGCATCTGTGGGAGATGAGGGCCATGCATTAGGCTGACGAGTGCCGAGATGTTAGGAGTCAAAAAATCGGGACGCAACTCCATTCCAGAGAGCTGCGGGGCTACAAAGGCCGAGGAGAGCGAGAGCGTGAGAGAGAAAGAGCGCCCAGGGGAGCCTCCAACTTCACCACACGCACACACGAAATGGAAATAAAAGATTGGGAAAAAAAAAAGGAAAAGAGTTGAAAGTTGCCCTATCTTTCTCCTTTTGCTACAGCATTTGCAGAGGATCAGCTGCCAAATGTTTTATTCAACAGAACTTGGCTGAAGCTCAGAGGCCCCTTTGATACCAACACACAACACAGGCCTGAAGAGCTACACAACACAAAGCAGCGAGGTGACGCCGTCGCCGCCGCTGCCACCACGCAGGAGGATGAGGAAGGCAGCACCAACAAAGCCCGGCGCAGACAAGGTTAACCACAAAACCACAATATACGTATTTGCAACTGTAAGTGATGTAATTGTCTCCAACTTTATGAAGGCGTCGACTATTTTAAAGAGCGCCGAAGAACCAAAGCCAAGGATTTGATGCAGGGAAGTCTCATTCCTGTGTCGGCTGCCTGCCAGGGGAGAGCGTCCAATAAATTCAAATCAAAGAAAGCTCGACAAACCTACAGCTAATACGGCTGCCAACGTCAACACAGAAAAGACCCAGGATGTTAACAGACTATAAGATTTTATCCTTAAACAGCTACAAAGTGAGAGCCGCCTTGTTAAGTCCCACTTCAATAGGCCGCAGGAACCCGAAGGGAAACCGTATAAATGATACAACTGATGTTATTAGGACGCAGAGTCTGTGAAACGCTTTACTTTAGAAACCCGGAAGCCATCAACTGCCCTGTGATGCTCGCTTACACACTTATCGCACACACTGATCTTATACAGGTCTCCGTGTTGCATTAAGGGGCCCTGTCCAGTCGATAAAGAAGTAGTTCATGAAACCAGAGATGGGAACAGATGCTGTGGATAAGAGGTTATGTAGGTACAGGAGGTCTGGTGTTCATTACTGGTTTCAGAGTTGACAGAAGTTTACGAGAGTGTAGCACCTTTTATTTTGTTTGTGGAGGAGATCTTGAATTCCTAAATGGAAAGCAACAGCAAGGATATACACGACAGAAGGATTTTAACGAACCGCGCCGATGTCTCACACTCCGGATGGAAAGCAACATGTCTGAAATGGTGATTCCTCTCGTTAAAGCCCCCGAAACATTTGCCGGCGGGTTCTGGTTTGCCAGGCAGATTTAAGGAGATACCGATCATTACTTCCCCAGAGAGCCGGCTCCATGTCAAACTTCTGATCTTAATATATTCCTATTTGAAATGTTGTCAAAAACTGGAACGGATACATAATTAGAGATTACAGAACAGGAATGCTAGCAAAACACACTACGTCAACCTGTGAAAACAAAGCTTCGGGGCAGGTCAGGCACTGTGGCTTTGCTTGAGTGGATGCATTGTGGGTAATTGCATTGGAGGTGAATCTCAAGTTTGTCCAATAACACATCCTCCCAAATATATAACACTAATAAAATGAAAGGAAATAACAAAAAGCATTACGGTCCCTATAATGAAAACACTCATCTTGTCGCACATTTGAAACAACAGTAACAACACAATTACACACCACAGGGATATGCTGTTGTGTATTTACATATTAGCCATAAAATGAGAGATTCTCGTAGCCATCTGGGTTGTGAACGCCTAATGAGTAAACACACACACATATATACACACACACACACACACTTTAAATACATCCTGATCCAGCTCTCCTCTGCTGTTCATACCGGTGAGCACGATCCTGACAACCTAAAAGCTTTATTTTTACCTCAGGCTCTTGTCACATTTCTCTTTCTCTCTCTCTCTCTCTCGCCCACGTCCGCCCTCGTTTATATATTTTTCCAATTTACACAAAAAAAAAACACTGCGTGTCCCGGAATTACAAATCACTGACATTTGTAGAGCGCTACTGTGTTAAATACAAAGTTACACAACAGGGAGCGCCTAAGCCAAGCCAGTCTGACTCATCAAAACCACGTTCCACCTGTTCGGATATTTCCCATGATGCAAAGCTCGCCTCGCTTCGTTGGCTGCTACAGTTTGGCAAATGTGGGGCCTCACTGGCAAAATGAGTCTGTTCATTAATTCATTATTTCCTGCCTACAATATGTGTGGGAAAACTCTTCAAGCACGACATATCGTTTAGTATATAGCCACATATAGTTATACATTGTTACCATGACGCAGCGTGGCATCATACGTGGCCGTGCCATCCTGACGTGTACTTACATAATCTCTCTTTCTCTATATGTGTTTTTGAGAACAGGGCAGTGTTCCTCAGCCCTAAGGCATCGCCGCTACCCATGCCGACTTGTTCAGGGACAGGTTGATATGTGTGTGTGTGTGTGTGTGTGTGTGTGTGTGTGTGTGTGTGTGTGTGTGTGTGTGTGTGTGTGTGTGTGTGTGTGAGACAGAGAGCCTGACATGGCGAGCGTGTCATTCTGCAGCGGGGGCGACCTCATTCTGTCACCGCGCCAGAGTGCCTGCCTCACGAGCAACCCCGTCGCCATGACTCACAAACACACACAATGTACACAGCTCATACATCACGTTGGAACTGAAAACACATGAAATGTCGTACTTTGGAACAACTGCTAAAAAACTCAGATTTTGAGTCGACAAAGATCCAAATGTCAACAAAGTTAAAGCAAAAAGCTTCTATGCATAAGATAGAATACTGCTCATCCTCCTTACATAACACGTGAAAACATTAAGGGTTTTTACTTTTAAAAGTTTTGGAAATAGCAGAATAAAGCTTCTATCAATGGGATAAAAGTTGTCCTATACGTGACGTCATACAGCTAAACAGAGTGAAGTGTGCGTTGAAGAGCACTCTGCCCGTAAGCTGAAAGAGTTGAGAGTACATTCATCTCCTTCACCGAAGCTTTTAGCCCGAGCTGAAGCAGGCGATTATCACTCTACACTGCCTGTCACACTCACACTTTATCAACATGCATGTTAGAACTCTGCTTATACTGCGATTAAGGCAATAAATCCAGTTATTTTCACGTCGTGTCATGAAAACCTCATGATGTGACTGAAATCAGCACAAATCTTAGTGCGCATACAGACGTACGGATGAGTTATCGCAGTTTATCACTAAATATTCCAGAGATTGAAGGCAGATTACTGATAAGTCGCTTACACGTTTCAGTAAAAAGCATTGGAGGGTTTTTCAATGAGAAAGCGGTAAAATGAGGCTTAATGGCTTCATTTGAACAGATTGAACGAGTGCTCGTCTTTATCACCAAGCAGAAGTAATTGAATCGGTGCGTGGTGCAATTTTCAGTAATGGCTTTAAATGCGTGTGGGCGTCTGGGATCCATCTCGGGTCAGAATCAAACTCTCTGTGCTGCGTCAGCGAATCGTGACCGTGCGGGGTCGCTACGTTTACAACAGCAAGGAGGAGGTCACCGGAGGAGGGACCGCGGCGACACGTGTGTGTGTGTCTGTGTGTCTGTGTCTGTGTGTGTGTGCAACCTCCCCCTCCAGCCGGGACAAGAGTGAGTCCATTTACACGTGAAGTGTTTTACAGGGACGCAAAGAGAGGAGCCCTTAGCACTCAGCGTAACACCCTGGAGTCCATCTTTAGCCTCACGCCACCTCAACACACCCAGAGCTGGGAGGTCACTTTAGCCTCAAAAACGGAGTACCATCACCACCTATTCACACATCTTCATCATCTTGCCTTCCTCCTCCGACTCTTCGTTGGTTTTTACCTCCCTGCACACGGCCAGGCGGCTGCCAAAGGTTTGAGTGTTGGGAGTAACTTTTATGTTTCATTTTCATGGGATAAAAAGGGTCTTTAGTTTTCAGCAACAACAATAAAGCCAGAAGTTAAAAGGTTTAACTTAAATGATAATGACTGTGACAATTACACACCCATTAACAGGTTAATTATGGCTGTTTCTCTGTGCATTGCAGGTTGGGGTGGATACACCAGCGGGTAATTACAGGCTCAGTTCCATGCTGACTCCTCGCTGCTCTGCTTGGCCGGGGCTCTGATTTACGAAAGCAAGTGTACGTGGTGGATTAGCCGTCAGATTGGAATCCTCCGCAACTTTAAACTGTTAACAAATCGCGTGCTGGCAAACGCTACAAGCTTTGATTTGGGCTTTTGAATCAGTGAATGTAAAACTGCGAATTGTCTGAATGTGCGTCTGTGTTCTCAAACATAAGCATTTATCGGTGTTATCCTCAGTGTTTATGTGTGTGAGTGTGTGTGTACATTTGCCACAGGTCTGGAACACTTGGCGACACTAATGGCGCCCTGTGGCCGGGACTGGGCGGCGCTCCGCTCGGCGCGCTGTGGGAACCACCTGAGGACATCATGCAGGACATATTTGAACCCATGCCGCCCGCATCCATCTCGCCCCCTCCACACCTCCGGCTCAAACCTGTCTCCTCCGCTCAACAACAACATGGTGGATCACGAGTGCACCTCCACACACACACACACACACACACACACACAGCTTAAGTCCAATCAAACGACAAATGTGCACAAAGATGTACAACCCCAAAGTAATGAACTCTGGTCTTACCTTTAATAAAAATGGTAAACAAAAACACACGCACACACACACACACAGAACGCCTGCACGCAACCTCAAACCAAGTATTGATTAGTAATAAGCTTGGTGACTTTAATAGTCATTGCCGTTTTAACCCACCGATCACATTTTGTTTGTAATACAGAGCAGCGTCCATTGATCGCCTGTTGATTACGCCAACTTAAGGGGGGAGGAGATGAAGCAAGGGGCCTCTCCTGGGATTAGGTCTGACCATTAACTATCTCAGTGTGTGTGTGTGTGTGTGTGAGATAAGACCCGGCATGACCCCTGACTAGCCTCATAATGAAACGCTGTGTCTTTCCAGGCACATACATTTACCTCAATATCCATCAAACTTCAAATTCTCTCCCCGTCTTTCTCTCTCTCTCTACCGTTTCCTCTGAGTCGCCCACACACACACACACACACACACACACACACACACACACACACACACACAAGCAATCCCACTCACAAAGGATATTACATGATCTGCTTGATCAATCAACTTCCCACGGGCGCATTTACTTTTCCCATTTCAATCATGCAGCAAATACACACACACACACGCGCGCGCACACACACACACACACTTTCTCAGCTGGTTACGTCCTGCAAATGTTGGTTTCATTGCGGTGACCTGGCCGATTCCAGAGCTTGACGACGTCTACTGGAGGGTGTGTGTGTGTGTGTGTGTGTGTGTGTGTGTGTGTGTCTGTGTCTGTGTGACGTCTGCTGAATAATCAACAAGCACAGGAGAGTGTGACACTGCAGGCATGAAGGAGCTTTGTGTGACTCAAAGTAAGAGGACAAAATGAATCGTCCTCTGCTGCTGCTAGAGATGAAGTCATCAACCAACGCCATGTCAAGTCCTGCCTACCTTCTTCTTCTCCATTATGACGTGCTTGCAGTTGGTTCATTAGCCTGTGGGGGCCTTTGATGCCACCCGGTGGTCTGGAGGGAGGATCACACCTTCTGCCTGACTGAGAATTTCAATGAAGGCACGAATGAATGAACTGCAGCACGGAGACACACACACACACACACGCACACACACACATAGACGCACACACGCACACACACCCTCTGCTAAACTGATTCTGCTCATTATTCCACTGTCTCAAGAGACGGTAGATTGAGATGGGAATAGGAGAGAGGGGAAGGAGATGAAAGGAAGGGGGGGGGGAGAGGGAGGGAGGAGGGGAGGGCAGAGTGGAGCGCAGCACGTGGCGAAGAGGCAGTGAGGTCCGACGGCCGGGAGAATGTGAGGATGAAGAAATGCATGGGGAGCCGGAGTACGGAGCTTCACCTTTGTCCTTCTAGAAGAGGAGAGAGTGAAAGCGGTGCGAGGAGGAAAAAGGCTCAGCACACGCACACCCACGGAGGAAGTGGCGGCCACTCTCTTTGATTGGACGAGGTGGAGGAGAGGCGAGAAAGCGGGCGTGCGAGAGAAGGAAAGTGTGAAAGTGACAACGCTGCGGAGGCTGGAGCGGGTCAAAGAGTGTGGGCGGCAAAGCAGTGAGTCATTTCACACACAAGACGCCCCAGCATCTCTGTCGGGCTCCCTCTAATCACCAATCATGTCAAAACCACTTCAGAACCGCCAGGTAGCATCCAGCGGGAAACACAACCTTTAAGACACATAACCTAACGGACCCACAGCTTCAGATCTGAAGAGCAGAAGATGAACACCTGCTCCACGCCATGACCTTAACCCCCCTAAAGGTCAACTCACTCTCAGAGAGGTCAACGTTTGATTCAGGAGTCGCTTTGTTAGAGAGATTAGGTTGACTGAAAAATGTGGGGACGTGTTATTTGAGATATAAATAAACACAAATTGCGTCGTCTCAGAGATCAGCTTCATTAATCAACAGTTTCCCTGCAGCCTGTTACCACTTAATTAAATAAAATAGAATAAATATCCCCACCTCTGTAGACGTAGACGAAGATTTGAACGGCTACTAATTAATTTGTCTTCTGTTCTTCTGCATCTATATTTACCTGGATTCAGCTGCCCACACAGCCTCACTGAGCAAACCTGTAAAGTTTACGGCTCAACTTTAAAGAGAAATGAGAAGAAGAGAAGAGTCGGGAAGGGATTCACAGGCTCCTCCCTGATTTATCAACATGATTATATAAATAAGGCTGATGAAGAGTTAGACCTGTCTGCTTTAACTACAGGCTGAAGCCCAAGTGCAGCCGGGGACGGATTGTGGCGTGAAAAAACGCTCGCACATAAAAATTTAAGTCGAAGGCGGCGGGTTTTCTGCAATCGCTTCTGACTGCCGACTTCACAGCGATACCGTCTCAAGTGTCACAGTCCGTGTGAAATCAGAGCGGTCGTGACAGAGTAAGAGCTGCCTTCAAAAGCTTAAGACGAGGTGCAAGCGGAAGGCGGACGTGAAGCGTCGGGAGGGTAAAGAGTGTCGGCCGTCAGCGGCGCTGCATCGTGATATGTTTCGCCGTGTCAGTCAATCGTTGAAGCGGTGGGCCCTGTGTGTGTGTGCGCTACATGCTTCAAAGCGCTGCTTGCCTGAGGGCCGCTGGTTTGTACCACTTTGTGATTTGGTCTTTCTATTGCCCTCCGATCACAGCCGCCCCCCCACACTGGCGTTCAGATCCTTCTGGGTCGTCCTGATCAAAGGCGAGTGAGGCAGGGGGGCTTGGAAGACATCGCTGATTACTTGAGCCTGAGGCAAGTCACCGCATCCCCATCAGCCTTATCCCCCAACCACCACCATCATCATCCACTGCCGCAATCAACATTCCATGGTGAGACCCCGCAGGAGCTTCTGTCATGCACATGTGAACACGCGTCAGAGATGCTAAGTGCACAGAAAGGAAGGAATAATGTTGCGAGTTGGAATATTAATAGACGATAAATGCAGGTGGAGGGTTTTGGTGGACGTCTGCTTTCTCTACACGGACCAGAATTACCACCGGGCAATGTGTTGACGCAAAACATATCAAAGCTGTTTACTTCCGCCGCTGTTTGAAAGCTCACACGCGCCTTGTTCCGAAATAGAACCAACGGGCTAAAATTAACTATGACTCAGCTTTCGACTGGTTTCATTTGATTCAGATCATCACTCACTGCGCAGAAAAATCATCTAATTCATAGACGAGCGGTGAACACAATGTCAACCTGGGTACAGAACTAAGACGTTAGTGTCTCTGAAGTTTCTCTTGCTTGGATTCCGTTGATTAGATGAGCAGATCTCTCATATGTAGATAGATTGTTGGTCAATGGAGGCACAAGAAGAAAGGCCAGAGGTTCAACACATCTATGAAGATCCACAGCTAATTCAATGGGATTTAGTCCACTTTCATCAAGGGGGGCTTTGAGTTGTTTTGGAGTAAACAGGACAAAATACTGTCATCCTTAAGCTTTGATGTAGAAGAAGTAAGGCCCGAAAAAGAAACTTAAGTCACATTCAATGGCGTCCAACACGCTTCCAATACAAAACAAAGGATCAGGTAATCCGTCGATGGATTGTATTTTCTATTAGCCGTGACATTATATTGGTTTGTTTTTGGAAATGTGAAGACGCAAGGAAGCAATTTATTCCGCAGGCAAAGTATTTGTCTAAACTGCCTCATCGACACATCGTCCTCTCTGAGATGATCCCTTCACAAAACAAATCGCGGCGCTGAAAAAGCTGAGCGAGAGCGAGTCGGGGGCTCTCATGCACGAATCAAACTCAGACGAACACAAGCCAGTACACAATCATCCCCGGTGTGTGTAGATGTGTGTGTGTGTATATAATTTTTTTTATGCTTTAATTACGATTTACTCGATTTACTCATTTATATGTTGACATATGTTTTGGACGATACTGAATTATACATGCTTATCTCTTCGAATTAAGTGGATCCAAATACTAAACTATGAGTGTGTGTGTACGGGTGCCTAAGCGGCGGTGTTTAAAAGCTCTCGTTTGTCACTCGATTACTCGTTCTTTATTTCTTTATCGTACCCACATTCGTCCTCTGCACCACTAGAGGAGAGAAAGCGCCGGCGTTTAAGCCCTGAAGTTGAGAGTCGGAAATGCATGATCCATCATCGACTCTCAACTTCAGCCGCACGCACGCACGCACGCACGCACGCACGCACGCACCCACATTTCCCACTTTCCGCTGCAGAGTTCTACAGAGAAGAATTGCTAAATTACACTTTGTACCCACTTTGTCTGTCTGGCTTAGTCTCTCCTTTGCCTGAAACATCTGTATCATGCCAGCTGGTACTTTCCACTTATTACAGTGTGAAGAAAACAAGATGTACCTGATAAACAGGAAGTGAGTGGCGGATTGTAAAGTAAAGAGTCAGATCTCGTTGTTCAGATGTCGTCTTGGGTTCGGGTGTGCAATTGTTCATCTTTCTGATATGAAACAAATGAAACGACTCTGAACTGACAACTGAAACTGCACACAGTGATAAATCCAGAGCCGAGCCAAAGCTGCCAAAACCTACACACCGTCAGCCAAACTATGACTTCATAATGCAGGTAAGGGGAAAGCCATGTCACAAAAAGGGTCGACCACAATGAATAAATACAGTATATTAGATCCAGGCCCTAAGCTCCTGGGGCTACGATCCACATCCCCTTCCCATCCTCTCAAAAGAGTGGAGCAGATTTGGGTTCAGGGTCTCAGAACAGCACAGAGCTCCTCCAATAAGGGGGGAATGACTTGGCAATGGGTGGAGGTGTATAGAAATCCTATTGGAAGTCAGTGAACTCTCTCTCTCTCTCTCTCTCTCTCTCTCTCTCTCTCTCTCTCTCTCTCTCTCTCTCTCTCTCTCTCTCTCTCTCTCTCTCTCTCTCTCTCTCTCTCTCTCTCTCTCTCTCTCTCTCTCTCTCTCTCTCTCTCTCTCTCTCTCTCTCTCTCTCTCTCTCTCTCTCTCTCTCTCTCTCTCTCTCTCTCTCTCTCTCTCTCTCTGTATACACACACAAACACCTTGGCTCACTCTCTGTTTTTGAGTGGCAGAAATGTTTTCCTGTGATTTCGCAGTCTGAAACACTGACACGTAAAGTTGTTCAGCTCTTCCCCTGGAGACAAACACGAGCTTTTGTCTCTCAATTCTCGTCAACTCAAGGCCTCCGGTCCTCACCAAATGTCTTTTTAATGAAAGCTGCTCCTTCTCATCACTCAGTGAGCGTCTAATGGTTCATTTATCGCTGCAGGTACCGCAGAGAGAGGTAGGGGTGTCTGGCACCGGGAAGCAGAAACTAGGACCAAGACGAAAAACACACACACACACACACAGAAAAACAATTTACATTTCACCGTGTGCTCAACAATTCAAAAGTGCATGCAATTAGCTTGGCTTCCCTGGCTCCCGTGATGATCAGGAGCAGCGTGGGTTGTTAGAGCAACCATATTTCTGAGTTCATTTAATCATCAGAGACTGCGAGGTGTGAAGAAGAAGAAGAAGAAGAAGAAGAAGAAGAGGGAGAAGAAGAAGCACATGAGCTGTAGCAAAGCGTTTCTCAATACGACAAAGAGTCCAATAAGGGCGAAGACTTAATCTCGCCAGGCACAGATGAGAATTTAATCATGTATTCACGTAATCACCGCGGTAGGTAGCAAACTGCCACGTTGCTGACTTGATTGCGTGTTCGCCACCTGGAGGCACAAAGGGCAACATTATCTCCCTGGCCTCCAATTTCTTCCCCTCTCCTGTCATTTCCATTCCATACCTCACCAGCACCCCCCTCCTCTTCCTCGAGTGGAGGATTTGCCCGCTGATCCCGATCCCACACGTACACACACACACACAAAAGGCGGGTGGATAATCAGCTTCCTCTTCCTCTCATGCGGCCTGAATCGGTCCTCCTCTCCGTTCCCACATGGCGTTCCCTTCTAAAACTGGACGGTTACCCATTATCCCCCATCCACTCAGCTACTCATCCCTTATCTTTGGCTCTCTTATGCCCACTCCACCGCTTTTCCTCACCCAACCCCCACTCAATCCTAAACATAGACCATCGGCATTGACAGACTGCTCGAAAATTCCTCATTTTTCATTCATTCATTTCTCAAAATCCCTCCTCAAGTTTGCTCTGCCTCCTCTTATGTCAGTGCAACTAGTCTCACGTTCCTGAAAAAGTTGGTGACCTTAATCTGCCATTGTTCTTTGACTGAACGCTCTAAATGTCTGTCATCTGGCCCATATTTCCTGCGGACACTACATCCCTCATTCCTGGCAGGCTGGACGACTCTACTGTATAATCCATAGTACACACTCTTTCATTTCATGGATCTGGGGCCCGTGGCAACACTGTGTTCTCACCTGCAACACACCTGAGCCAGGGGTCACCAGGGAAACGGACTGAGAATACCAACTTTCGCCGGATTGCGGTTCAACTTATTTGATGCAAACGGATCGTACAAAGTAAAGGAAAGTTTCGGTCGGTGCTCACCCAACAAGAGCGGTGTGAGAGTGAACTTGCTGAACTTGAGGGAATATATTTCCTATAGTATTGACGAAAGCTGTAATGAATTCATTCCATGGAGTCATGGATCTTGTGAGACTTTAGAGGGACAGACATCCTGTGAACACTTGCAACAAGTTCCCAGAAGCGCAGCGTCCCTGGTGCTTCTTTCTTTAATTGAGCTGTCTCGCTCATTTTAAATCAAACCTCCCACCTCCTTCCAATCCCCATGACGTCCTCCTATCGTCTTCATTTCCCTCCTCTGTCTACGTCCCAAAACAAGGGACCCTGTTTATCGATTCAACCTCGCTCCTCATCTTCCCTCGCTTGTGATTCAACCGAGCGCTCTTTACGTTTCCCTTCTTCTCCTCTCACCCACACGCATTCAGTCATCAAAAGACAAAGGAAGTACAAATGAATGCTACTCCTTCGATTCCGAGATGCTACGCTGTTCCGAGCCAGGCAGGCGTAGTCTGATCTCGATCGCCTTAGATCTCTGATGGGAGCTCATTTCCTGAAAAGGAAAGGCATCACGCAGCAGCAGCAGCAGCAGCAGCAGCAGCAGCAGCAGCAGCAGCAGCAGCAGCAGCAGGAGCGTGTGTACCAGCATGCACCAAACACACCGGGTTCAGTTGGACGAAGTGAAACAGAGAGAATACAGTAGCAGCAGCAGGAGTGTGTGATGTGTGTTTGTGTGTATGGTGCTATACATTACAGATTTATACACCTCTCTGATCCCTGAGTGTGAGAGCTTGCCTCGCTCTCTCTCTCTCTGTCTGTCTGTCTCACTCTGTCTCTCTATCCTCTGACTTCATACTGCAAAACCCATCGTGGGGTCCTTGGCTTGGTGTTCCTCAGGCTGAGCCGCACCATTCCACCATCACTGATTCACCGTCGTGGCCACAGCTGGAACTTAGCTCCACAGAGAGTTCGCCGCGCGTACATCTGTGCTCGCAAATTGAGTCAGATATGGCACTTAAATAAAGAAATATGCCGACCCAAGAGATGAGAGCACGTCTGAAGAATCATCACGCACGCCTTATTGTATATGTTTTGCATCGTTGCGTCAAAAACAACAGCGACATTTTTCAATGCATCCCTGTTGCAGCAGCAGCAGAAGGGAAAAAAGCGTTTCTGGTCTGAAACCAATGAATAATTGAATGGGATTTGATACTGCAGCCAAACTGCAGGTGGATTTGATGTGGGGGCCAGCTCTCACACAGACATCCCGGAGATCAAAGCCCCGAGCATGACAGAAGTGCATGATTGATTCATAAATACGGGATTGGATCAATACACCCCTATTGGTGCAGAATCCACTCGACTGGGACGCGCTCTGGTTTTTCTAGCCAGGTAGAAAAAGGCAGGAGGTTTGATTTGATGATTCTTTTTCATCTGTTGTCCAAATCCCATGTGTACTAATTAATGGGAGAGATGGTTTAGACAGGCGGAATAGCAATGCAGAATGACCGCTTGCTTGTTTAAACGCTTTTCTTAAGTTGTGGCCGTTATCTGATCCGTATCTGCTGCGACGTCAATGAGTCAACACACCGGTGCCTGCGAATCGTATTGAGCGAATGGGCGGTTTAAAGCAAAATCAAACTCCTTCCTACTCGGCCGTTTGTTTTGATCTCTCAGGTGTTTTTCTGTCCAACTTCGTAGGTGAAAGAAGATCACTGCAATATCAATATCTCCTCCTCTACCACGCTGTGAGATCTGCCAAACAATACACAAATCCATACACTTAAGACCCTATCCTTGCTTCTCCATCCCTTCATTTTGGCACTCTGTTGTAATTACGAAAGCCGACATTTAACTCCAAAGGGATAAACCTTGCCTATTGACTTATTGTTGCCAGATATCAATGCCGGTCACTTAAGGGTGGAATGAGATGTGTGTGAATGTCACTGAGCTAATTCACCGACTCACTGAGGTATGTCCACACTTTAAAGCTGCAGGCGGCAAATTTGCTCGCTAAGTTGATAAGAGAAGAACTCAAACACAAACTGACAGACTTGCGTTTTACCAACACGGAAGATCGTTGCAGGTGAAATTCGAGCGAGCAACAGCTGACTGACGCCATCAACAGACACAGAAGACGGACTAGATTCGCTTAGCGCTAGTTTCTTGGGTGTGTGAATTGTTTTTTGTATGTTTGACTCTCTTCAGCTGTTTGTTTATAGTAATAAAGCAGCTAAAACCCAGCAGGAAACCCCGAAAATACTGATTTTTAAGGTCCGCAGAGCTGCAGGGACGAGCTTTCACAACCATTTGAATGTTAATACACAAAAAATATTGATCGACGCAGCTTTAACGATGACATATCGTCAAACAATCTGAACACGCCGCAGCCCATTGATATTCGCCACACAAGGTGAGCGAAAATGTGTTGGAGGTACGAATACATTAACTGACAGTAATTACTTGAATTATGCCTCGACAGGCTCCCATTAGTTCTTATTCTGTTGTTTTATTTTCTTCACTCTGGCTTATTGATTTCTTTTTCTGAGCTTGTCTCAATAACCAAATTGAAATGAATTGATTGGCCCCTATTGTTTAGTGTTCTTGCATTATCTGCGTGATACATGCGGGCTGGCAGCATTTTCTGATTCTATCCTCTAGCGTGATGCGTTTCATCCAGCCGTTTTTGTTTTGTCTTCAATCAGACAGAAGAAAAAGAGAGACTTGTTTATCAATCAGGCACATGTGTAGTCTACTGCAGTTAATATGAAAGGAGGTTTGAATACTGATTTAGTGCTGCTTTTCATTCTGAGCCCAGAGGTGGTATCACAATATAACGTCTCTCCTTTACTAACCTGAAGAAAACCGATTAGAAAATCTTGTTTGTGAATGAGACTCAAAGAATGAAAGACGGAGTCAAGCGTCGTCTCCCTGCTGTGCGGACCGAACGAGAGCTTTTAAACATTCTGAAGGGACAGAATCAGCAATTGGAAGTGAAGGAAATCGCTTTGATCCCTTAAAAGATTTGTTCAAGAGGAACAAATAGTTCATGAGCGAAACAAGGCTGTCCTCTTGTCCTGCACGTCAGCATCGACACAAACAATCTCACATCTGTCACCAAGGCGTTGCTGCCTTTTTCATCTGTTCTTCAACACGTTTGTCTACCTGCGTGACTACATATCTGTCACTACAATCTGAGCAGGGTTGCCTTTATTCCCGCACCTGGCCCTCCAGTCGCGTCCCGGCTTTGATAGCTGGCCGGCTGCTCCGTGTGATCTCCCCCCCGCAGGCTCTACCTCACACTGGGGCTCTCTACAGCTGACAGACGTGTGATAAAAATGCCCCGTGAGCGAGCGAGCGACGCCTGGAATGGCAAGTCAGAGATGACGGGACTGGGGTCAGACTCACTGTCACCCCCTCCCCGTCTGTCTGTCTGATTCATAGTCTGCTTTAAGAACAGACTGAAGCATATGGATGAGTGTAGGAACGAAGCAGCTCCTCAGCTCTTCAGGAGTTAGCGGGCCTAAGCCCTGGGGCAGACACAACCACCGGAGGGAGAACACAGATCTACTTTGTACTTGGAGACTTCTTTCCCCTTGAACCAATGTGTCTATTTTAGTCATGAATATATATGAGAGGAAAATGAGGCATTTCCTTTAATTAAAAACCTGGATACACAAGAATGTGATCTTTTTGTTCTCTGCCTAATGAGCCTGTATGCATCTGGAAATATGCATTGTGTTCTTACCTGGATGTAAGTTTGGGCCACCCTTAAGGGGTTGACCTACTAAAAGTTATACAGTTAAGTGTGTGCGTGTGCGCATGTGTGTGGCCGTGCACATGTGTCTATGTGTGCGAGTATGTATGAAAACCTTACAAAGCCATTCCTGGTAAAGAAGCAAGTGTGCATTGTGACAAGAAAGTCACCGCTCTGTCGGTGAAATGACAAAGTAAAAGAACAAAACGTCAATTCCCAATGTGGAAAAGCATGTAATGACTCTCTCTGAGGAAAAGGGTAGCACACACACACACACACACACACACACACAAACGCAGTACACAGACACATACACAGACACTGTCTTAGTTTTTACTCTTTATCTGCTCCTCAACAGACAGCAAGTCTTTGGGGAGACCCGACAAGCATATGTGTGTGTGTTCCCGCTAGCCAGTGTGTGTTCAATTCATCCCTGGACTCAGCTGTCAAACTGTGCCAAGTAGTTTTGCAAAGGTTACGACAAGGAGATCTGGATTGAAGACGGACAGTAAAATAGAAGCGGACTGATGTGTCAGGGTTCCTTCAGATTTGTTTACATTTTAAAAAAGCACGGCGGCTAACTTGAGCTCGTCTCGCCTCAAACTGTGGACACTTCTGTCCATCAGAGTGCGATGATCCCCCACTCCTCCAGCCTGTGCTGGGAACATTGTCCAGAGCTCCTTTGCCTCCATTCAAAGAGACGACGGACTCTGCTGCCTGCTGAGCGAAAGCTGTAGCAGATGGAACTATGTATTATATGCGATGCTGACTGGCAGAATGAGCTCAATAGTTTGAGAAATAAGCAAAAAAAAGTATTCACAATGTTTGGATGAGACGCTCAACAACATTAGGGCCCTTTGTTTTAGAGCTAATGGGACATTTGTGTGCTTGTTTTCATCTTCCTCCTCTGTGCTTTTATAATATTATACATCTTTCAGGGACTCTAAGGACTCTCTCCTCCGTGGACCTGAGGTGGTCTGGAGGAACATCAGGAGCCCGTGGAGAGCCGCTCAGCTTAAAAACCTGTCAGCAGCAGCCGCGGTCGTTTCCGTTCCCACTGCTCGAGTGGAGAAAAGGCTGCGGAATCACTCTGGCAAGGTTACGCCTGCACGTCCTCATGAGAGAGTGTGTGAGTGCTCGTCTAAAACGTAAATTAGGTAGGAAAGTGGATCTTTACTGCAGTGCTTTAACTGTATGGTCAGTATCCAAAGAAGAATTCTGTGTAGGACAGACGGATGCAGTAATTCAGGTACTACTTCTTCCTCGGCGAGTGCGTTGTAGATTACCGTCACTGGGCTGCTGAGTGTTTTGCACGTAAAGTTTCCACAGAATGTTGAGCAGCAGTGAATTAAAATCCTTTGCCATTATCTGTCAGGGAAAATGATTTTGCTTCAGCTCACTGCTCTTACTGCTGTCAGAAAGCTTGTGTTCACAGGAGGAAGGAAAGTAAATAAAAGCACAATGTGGCAGACGTGCCCAGGCTGCTTTGATCAAGCCAGGATCCCACTTGGTATTTGTTTGGTACGTACGCTTTGAAGATGTAGGAGTAAATAAAATAAAATATGGGTTTGTGCTGGTCAGATACGGCAAAATAACAAGACCGCACGGGAGGACGAGGTGATTTCAATCTGCCATAGAATCAATGTTGATCGAATTTGCTGCGAGAAAGTAAAAGTGTGTAATGCGATCATCTGTGATGTCGCTTCACAGCCAAAAGAGTCTGACAAAGTCTCAAAGATTGTAAAGGTTAAGAAAGTAATTTGAGGCCAGAGTACATTTTCAGTTTCAAAGGTGAGAAAAGTATTTGTGTCAGTACGTTTGTTCTCGAAGCACGGGCGAGCACACGTACAGATCAAGGCTACGTTCGGTGTGTGTGTGTGTATAGATATGGATCTCTGTTCTCATACAGGTGCATTTAAGTGAGAGAGTGTCAGTGACGATGACCTCTAAGTGTTTCATCGCGGCAGATCTCGTAAATATAAACATAAGGGCACAAGGCGACACATTGTTTAAAATCTTTGCCACGCACGGCTGCTTCCACACATTGAAGTTAATGAGCGGCGTCGTCAGATGGGGCCTTTAATGCTGCCTTAACAACTCAATCACCTGCTCTAACAGCAGCCACACACACTTACTGCCATCATTGTAATTGGCTTGTCATTTTCTACACACACACACACACATTTGCTCACGGATCATTTCTCCAACTTATCAAAAATAGGATTTTGTTTTGTAAGCAGCAGCTCTGATAATTAATAACACTGAAGATTCTGTTTACCGTTCATGCTAGACAAAACATATTAGAGAGGCCTTCACACACACACACATGGAGAGGCTATTCACAATATAGATTAGATTCTGAATTAACGAAAAAACAGATCAAGTGAATTCAAACATGGTGTGTAAATGAAGCGAGAGGAAAAAGAAAAAGTCAATTTCTTGGTTTAAGGCACCGGCTGCCACGATTTGGGATTGATGAGCAATGGACGGCACTTCAGTTGTCATTAAAATCACTATTTCTCAAACGGTGGGTGGCGTGATCGAGTGTGCTATCAGTGTGTGTGTGTGTGTCGCCGTGTGGTTGATGGAACCCCCCAGAGATTCAACACGTCGCAATGTTGACCGTATCTGAGCTGTCTGGTTCTGCTCATGTTAATTTAATGAGTGAATAGCATGCGCGGCAGGAGGCGGTCACACTGGATTATAAAGTCAAATGAGACTTTGTAATGGGCTGTGTGCGGCGAAAGACTTTCAAAATCAATATCGGCAGCAAAGAGAGCCAAATAGAGTCTGTTTGCAAGGTTAACAGATCGCAGCCACGCAAATCAATGATATATGACTGCATCTGAACCAGATCATCAACAAATACACGCACACACACACGCACACACAAATCCAATATCCCTTCGTCCCGGATTGCAGTGGACCCATTAAGGAGACCATTGACATCCTGCATGGAAGCTTTATTCCACAATGCATCATGGGTTTTTTTACACACATACATCATCCTTGTGAATGTGGCGTGTGCGCCATTAATGTCACAGTTGAACGTGACTCCACTGCTGTGCAACTGTGAAAAACACTCAAGGTCAAAAGCCTTTTGTTCCCCGTACAGAAGCGTGAAAATGTGGATTTATTCTGCATAACTAATGCGTTCCTCCATTCAATATCTGACCTCGCACGGCGGTGCTACGCTGGAAATAGAGATTTATCTCAATTTGCCCGCTTGTGTTTCATCTGTGTTGATAATCTTTGTCCTGCTCGTCTTTAGAAAGTGAAATAATGTCAAAAGATTTGATTTTAGTTGGCAAAGAGCTTCATTTTGGATGACATTAGAAAATCAGAGTGTACACTAAAAGGTAGATTATGATGTAATCATAGTAATTATGTAATCAAGGAAGTCTTGTTAGAGAGCGAGAAGTACGAGCTGGCCAAGCATAACAGAGGGAAGGAGGGTCTTAAAGGGACAGTACCTAACGCAACCTGTTTTCACTCAATGCTCATAGGGGTGTGGATGCGGAGAGTGATTTTACACATTAAAGCGCTGCAGAATTTCAAAACAAGAGTATGAAAATCAGTTTATTTGTTTTTAAAAAAGTGAACAATGACTTTGTTGTGCCACAGTGCGACAAACGTTTATGCAACATGGCAGAATATTCTCTGGTGTGTCCAGCAAAGTTGCTCTGTTAACGGCTTAATTTTGCTCGGTAGCCCCTCAAAAACAGCCGACGTCACTCTTCTTCTACTCTCACATCCCTCTGGAGGACAAACCTAACTTTAGCCCCTAATTACATGCTGGTGCATTGTTTCTGCTTTGCCTCTCTCGCGCGCTTGTGTGTCTGCAATCCATGATTGGGTCCCTCAGGACGGGTACTTAGTGCTTCAGTGGGTAAACATTGAGAAAACACACACACACACACACACTGGAAAACCAAGTAGAGAGACAACAGAGAGGCCGACTGTAAATGCACAACAATGCTTTCAAAACACTGTTGAATTACACATTACGGACTAATAAGTTGAATTGCACATTACGGACTAATAAACTAACTTTATATTCTGGCCTTAATTCCTTAATCAGGTTGCTTATTAAGCCGTTCACAAACAAAGACATAGGTGGGTTCTGCTTCAACCCCGTTTCTGATTGTGATGAGATCAGCTGACGTTTCTGGCCCACATATCAATTCCTGGAGCATTTCTTTTGTTTTTATCCTGTATTTTTCAGGTGCATGTATTCTCTCTGCGTTATGGGAGCGACATCGTGCAAGCTGAGAACTGATGTGAGAAGGTAGCCGGAAGTAACGACAGGATCCATGAGAAAATACACATGTTTCAGGGTAAAACGTTGAAGGAAAACACATTCTGAGGAAACGTTGAACCTTTTCTCTGCAACTGAACTCGTTAGTTCATGCAGATTAGATTTTGTTGACTGGTAACAGCTAAATATACGACCATTAACCCATTCAGGACAATCAATCTGTCTCGAAAAATCCTCCTTAGAAATACTTGAGTCAGTCATGTGTTCTCCGGCTCCGTGGGGCCTTTTTACTGACAGACCAGAACACGAATGCCACAATGCAGCACAAGTCACTCCTTTCTCTCCCGAGCCGTCACTTAGCACCTCCCCAGGCTCTGTCTCTGTGCCACCTGTCTTGCTCGGACGTCTCTGCCTCCTTCCCGTCTGTAACAGCTTGGTTTTCCGCCAGCAGTCACAGCCTTTATCTCACTCTGCGTCGCGACCGAGGCGGCCGCTGGGCTAAAGCCGACGTGTGAGGCCGTGTGAGGTCTGTAGGTGATGTTCTCATCTATAAATATCGCCGCGCACACACGCATACACACCATTAGCCAAAGCTTCTGCAGAGCTAATACTTGTTGCCGTGGCATTACCTTTCTTGAAGTAAAACTTTCAACTCCCACCTTCAGTCCTTGTTGCTCAGAGCATAATGCCTCCCCGGGGCCCGACGCGGCCCCTCAGACTGGTCCCTGCTGGAACCGCCAGGTCAGAACAAAGCCTCGGAAAACTTTGCACATTCAGGCAGAACGTTCTAGACGTGGGTTCAAACTTTCAGGACTTAAAAAAGTGAATGTCAGATAGAGAAAGTCTGAGGCTGAACAAACTTTTAGAAAGTACAGACTGCAGCCCTTTGCAAAGTCTGGTCCTTAAATATCACAACATATTAGGTCCTCAAGGATTATTACCTCCTCGAACCAGAATCTGGCTCCATGTTCAGAAGGTGTTGATGGTTCTGGAGGGCAAATTCATCATGTGTGTACTGAGCACCATCAGACTGAAACACATCTTGAAAATTCAATTAAAAGCAACTCTGAGAAGGTTCAAATCTAGCAGAATTCTGTCGTACGTTGGCATGGTGACATGCTTGTGAGGGTTTCAACGTGAAACAGACGGGCAGCCGACCTGAGGACACTGCAGTGACACCTCCATGTCTCTCGCCCATCTGGGAGACTCTTTGTCCTACATGTCAAACCTTGCTCTGTCTACAACGACACTCTCTCTCTCTCAACACGAGTCACGGCATCGTCGCCTCCTGTCGCTCTTTGCCCTCTCTGCCCTCTCCCGTCTCTTCCCCTTCTCGTCTGCTGGCGTCCGACGCCCTCCTGACACGCACACACCCGCTGCCAAGAGAAGTAGGACGCCTTTGCCCCCCTCCTCCTCCTCTTAACCCCCTCTCTCTCTCCAGAGCGTGTGAGCCGGGGCGTAACACCTCACAGAATAGCCTCTAACTGCCCCTGCATGCGGTGCTTTAGGGGACGACTAAATTACAGGGCGCAGAGACCGACAGCCAAGGTGTTGCAGGCCTTGGCCTTCCCCCTCCCACAGGACCCCCCCCACACACACAGGGTAAGCGTACACAGTACACATTTACACCGGCTGCTTTTTAGGTTGCTGAGGAGAAACTAATAGTACTTCGAGTTCTACGTTAAAATATTATTTAAAAGGTACTGGTACATCGATTGTTGCCACTTTCATTTTCCTTTCTTCCATATTTCCTCCTGTCACTTCCCCCTCTCCCACCTTCTTTGAGCTGTTCTTTCTATATTAGTAGCGCACCTTCTTGCTCTCGTCAGCCAATCTTAAAACATGACACTCAAAAATCGTTAGTTCTTGTGCAACAGTTAAAGTTTCTGTTTCCATTCCTCGGGGTACATGGTAGGAACACAAGAGTGCCAGTAATAGTTAAAGAAGAAGCCTCAGAAAGATGTCCATGTCCATGTCATGAGGTGGACATGTGTGAGGCTACAGTAGTACCAGCTCAGTCGGGCTGAGACGCTCCTGTCCTTAGACATCAAACGGCGGGAAGAGACGGAAGCCAGAAAGCGTAAGAGGCGAACAAGAGAAGAATAAAGACGTGCGAGAAAGACAATAGGGAGGGCAGAGAGAGGGAGGGGCGAGCGAGCAAGCCGAATAGCAACGCGAGACGGCGGGAGACATGAGAGGACGTCCATCGATACGCCATCCACTGCTGTGCACAGTCTCTCTCTCCCTCCCTCCCCCTCCTTCTCTCTGCTCCTCCCTCTTTCTCTCCCCCTCCCTCCTGAGAGGCGATGATCAGACTCAGTTTTACATCAGCGGCTGATGGGCATCGGGGTCCCTCAGCCCTCATCTGCCTCGCCGCTCTTCATCTCTCTCCTCCGTCTCTCTTTTCTGTTCTCCACCCGCAGGCTGCTCCTGTAATTGGCTGTCCAACGGTGCTGAATCTCATACTCTGTGCGTGTGGGTACATGAGTGTGTCTTTCCTACACTGCTCAACTATGTGTGTGTGTGTGTATGTGCACGCATCTCCATTAGTGTTTTGTTTTTCGACATAATTTCCTGTTTTGATGACTTTTAAATGATGACAGTGAGAGGCGCAGGCGCGCGCACACACACACACAAACACACACACACACACACACACGCCTCGACACTGGCTTAAGGCGATGTTGGCGAAATAGAAGTCGTAATTTTCCTAATCATTAGGCTGATCAACATGACAGCTGAGGAGAAACACACGTAGCCACGTCCCATTTTAACCAAACCTGTGCTGTGATCGCAAACTGCTGCCAACTAGAAAACAGAAAAGCAACGGCCGCCATCATCCGGCGCTCGATGACATCATTCCACTCATAAACACACAGATACTGTTTGTTGCTTTGGCGTCTCATCCTCCGTCCCACACCTAAAGTGTCGTACCCTAAACACTTCCAGGCTGGGTTCCATTCCTCAAGCTCCGGTCGCTATTTGTTCATTTGCGGCTGTGATTGTCGCCGCTGCATCTTCATTAGCACAGACTCTTCCTCATCCTGTTCCATCTTCATTGGAGAGATATGGATTTGTTTGTTTTGCTGCGTTCTTATTAGCTCGGTGGCGTTTTGTCTCTCGACGGTTATTCATCCATCAGGATTGAAGACGATATTTCTCGTCCCTCCCAGCGGCCGGAACTCGCCGATATTTTGATGAAACGATAGCAAATGAGGGCAAGCACTGATAAAACCGCGTTACACATCCCACTCTCTGCGCCGCCTCACCTCACAATCTTGATAGATGGACGCAATTATGGACACTTGCCGAGGAAAACACAGGGAAATATGAATTCCTCCTCCTGAGCTTTAAACTGAAATGTAATACTTGCTAGCAAATAAAACTGAAAAATGCAGAGCGAACGGCGCCTCAGGAAAGCTAATATCAGCAGCTAATTACAGAGCACCTCGCTTATTCCCCTCTCGTAGCCGCGTCTCTGCTCCACTCTTGGAAGTTTCTCAAGCATAAAAAAGACGTCAATTGCTGATTTGTCCTCTGACAGCCTGGCGTCCTAAGTGCTGCTCTTTCTGCCACTTTGGCCGTTATTGAAAGCGGAAGCCTTCAACTTCAACACTCCGTCTCCATTTGTGCTTTCATCACCCGTTAAACACATAGATACCAACGCTCCCTGACCTGTGCCCTCTTAACCACAATCTATACAGACAAGACGAAGACGAGCTATTGAGAGTTATGTCGCATACGTCCGTCTCCCCCCCACTGTCCTGTATCTGTGAAAAACAAATCACCTTCCTCCCCCATCTATAATACATGACCCCGTCTACCCCTGGAAGCTAAATACCTTCCAGTCGGAGATGTGACTCCAGCTGTAGGAAGCTTGAAGGAGACGCTGACATTTTACCAAAGTAATCATTAAAACAGCATTGGTGCCTTTTCTTTTCTTTGGTGTTGAACATGGACGAACAGCATGTAAACAAACCTGGACCAAAGTGGAAACAACACGTTCAACGCTGTGTGTGTGTGTGTGTGTGTGTGTGTGTGTGTGTGTGTGTGTGTGGCGGGTGCACGAACTTGGCGAGTCGCCATCGAGGATATTGTTGAAGAAGAAGAGTTTCACGAGGAAGAGAGGTTCCAGATGGATTTATCTTAAGTGCTTTACGACCCACAATCTCACATTCAGGCCCATTGGAGAGGGATTAACACTCACATCCACGAGACGCAACGGCTCTCCAGAGAATTAATACAGCCATCAGAAGACAAACACACACACACACACAAACACACACTGGACGGGTTTGAAATTCACCACTATATACAGTACTCCTACTTCTACCACTGTATATCACAGTTATGGTTGACCCTCAGGTGACCTTCACACCGGTGGTCTATGGCCCAGTGTGCTAGTCCCGTGACACCCGACGCAGATGTTTTCAGCGGGTGGGCACAGGGTGTCACGGTCACGGTCAGGGTGCAGTCTGGACGGCCTTCTGTTCAGGCGCCGCAGCGCTGCAGATTGGGCGTGCGCAGCTAAACCCTCGTTAGGATGCTGCAGGTCTGTGCGCGTTCCCTCGTGTGTGCCTGGATATGTATTCAAGATGTGTGTGTGTGTGTGTGTGTGTGTGTGTGTGTGTGTTTGTGTGCCTTCACAAATATATAGATAGTTACTGCAGTTTCAGGTAGAATCCTGTGGGGAAGATGTATATTTCATTGAGTCACAGCAGTGACCTCCAGGGCCTGCAGCTGCATCCTAATACGATTCTCCACACCCGCACTGTCAGAGTGGCTGAGGCGGAGAGAGAAACTGTGTGGGGACGTGCGGGTTGCAGGGTTACTTTAGGAACGCCTCAGTGTGTGTCCGTGCATGAATGTGTGTCCCTGTGTCCCTGTGTGGGTGTGTATCTATGTGTTCATGCTCATTACCATTCCGTGTCATTATACCCGTCAGAACAGGATGATGATGACGTTCCTGTGCTTGTGTGCGAGTGTGTGTGTTCGGTGTATGTCTGTGTGTTTTTTGAGCCGGAAATAAGCGGAGGTATCTGGACGCTCCCTGGGTAAAAGTAGTCGGCGTATAAGACAATGGGAAGAGCGGCTGGGTTATAAAGGAATGAGGTGCAGAGGTGAGGTCAGGATCAGGACGCGGAGGATTACAGAAGAAGAGTGCCGATTGCTTTACGCCGCTGCCTGGAAGATTGCTTTGGAATACACCCAGGCAGCTCTTCGGCTAATAGCACTGTGGCGTTTGGGGTCATCCAGAGTACGGAATATAAAGTGATAAAACTCCAACATGAATTTTACAATATCCACTACTTCCATACCACAGGTTTGATGGATCAGCCCGGGAAAAGTTTCTACATAAAGTTTCTGGTGGAGAGCGATTTTTCCACCAATTCCGGAAGCAGGATGCATTCTATGGCGGCTTCGTTTACATTCTGGGGTTTGTTTTTCGGAAATCCTTTTTTAAAGTGCACTTTGGATAACCCATCGCCCATAAGTGCAGAATAACTTAACCTATTCTGTATTCTGCCAAAGTGAGCAGTTGCAAGTACGTGGAGCTCAACCGGAACGCAGGAACCAACAGTCAACAGTCATATCAACAAATGGCACGGACACTGTACATGGAACTACTGATAAATATGATACTTATATATGTTTGAGTCAGAAATAAAGCCTCAGGATAAACAATGAGTTGCTAGTATCCAGTGCAGGACACATCCAAGGACAAAGGACATATTCTATACACACAGATATATACTGTATATATACACACAGATGCTTGCCCGACCTGCTGGTGTTAGTGTGTCGATGTCAAAGGTGAAGACGCTCTTCGTCACACAGCACCGCGAGGTTATATAACAGATTAAGGTGTGCGTTTCAAAATGTCAGGAGTACTTTCACAATCATTTTGATAAGAATCAAAAGGTCACTCATCACATGCAGCACTCCCACACACACACACAGGCTCTACACCGTCACTGCAGTCTAGGACCTATACGTGTGTGTGTGTGTGTGGTGTGTGTGGTGTGTGTGTGTGTGTGTGTGTGTGTACGCCTGTAGAATAATCTGTGAAAAAGGTAAATAAGAGAAAGAGTCAGCATGTATCTGTGACATTATTTATAGCTTTATCTTTATATTGATACATTTAATCTACATATGAGAACTTTTGATGGTGTTTCTTATGGCCTAAGTTATGTTTGGATCATCTTTTATCTATGGAAATGTGATGTTGCCAAGTACTTTGTGTTCTGCACTCTGTCAAATCCAAGAGAGGCGTAAAATATATGAATGGGGTTCTGAGTTTCTCTAGTTTCTTTCCATGCATGATGCACATTCTTAGATGGGATTAATAATGGAGTTATACTGACGACAGTTTGATTCATCTGCTCAGTGGTGCAGCATCAAAGCAACAACAATAATAACGTAAGGGGGGGAGGGGAAGGAGGGGTCTTACCGACAAACACTCTTAAGATAAAACCACCTCAAGGAAAACGCTCAACAACAACAAAGCAAAGAGAAGCCCGAGAACACAGAAGAAACGACAACCGCAATACCACAATAACATTAGGCTGCAAACCACCTGGCGACCACACAAGACACACACACACAAACACTGCTGCCTGGCTTTTTGGCACATCAGCGGCGAGCCTTTCAGACCAGCGCATAAACAACATCCATCAAACTCAAAACGTCTCCTACCTGATGATGCTTCAGGCAGGGATGATGAGGTGAAGACGCGATGACGACGTGATGAAGGCCCATCATTGACAGTGGATTGTCTCCGCCTCTGTCTTGACCTCGTCTCCGTCACAGTTTGACTTTATTCGGCCTGTTTGAGGGGAAAGGTGTCAGCAGGTCAGAGGTAAAATGGTGCAAGTAATCACACACACACACACACACACACACACACACACACACACACACACACACACACACACACACACACACACACACACACACACACACACACACACACACACACACACACACACACACACACACACACACACACACACCTTATTTTCATTGATGACACCGAAGCTTTAGTTTAAGTTTTTCCATCTTCTCCCATTGGTCCATTGTTCCTGGCACACCTGTGTTTAGTGCTTTGTTGCCCTCACACCACATTCATCTCTGACATCATGCAAACCCAAAGCGCCCTGCTCGTTTGTTTCCACCCTCATGAATGAATCTGTTTGTTTGGTGCATTCAGACGTGAAGATTACTGCAGGATTCTTACCAGCGTCTCTCAGTCGTATCAGCCAGCGTGTACGGAGGCCCTTCTCTTCTTCTCTTACGTCTTCTTCTCAGCAGTGCCATCGGGAACGTGGCAGATACATTCCAGGTTTGCAGCAGCAGTTTCAGGAGTTTCAGCGATGGCCGTTATCAAACCAGAAGGATCTGCTGGTGCTCTCGCTCTTCTTCCTGTTTATGCCATAAAAACAAAGAGAGAAGGAAGTTGGAAACGTGAGGACTCTGTGGACACCTTCACCTTCACTCAGTCCATGAAAATTCATAAGGAGGACACCCACACACCAGCTCCTTATCCAGAAACGCTTTTATTTCACACCCCTCGCTTCCATTGGCTCTGCACAATAAGGAGACTAGCATTTTAAACCATATTTTCTGCTTTTTCCACATTAAGCGTGACTGTAAAAAGACCCAAATTATAAAGTATAAGCGAGGAGCGAAACAGTGCTCAAGTAAAAGGTAAAAGTGTTCACCAGCAGCGTAGAAACATAAACTACAGATAAAATTTCCACCTGATAAACAAGGACAAATGCTGCTGGTCAGATGGGGAGACATAACCTTGAATCTGTCCACAGCCTCTGCCTCATTTGAGCTCAGGAAATGGCTTTGGAATGCATTTTATGACCAGTGGGCAAGTGTTATCATCGGGATGGATGGGGGCTGAAGGAGAAACGGAGCGATGGAGAGATAGAGGAACAACTATGAGCTGGTCGGGGCTAGAGGAGGAGATGAAATCAGCGTGGAGCCTGACAGGGTGTAGGATGGGATGTGGAGAAGTGGGAGTGGGGGAGGTCAACGGGTCGAGGAGAGCGAGCGGCTCGGCGTGGAGGGGAGGGGGGTCGGGCAGGCGGGGCGCCCCGGCTGACTCCTGATAAGGGTGGGCACCTGTGGGTGGTTGTTTACCAGGAGAAAAGTTCTCAAGAACAGACGGTGTAAGAGAGGGAGAGGATAGAGTTTAACCCTCACAGCCATGAAGCCGCTCAGCTGTTACCTGAAGGAGAAATATGAGCGCAGAGTGAAGTATCGATACAAAGACGTGTTTTTCTGATTTACTTTTTGTTTTCACTCAGTTGCTGCCGTAGTGAAAAATCTCCACATTGCACGTTCAAGACTGATTACTGATAAACAAAGTGGTAAAAGAACAGCAGCAGAAAAATGTGAAAACAACTCGAAATAACAGAAACCAAAGTCATTTTTCAGAAATTCACATCCGATTTTTATAGATTAACTGAACAAAAACTTAGTTTCAGAGGAAAAGTTAAAATCTGCAGAGGAAAAAATGACTTTGAAAGCGGAATGTGTCGGCAGCATAATTTATCACATCCGAGAATTCAACTATAACTCGTTGAAAACTCAGAGTTTGGCTCTCGAGTGGCTCCGTACAGCTGAATGGAAGAGGTTAGATTTTTGGGTCAATTCAAATATATTCAGTCAGGCACAGATGTCAGCAATCGGGGTCAAGTTCCTCATTATGTCGAGTATCCACCTACTGAATCAAAATGATTATTCCACTTGCCAAATGCTTGATGGGAGACTTAATGTGCAGAATGGTTTGATTTGGGTTTTGAGTGGATCTTCAGCATCAGCTACCAAAACTAATTAACGCACCTCTGTGATCTCGGCAGACTCCCGCCATGTTTAATGCAGTCAGACTAGGATTTGCTTCATCCTCGTATCTATCTCCTCCTCGTCAACCGGCAGATCCTTAACATTTGCGAGATTCCAGGCCCCTTTCTGTGTTTGTACTAGCCTCGGTCTTTCTTCTCCTCTCCCGGCCTCACACAGGGAGGACAAAAGAGAGAATACAGACGGAGAATAGGTTCAAAGGACACGGTGGTGGGCGGGTCAGCAGAAATAGAGAAGCTAACTGTCTGGGATTAGAAATAAAACACATTACGCTCCAACAAAAAAATAAATAAAAATGAGGCGCATTATTGAACGGGCTCATGATGAGAAACCGGCGAGCGCACACAGGCGGCATGAAATATGTATCAAACTGAGATATAGTTTCTCTCCGAATAATAATCATCACGGCGGACGGAGCGGAGCGGTAAAACAAAATCAAATTCCAGAGCTGGAGCCGGCGCCCCGCAGACAGAGAAGGGGGCGAGTCGGGCTGCATCCACAGACAGGTTCACAGAGGCTAGACAAATTCATCATCGTTGTGCCGACTGAGCTTCCGAGTCCAAGTCTCTGCTTGTTTAACTGTCAGAAGATCTCTTTCTGCTTGACACGTTCTCATCTCCATTACAAAGCTTTAATGTGCAGCAGCAGGATACACACTGAGTGAAAACTGGTATTTCTTGGTTACTTTTCGGAAATATAAAGGTCATTTTGCTCTGATTGAAAAAAAGAGAGCCGAATGGTTCTATCAGGACCAACCATGAGATGAAATGCAACAGATTACCGTCTTTACATTGAGCTACACATCTCGTCTTCTTCCTTTGAACATCTCAGCTGTAAGTCCCTGAAAACTCCGATCTGAAAAGACATTTCTTTCGAGTTAGAAAACCCGTAGTCCAGCTTAGATAAAACCTACAAGTAGGCATTGAGAGAGATTTCTATACGGCCAAAAGGAGGTTGAGACGCAGTGGAGAGCCTGGTCATGATGGGGGTGAGATGTTTTTGAAAAGAGAGACTCATTAGTTTGCGATCACAGGCCAGAGGAGTGAAACGTTCACCGTTCCTGCCTGAAGGGAGACGGAAAAATCGGCAGTCAGTGGAAATAAAGTCAAGAAATGAAACAAGACTATTTCTGCTGAATTCAGTTGCCTCGTGACATTTTGGTATTCAACAATAAAGTTAATGGCGCCGAGAACTGGGAAGTGTGTCTTCTTCACGTCCTGACATTAGAGGGAAAAGGATGGATGATGTTCTGGTGCTGGTGCTCTAATGGTTATTTATGCTGAAACTTTTCTCTTCCCCTTTTTCGGGTTCATAAAAATGAATGAGACATGTCTTTACTTCCTGGCACTTCAGCTCTCCACAGACAGACTCGTCTCTGGTGCGACATTTGAGTGCATGTTGACGTGCGGCTGGTGCTTTTGTCTTTGATTCATCCTGGTATTTTCCGACACGCTGGCTGGTATTTACGCCGCGTGTTCCTCGTCACTTCAAAAAGACAAAAAGACGAGGCTGTCTCCGCCGCTTCCTTGACGGCGCCGCCCGCTAATGTGATGCGGCTCTCGGTGATTCCTGATGCTATTTGGACAGCGGCGCAGGTTTGATGTTTTAATTCCGTGCTCATATCTCGCTGACAGATTAATGCGGCGAATGCTTTCCTCAGCAGACATGTTCTCCCCACTTTCATCAGAATAATAGTTAAGCATTGACAGCAACCAAATGACAAAGTACACCGTTTCAGTTAGAAAAGTGATGAAATATTCATTTTAGTCTTTGATCAAGAACTCAATGTCCATTAAGATTCAATAAAAATCCCAAAACATCAGCAGAGTTTTTGACATTTCCTTTTAAAGAACCTTTCATGTATTCATGTTTCTCTTGACATTCCAGTCATCTCTATTTCCTGAAGAGCAGCAGGAACTACAGGAAGTAAACAAAGCGCCAATTTTCCAATCAGCTCCCAAACCGCGACAGAATACCGTCAAACGAGTGAATACATTTTCCACCGCCGTCGAGCGAACGTGTGGAAAACCAATCAGCCTCAGCTTTTCAGGCTTCACTCTTTCATTACAGTTAACTCTCCACTTAAGAAATTAAATGAATCTGCGGGATCGCATTAAACCCTATTGCATTTTATTAAACGTTCTCCTGCCTCAGTATTCCCAGTCGCTTCCCTCTGCTATCGCCCCGACTCTTATTCTCCGGCCGTTCCTTTAAACAGGCACTTATTGAGCCTTAAAAACCTCATTTGGACCCATCAATTCTGGTCCTATTTCAAAATCACCGTAACCATCTGAAGCACTTGTAGAAAGTTCTTTATATGAACCTGATTAATCCCAGCCTGAGCAATAATGACTAATCCTGACCTAACAATGGCCGACTTTCTCTGAGGTCAGAGTGCAGGGAGAGAGGAACGCCGAGGCCACAAATAACCTCCTCACATCTCGGGGGGAAATGGCCTCCATCTCGTCCTGTTCTACTTGACCTCAGCGAAGCATTTCTGTGACCGGTCACTGGTTTGATTGCCTTATAACCAATGCTGGAAACGCAGCAGCACCTGGAACCTGTTTATCAGCTCAGCACTTTGTTTTACTCGGTTTTCCCAGTAAAACGTTTACACCTAACAAAGCGACATTCCCTGTGTTTACCGCTCTGCCTTGTTTTCTCTTTTGGAAAACCTAATTTCCCACCTTTTTACCAGTATACATTCAGGAACATCCTCTCCTTTGGGTGATTCATCTTACTCCTCTCCTCTCTTTTCCAGCTCAGCACCCCCCTCTCCCTCAGTGAACGTAATGCCGATCCACTGCGGGTGGAAGACTAAGCTAACTGAAGAGGAAGAGCTCCAACTACTCTGATTTTTTTGTTGTTGGATCTTTTCACCAATTATCCCCTAGGCTGAGAATTACGGATAACCAGATTTCATCTGCCACAACACTTCCAGCACATTTTGGATGATAAAAATGTTCAAGTTGTGTCTCTGTTTTTGAGAAACCTAGTTTGTTTATTCTCTACCCGTTGCTACTTGGCACATGTGTTGGCGACCACATATGTTCCCCCACACGACACACTGCAGAAGAAACCTAGTTCCTCTCCCTCCACTTCAGACGCGTCTCCATATCTTCTGCTCTGACGCCGTGTTGCTCTTTTACACGGTGCTAATTCACTCTTTTCACTGCATATGGGATTTATGTTAGGCTGACTTGGTACATTTAGCACTGTAATTCCAAATGTCTGTGAAATAGAGTGGAAGTGATGTATCTCCTGCAAAACTGTCTCTCTGTCACTGTGTGCGTGTGTGTGTGTGTGTGTATTGTACACACAGTGCATTGCTTCTCCTTCTGCTGCAATCAATCCCTTTAATTACTCTGTCGTTGCAGCGACCAAAGCCTTCAACAAAGCCCAAAAACATCTTCCTGAGGGGGGGGGGGGGGGGGGGGGGAGAGAGAGAGAGAGAGAGAGAAAATGATCGCTCAGGATATTTCAGAAAGCTGTGTATCTATCTGAAAGTGAAGTTATTTCCCTTTATTTAAGCACATGGCCGCTCTCTAATTTGAATTATCTGCATGTATTATCCATTAATAATCGTACATAATGTAATTTGCAAATATCCATTATGGAAAACACAAAAAACTTCATTTGTGCCTCTAATGGAAACTCTGAATAAATGCAAATACATCTACAGAATGTGTGCATATGAATAAACTTGCAGGTATACGGATGGAAAAGCTCATCGGATTGAGAGATGTTTTAGTGAGGAGTTGGGCCATCGCAAAGCGAGGAGAATGGATTCAGGGCACGACGGAATGGAGTGTGCAAGTTTCTCTACTCGAGATAAAGACCTCTATTGTAAAAGATTTGATGCTAAGACGATGCCGTTGGAGAGCGATGTCTGGTATGTCAGCCTAAACTCTCCCACAATTGGGCTGGACTCTTGTGACTGCATCGTTTTCACACTCATCATACCACAGACGCCTGTGATTGCCCCGTAATTTCTTCAAACGGTGTTCAGTTGAGCCTTTGCTTGCTTCACTTTGCAGCTCTCCTGTCCTTATTTGGAGGCGAGAGGCCACGCGGTTCTCTAACTCTGGTTGACTTGCTGAGAGTGCAGTACCGTGGAAGCCTCTAGGCAGTATTCAGAGGCTGGCCTGGGGGGTTGTTACTTTACTTTTCATCATCTTCAACCTTTGGAACGTGCCCATAGGAGGTGACAGTGCTGCGGCAGGGAGATCTGCTGTTATTGTTGCTGCTGCTGCTGCTGCTGCTGCTCACCTCTGCTGCACTTTGTTCTCTAGTCCTGGCGGCTACAGTTGCTGTTCTGGTCTAATGAGATCACACAGACCACCACGCTGCAGAGAAACCCTCCGCTGCCAGTGACATTGACGTGTCTGTCGGGTGGCGGGTTTGATGCTGATGCGGGGGAGGGGGTGGGGAAGGGGAGGGCGTTCATGCTGAACCTTCACCCAGGACAGGAGATTAGAGAGCTTGTATCAATAACAGACACATGCCACGCTATAGATCCAGTGATTGGAGTGCTGCCTCATGGAAAAGACAGAACAAACACACACACACACACATCAATAGAGCAAGCCATCAAAAGCCAATATTCTTCTTCACCTTAAACTGTATCTAAGGGGGGCGGGGGGGCACTGCAGCAAGCACAGCTGGGGGGTTTCTTTCCAAACTTCTGAAACATGTTCACCTTTCCTGAGGTAACAGAAAGGAGTTCGTTTCTACAAATTTAACTGATTATCATGCTTACTGCACGACAAATGAAGCGTTTCACTCACAAATAACTGACGACCTTTTCTGTTATTTCTTCAGTCATTATTATCAAGTATGATTTTAATTGAACGACACGTCCTTGGACATTTTTTATTGTTATTTTGATCTTTATCTTGATGTATTATTACATTTTTCACAAACTAACTTTGATAATGACAAGAACAAATCAATCACTGAGGTCAAAGAAGATGACCAAATAATATCTGAGCTATGTGCAGGTAAGAAGGTGGGCGAGGGAAGCTGGAGTTGTTGGCGCGACAAAGTGCCTTTAATTTAAAGTAAGTGATGAAATTCATTACATTGGTGAACGTCGTCCTCCTGTATTGGCCAAAACACACTGCAGCAAAGCACTTCAACCTAAAACATATATTCAAATAAGTGAGGTAAGGAAGCGTTTGGGTGTGTTAAATCTTTCAGAGCTCAGGATTTGTCTCCACATCCACAAACGCGGAGGCCATTTCTCCCCCGGCAGGTCTATAGATTATGTCGCATAGATAGACGGCTTATGATGAATTCTTGAAAGTTGGCAAACAAACTGGCACATCAATATTCTACTGTGAAAGAGGGGAAAAAAAAGGGGGGGTCGGCAGCCAACATCTCAGCAGCCTGAACAGCCCCGAGCAAGAGCTCCGAGTCCGACCCCGACGTCCTTGAAAGTACAGTAAACACAAACCGAGAACTGACGCCGTGGAGGAAATATGGCGGAAACGTTGTGTAGGATTGAACCGCCGGTGTTTGCTTTGGTGCGTTTGTGCACACACAGATAGCCATTGTGTGTGAAGTGAACGACGGGAGATTTATCTGTTTGATTTGTGGGGTCAATATCCTCCTGTTATTATCCATCCATAATGAGCCAACAGCAGTGTTTGGCCTGTTATTAACCTATCAGTCACAAACTCAGCATGAATCAGCTTATATCCTTATGATGGCGGCTGTAATCAATCTTTGGCTGACACCCTCTTCTATTTACATGAGCACCTTCCCCTTGCAGTGAACCGTGGCTTGGCAGCGCATCTTTTAGTTCTTTCTCTGTCTCGTTTTCAAACCCTCAAGTCCCTTTGCCCAACGCTAATGAGTCAAAAAGTTCACTGAGGTGACAGGAAAATGGCACCGGTGGACACTGGGTTTCTGGGTTAATGCTTTAATGGATTTTGAACGTTCCCTATGTATGCCAGCTAAAATATGAGAGGAGGGAACGGAGGTCTTCGGTTACGAGTCGGTTTGTTGATCTGTCCTATTTTCTCCGTAGTGACGTCTATAAGCCTATATGAGTATTATTAAAGGTTCTCTCTCCAACTTAAAGCTACTATGAAGCTATGGAGCCACTGAGACACACGGCACTGGACTAGAAATTCCAAATCAGGGCTTGTGCTGAATCGAGAATCAATGTTGAATCACAAGCTTGGACCCCTAAGAATTGCATCAGTCCCAGCCCAAAAACAAAAGCTTTACAGAAAATGGTATCATTAGTGGAGCGGCACCGCATGTCTGCCTGCTTGCATGTGTAAGATGGCCGAGCTTTCGCAGCAAATTTATGGAGTTAATAAGGACCGAGGTCTCAGTGGCGGTCGTGTTGATTGGAGAGTTGTCGGCTGACGTAACCATGCGGAGGCTGAACACACAACCCAATGGATGTAAACTCATAGAAACCCTGACAAAGTCTCGAGTGTGTTGCATTGACAGTTTTGCTGTGTACATACACAGCACTGGCACAACGCTTCCACTTACATTTGTGTCAATGTTACCCCACAGCTGCCCTGTTATTGTTGTTCACCTTCCTTATTCTGGCTTAATGTTACAAGCGAGACCTTCACAGACCGTAGGTATTTCCATCGACGCCTACGTTTCACTGCCATTTTTCAGCAGGTTCGCCTATTTAGCCCGACTTTGTCGCCGCGCGCCGTCCTTGTCCTCCTTTTTCTAAACAGCTGAGCCACAGAGAGCGGAGAAATGAGTTTGGTAGTCCTTGTAGTTTGAAATCATTTCCATGCCGACATCTGGGGCCAATCAAAGGAGGCGGATTGAAGCAGGGGAAGCTCAGGTGTGCGGGAGGCTTTCATAATAAAGGAAGGGACTGGCACTCGAGCAATAAGAGACGCACAGAATGGACGTGGGGAACAGCGTGCCACACACTCTTTAATGACCGGCTTAACTCTTGCCAACCTCCTCTTTATGTTCCTCCTGTCTGTTCACTTTGGTCCCTTTCTGTTCGTTTCCTTCTTCCTCTTTCCTCTCTAAATGCTACCTGACCCAGAAGTGCCAAAGAATGAAACAGCATTTCCCCCCCGCCCTACCGCTGTGTATAATGCACTTTGATCACCTCTGATCAGAATCTGTGACACTTCCCGGCTCTCTCCCCTTTCTCTTTTGCCTGCTGGGGGTTTGAATAATGGAGGAAGCAATCTTTAAAAAGGTGCTCTTAGTTTCCCCCTTTTTTTTCCCTTGCTTTTACATTTCAATAATAGGGGGCATCTTTGGGGGTTTTTTTTATGCGCCGCAAGTTAATTTTAAGCAGGCAAGGCTTGAGGGGTTTCCAATCTGGGCGAGTCGTACAAGGTGTAGTTATGTCAAGTAAAGTATAGATAGCTTCATCTTGCGGTTTTTAAGCGTAATACATATGCATAATAATTGCTTTTCCCTTCATCTCTGCATTTCCTATGCTCCTTTGATCCCAAACATCCCTGCCCGACAATCATCCATGGATATGAGCCGAGATGAATATTATTATCTTGGTGTGACAAGCCGCGGCCACTCAGACTGTGGTAATGAATCCAATTCCTGTGAAAGTCAGAGAATGCACTTTCAGGGTAACCTTTATAAAAATGGACAGGGAGACACTCAGCCCAACTGCCCCCATGCTCTCTCTCTCTCTCTCTTTCTTCCTCTCTCCATCTTTCATAGAAGTGCAGACACACACACACACACACACAGTAAAAGGAGATGTTGCGTAGTGTCTTCCCTTTTACCCACAAGTGTGTGTGTGTCTGCGTTTCTGGCACAGAAAAGTACAAGCCGGGTATTTCTGAACGCCTTTCTGATATGTTCTCTTTTAATCAGGACTCCCTATAGGTCAAATCCATATCCAAAGCTCTCACTGTCTCTGTAATTATGGTGCGGAAGGTCCGCAGTCATGCCGCATCATTTCCCTGGTCATCTCCTCTCTGGGTGAGATAGAGAGAGAGAAAGCGAAAGAGCAAGAGAGAGAGAGAGACAGAGGGAGAAGAGAGTTTTGCAGGCTGTGAATGTGGCCTAGTTAGTTTCTTGTCTTTTTTTTTTGTGGAACATGGAAAGGTCGAGGGGAAGCATATCGAACGTACACGTCAGAAATGCCAGCGAGCGCTTCTCTGGTTCCGCTTTCACCTTTTCTCTTAAAAGGAAACTAATGTGCCTTTTATAGTTCATTCCTGCCACGTCAAAGGAGCTGAATTACAGAATTTGAACAGGAACTACGAAGACACATAATGGTGTTAACTACTGACAATAATAGGAGAGTTACGCAATAATCATCCATCAAGAAAGGTACTCTATGAAGGGAAACATCTTACTCAACACCACGGGCATTCATATGGAAGTAAAAAACATGACTGCAGGGTTTTGCTTCCATTCAGCCTTCAGCCATTAAGAGCTCTGTGCAGGCGAATCAACTTCACCCACAGGGAACTTTGGTTCATGGTGTAACAAGAAGGACCTTTCCTAAAATGTAGCCACTAAGGTGAAGGCACAATAGAGCAAATGATTTCCAAAATTGTTCAAAAACACAACTATGAAATTGAGATTCGATTTAACCAAAGGATAAAGTTATAGAGGAGGTGTCCATAAACATTTGACTGTTTCTATACATGTTCTGATATCACTTATATACAATAAACTACAGTACACTTGCAACCTACGGTGGGTAAACTGTAGAAGAGCTTAAAAAACCCTCAAAATGACTCCTAATTTGTATCAAAATATGAAAGTAGTAGTTTTGGTCATTAGTGTCTCAGGACTTTGGTATCCGCTTATATAACACAAGTCAAGTTCGTAAAGAATTCGCAACAAGGGATCAATTATGTGTATTTTCATTTCGAGCGCAGGAATAATGTACGGACTGCATCTCCACAACAAGCACAGTGTGACAAATTGAAATTGAAATTGTCTGCAGAGCCGTCGCGACCGGTGTGAGTAGAAACAAACTCGACTTAAATCCCATTTTTACAGCAAAGATTGAACTCCACAGACTGAATTTCAAACGTTGTGGCTTAAAGGTCAATGACAGCTGCAGTTGGCATTCAGGATACTGCTATTTAAATCACCATGATGACACCTCGGTTGTGTGAGAATGACGTATATTCATCTTGGAAAAAAGACACATTTATCCTCCACCACCACGGGGCAAAGTCCACACTGAGCACGATGCCAGATTGGACACGTCCCAAAAAGAAAAAAAGGGGAAGAAAAGGGGTCAATCCAGAATAATGAGCTGGACGCAGTCAATATATAATAGAGAGGCGACAGTCAATCTCTCTGTCCCTCATCCCCTGCTGTTGTCCTAAAAGAACAGCGCTCACACTCCACAGGTCCCGGTTTAATGAAAGTCCTCTTCACACATGAGAGACGGCGCGGACACGTCGGGGTTTGTGCACGGAGGAGTTTCCATTTTGAAGCCTTTATGATGGACTTCTGCACTCTCACGCTGAAGTGCTGAAGGTTAAGTACTGTGAGGTGGGGTGGGGGTGGGGGGGGGGGGGGGAGGAGGGGGGATGGGGGGGCGTGAACTACAAATGGCTGCCGTGTCCCTAATTTCAATATGAATAACAAGGTCGCGGAAGAACACAAACAGGTACAAGGGGGTTGTGCTATTCAGGCTTATTCACCGCTTTAATGAACACACACTCAACAACACGTTCACCTGCCAGCTATCACAGGACCAGGTGTGCGTTTGCAGTCTCTTACACTCGCACACGTTCTCTCCTCTCTCTCTCTCTCACACACACACGCCACTCAATTTAAGACAACACTGGCCTCATCTTCCGCCCTCTAATTAAACTCTGGTGAATAATCTCTCCGATCTGCCAAGGGTTTCCACGACGACAACACCGCTGTTGCTATGAGACTCCTTAAAATAAAATGAGCTTCACCCGAAACACTTTGTTGTTTACATTGTCTGTCTAAAATTGTAAAATAAAAATGGTAAAAAAAAAAAGAACTCAAAGCCTCAGAGCCTTCAGTGATCAACACCTACTGAACCATCTCTACTGTGAATGTTCCAGATTCTTTACTGCTGGTCCCCCGGCAAAGACTACACACATGTTTTATATATGATGCTTACCGCCTAGAATGAGCGCACAAGAAAAAGACGTACGCGGTTCATTTACTAAAACAGACACGCACGTCGGCAACAAATACGTCCTCTGAGACAAAGCGTGCTGAACGTCTCGCGCCCTTTGTGTCTCGCTGCAGGTTGCAAGATAAATCTGCCTCTGAAGTTCAGCACAGCCGGTTTCCGAACGCCAGGCAATTGTCCACAAAATGTGGAGTGTCGGGTGCTTAGTGCTCAGCCATTTGGAGCAATGGAAGAAAGTGCAATCTCCCCCTGAATGGATGGCCATATTCCACTGATGGATTTGATAAAGGTAGTGGCCTTTTCCTTCCTCTTTAACCCACCATGGGGTTTAGTGTAAATTGCTATTGCATTATCTCACTGCTGTGAAAACTTGACAAGCGGCTTCACTCGTGGTAGAGTGCATGCATGTGTGTGTGTGTGTGTTCTCTGTACATGTGTGTTTGTTCATATGAGCCGTATTCCTTATAACCACTGTTGTTCAAGCATCCGGCCTGCCAGTAACGTTTTATTGACCTTTGTGAAATTGCATTTTCCAAGCCAAAGGTAAACTGCAATTTTTAGGATGATTGCTTATGATCTATAATAACTTAAATTGCCCCCCAACACCTACACTCTCAAGTACTGACCAAGCCTAAGTGCCCTCATTAGAGGTCACGCGTCCAACAGATACAGCCGCCATTACTGTCATCATCTTGAAATCAGATATATCAAATTGTGGCCATCATCCCCTTGACTCCTGTGCGAGCACATACGTATGTTAATAATCCGGATCAATATCGGGATCTTTAAAGGTCATCAAAGGAAACACAACGGATTTTTGTTCTTTAGGTTTGGTGATTTGGTTCAAAAGTCAAGTAAAAATGTTGCGCCTGTAAAGAGCACAAAACGTCTTGCAAACTCCTCCATGACCACAGTCCCACCTACAGTTTATATTTAGAGATTTAATCAAAATCCGTCTGTTGCTTTTGAGCTATCCTGATACCAAATCAACCATGATGGAAGCCTCCTTGTTCGCGTTTAAAATCAGCTTTCCTTTGTTCGGTGCCTTTTTCCCCTCCACACATCTGCCATCTGCCTTTTCAAAACCCTTCACCTCTTGTCATGGCACTGCTCTTCTGGTGTCTCTTCCCGGTCGAGCTGCACGGCCTTGTGTTGCAACTCCAACATCTTTCTAGCAGCCGTCACATATGTTGATTATGTCATTTGTGATTGTATCATTGTCGTACCTCCGACCGTTTACACGGTGTCTGAGTAGGTGATTCATCTCAACCTATTCAGGGACCAACGCGCATTGCCGTATCGCCGGCTGCACTTCGAGTTTGGGCTTTGCTTCTTTGTGCGCGGTGTGTCGGCCCTGACCCCCTTCCTCGATCCAATGAGAAGAAGAATACGAACAAACCTGCTGCAAAAAACTCCAGCCGAGCTCGACGAGAGTTTTTATAGACGGTTCAAAGACCAAATCCAAAGCTTCTTTCTTCCCGTCTTTTCCGTCGGGCTAAAGCGGGGCACGAGATCAGAGGAGAGAATTAAGGATCATAGACGAATGAGAGAATTGTCGATTCAGTCACTCAAGGTATTAGTTCACCTTATCAAAAGTCTGTATATGTACACCTTGTGGGAAAATCACTCCAATAAAACGCATCGTTCAGCCGGTTCACTGCTGATCTTACATGCTCACAAGCTCAAAAAGAAAATATTAAAAAGCAGCAGCCTGGTCCAGACCTGCAGCTTTGCTCACTGCTCTTCTGCTCTGTTCATGCTGGTGGTGGTGCTGAAGGCTTTACGGACCTGCCACGGCGAGAGTGACCTCCTCTGGGCAAGGACAGTTATTATCCCCCTCTTCCTACCCATTTCCTCTGCTCTTCAGTGCCTCTTGGTGGTGAAGTCCCATTCATAATCCTACTATTCTGTTCCATACAGCGTTTCTATCTAACCATCTGTGTCACGCAGTTTGAGTCCAAACCTCTGTAAGCAGTGATACCTAAAGAGCCATATGTTGCCATGAGGCGTCCAGCAGCACATTCTGCATTCTGTAGGTCATTTACGTGTTGTTTTCGATTACAAGAGCCAGAGGAAAGTGTGTGTGCAGTGTGAGTGTGTCTATAATAACAACCCCTGAGCTCTCAGTTGTGTGCAATATGGCCTAAGTGTGATATGTACAGTATAATGACAGGTAATGAGCCAATCCAAGCGCTGACCCTTTACCATCGATGATTAACAGCAGGACTCTTTATATATTTCTGAAAGATCAAAGTACAGCAAATGATCTTGACTTACCCATTAGCCGCCTCCGTCGGGTCATTTTAATTTGCCCTCAGTGATATGCACACACTCTGCCAGCGCCTCTCAGACACACAGACACACAGACACGCACGCACGCACGCACGCACGCACGCACGCACGCACGCACGCACGCACGCACGCACGCACGCACGCACGCACGCACGCACTGAACGCATTCGCAACACACACCCAAGCTGAAAGGTTTGCCCTTAACACACATTGTAGAAAGTGGAGATTCAGCCTTTTTTGTGCGGAAAAATGTTGTCTGGGAAGCAAACGGTCATGTCACTGCGAGTAGAAAGCTTGAGAATGGAAGCTAAACATAAAAGGATTCAATCAAGTCCACACTAGATAATTAGAAGATCATACATAATTTACAACTGATCCAACCTGCCTTGTTGTTCTGGCAAGAATTGCACAGTGGTCATGTAAGTTCTGTAATATGAGGCTACTCGTACAAATGAAAAATTCATCAAATGAGATCGAGGGTTGCACTGTAGTGATCACTGGCTGTCCCCTCTGACAGGACCAACGCTCCGACGCCTACAGACCTCATCATGCAGCGGCTATCAATACACAGTAAGCACGTAAGAGCCAAACCCCTCCAATGTGTCGCATCTGCCAGGACACAGAGGCTCCTGATAATAGAACCAAGTCCCTCTGCACCAAATAGGAGATATTGCAAGACTGGAGTAAGAGGAGGAAAGAAGAGCGTGGTGGAGTCTTTGCCATTTCTAGATGACAATGTTGATCATTGTGAACTGGCTTGTTAACCTTGGTGTCTCTGGTTTTAGAACATCAAACAAATCAGCGTTCCCATTGAATCGGGCCAACTTGCCAGAAGCCCAACTCAGCAGAAAATGCTTCCAGTCAAGTCACACGCAAACTTAGAGGAATGGCCATATATCAAAGATTAAGTGGAGGCACAGCGGTTATGCACGTTCTGTTTGATTAATTGATGAGTGACATTCCTTCCTGAGTTGGAGTGTAAAGAGTTTAATATGCATAGTTATACTAGCACGTAAGTATTATTATGTTTGAGATCTTTAAGGGCCTCCACCATAAAAGCTGCCGCCTGGTTAAAAGCACAGAACAATCAATGCTTTTAATTTGGAACGGAGTCAGAAATTGGATCCAAATTACATTTTATGATAGACTCGAGTCAGACACTTTTAAATTATGGGCTAGATTTATATCACAAAGTCTATAAAGTACGGCAAAGATCATCCACAAGAAAAGTCTTTAAATTTGACTTTGGCTTTAGAACAAAACATCTTACGCTATAATCACAATATAGACGGAGGAGGTGTGGTACAGGCAGAGCTTAATGGATCGTGAGAGCTGCAGTGGGAAAACTCACCCGTCCTTTGGAGTGTCCACCTGGTAACAAGGTGCGGCGGGGGGGCAAAGGAGTTGGTGAACGTCAAGCTCCTTCTGCTCGTGAAGCCATTTGCTTGAAAGGTGAAGTGGAAACTGGAATCACGGGGGCAGGAAAGTGAGCGTCTCGGGGTTGGAACGCTTCCCGGTGGCCTGTAGAAAGGTCCTCCTAGGAGAGAAGGGAGACGGAATGGTTTGGGCGATTTAAAGATGGAAGAGATCGGTTCGGGTCAATGCCGATGTTGGCACCAGTTAGTATGCGTATAGCAGGTGATATGAGATAGTGAGAAGATTGGGTAATGGAGTAATTACTTCATTTTTTTATCTTCTCTGTCGTCTTTCATCTTAACACTATTTTTACAGTTCAGAGATGGGTTGAGCAGGCACTCTCATCCTTTTAAGCACTATAACATTAAAGCATAACAAAAAACAGACGTCCAACTAACAGCAGCAGGGACCTGGAGGGACATACGGGTGCAGAACATCAAGTGTCCCTCGAGTTGACCCTTAATGATGTGACAGTTGTGTGATCTTTCAGTAAATTTGCAAAGAGATTCAGTTCGTTACCGTTAGTGCTTTAAAGGAAAATCGGGCTCTAGTTGTGTGTTCATGGCAGAGATTCTGGCTGCAGGCACTTACGATGTGCAAATGAGATCTTGTTGGAGGCTCATGTACCAGGTGGTAATTACTACATACAAGGCCATTAGCATATATCTTCCCAACACCTGCATATCAAATGAAATACGGCAGGCAGGGTTGCACAATCATGCCAGCCACACACACACACAAACACACATACGCACACGCACGGATATAAACCTCATCTCGGCGTCGACTTTGAAATATTCACGGCCATCTGTCGCACAGTGCCCGTTACATTTCCTGTATGGCTCACACTCATCACGACGGTTGCCTCGACAAAAAAAGCTAAAAAAATTGGAATGTCTTCAGTTAATATTTGCTTACATTTCTTTTCTACACGTTGACATTGACTTTCATGGGATGCCAAGTGTGTCCGAGACGATATCAGATAAACTGACAGTTCCATCAACACTTGTCACACGTGGGCGCCGACTTCCATCATCACTTTGAGGAACACGTACAGTAGTTACCAGGTGTCAGTCTGATGAAGGTGAAACCTTCATCTCGAGGAAAGTTTACTTTTTCCTCTTTCGTGTCAAAGCTCTACACCAATAATTGTTACAAGTTGCTTTTAAAAAGGCAATTTGCTGCTTTTATTGTACGTCCAAGGCATGCTTGAATAAGAATGCACATATTGGCATCATCTGCATATTGTGCAGATGTAAACCCGACCCAGATGTGCAACCACAGAGAGGAATTCTCCCTGTGTGACAACGTCATGATTGGACAGATGTTTGGCGAGAGGAGAGGAGGTGTGATATTCAACGATCAGGTTGTACAAGATGCCTGTAAGCACCTCACCGAGAAGTGTTTTTGTTCTAAATATGTGTGGAAGATGAAGACAATTGAAACACTTGTGATATACTGATGATTAACAAGATTACAGAATTAAGAACTTGAAGGATGCCCATTAGGCCCGTTTCTCTGATAGGCCCATGCTTAACATTACAAACTAGTTTCCAATGAAATGACTAAAACATCTGCAGGAGAAAAGAATTTCGATGCCCTTTCTCAGATTGCAGAGTTACAGCACAGATATCCATCATTTTTAAAAAAAATATGTAAAAAGATGGAAGAAAGTGGAGGTGATGCAACCGCGCTACAGGCTGTGAAAATGTCAAAACAATTATGGATACTAACCGTGAGCCTCGACCCGTTTTGGGCTGAATGTCAGACAGCGAACCCCACGGTTTGACTCGGCTGCATCATCTACTAAACAAAAATAAACACTGTTTGTATAAAAAAAAAACTAAAAGGAACCGTGTACAGGTTTTGTAACTATGGTGACATTTAAATATACTGTTGGTTTTGGGGGCTGAGGGTTTTGCCAGAATCAGTTACAGCAGTGGGATCAGAGGGAAACAAACTCAGAAACACAGAAACAAACACAAGATTTTACTGACTTTCTGCCAAAACCTGGAGTTTATTTTTTTTAGGTTCTTGCCTTATGTACGTGTGCTTTGTCACATTTATTGACACATGTATTTTTAGTGAACCCCTTTCAGGAAACCGAAACAGAGCCTTTACGCCTCGCAGAATAGCCCACAAACAGCTTTAAAAGACAGTATAAAACAGCACCACCACAAGGGATTTCGAAAATGTTAGATGATTTTTCAGTTTCTGTCGAGCATTTTCAATCAAAATGTATCAAAACTTGTGTAAAAAGACTTCAAATGGATAGAGACAGACATGACCAGGGACGGAGCAGCAAACCAAAAATGTTGTCTACTCACTTTAACGATCAGTTCTAAAGCGAAATGTTTGTCTTCATGATCAGCAGGGTGCAGAATTTGTTATCACTTAAATGCTTTTGTTCTCGTTCTTGTGTTTGCTACTGTATACGGTCCATATGTTATCACAGTGGCTGTTACTGTTAAATTTGAACAAATGCTGATGTAAATGTCTGCATTATGTATAAAGTACATTTCACCCCGTGCTCCCACAGTGTTTCTTATTTACCGGATAACAACCTCATTCCGTATTCTTACTTGAATAATGCAAACGTACGCGCGCTGGCGGGATGGCCAGCTACACTCCCATGCAGGCGGTGAGTGTATCGCTCACCATTTCTGACAGGCGATCAATGAGCGGTGGAATCTTCAACGATCACCTGTGAGAGCGCATTGATACTTCACGTGATCATTAGTGTTATTTACTGTGCACGGCCATAAATCAATAAATAAAATGCAAAAGTGATGTAGTGTTTTTTTGATGGTAGCTTTAATGTATTCACTGGTGTCTCCGCTCTGCTCCGCTAACATTTTTCTAAGGAGTGCTCGCTTTCATGACCATATTATTCTACATTATGATGAAAGGGTGCACGTGCATCACCCACTATGTGTGTGTGAGTGAGACTTCCTCGCCCTCGCCTGCTGCAATCTCATCGTAATACAGGAAATGCTCCTTAACACACACACACACACACACACACACACACGCAGAGAGTGAGAGAGGCATCTGCCCAAGCACCTGTAGAGGTTCTTAAGCTTTGCCAGCCGCTCAGCCAGCCCGAGCTGCCTGTGCCAGTGCCTGTCATAATCTGCAATGCAGTCTTGCAGAGCCAGATCCAAAGCTGTCTTAATGCGTGCGTGCGTGCATGCATACAGAAGCAGCTTCATAAGGATAGTTACATACTCCTGCTTCACTAAATCCCCTTCATTATGCACCGTCCCTTTGAGGTACAGGCACAGTAATTACTTTTTCTTTAAAAAAAAAAAGAAGCAGGGGTTGATTCTTGGTTCCCCCCCCAACAGCGAAGAGTAAACACTTAATCTAAGAGGCTTATAGGCGAGGGAGGAGAAGAGAGAGGGGGAATTATTCTCATCACTTTTCTTTGACAGGGTCCTCCTGCACCCCTTCGCTTTGGCTGTGTGTTATCACACACACACACACACACACACACACACACACACACACACACACACACACACACACACACACACACACACACACACACACACACACACACACACACACACACACACACACACACACACACACACACACACACACACACACACACACACACAGGCAAACAGTTGGGGATCCTCTTATTCCCTGATTCTTCCTGCCACTTCTTCTTCCTCTTGCTCACTCTTGTCGCCTCTTTATTATTCCGTCTTCTGTCCTCCTCTCAGCCTAGTCCAGAAGCTTCTCTCATCCGCGTCCCTCCTCCTCTCCCTCTTCCTCCCTCCCCCTCCCTCACTCTCCTTTTAGTGCTCCATGCCGTAAATTTGTATTTACATCTCCTGCGTCTCCTTTCTCACTCTCTTCTCTTTCAGTTATATCACTCTTTTCCCTCATTCAAATCTTTTGCAACATTTTGCAACGTTTCTGATAAGAAGTCACCGTCAAACTCCTGCCGTGATCTTTTTATCCGCCTTGGTTTGCTGAGAAGGCAAAATTATCCCGATCCTGAATGGTAAATAATGTTCAATAGCTGAGATCAGAGCAATGTGACACATAAAATGCTGTTTAAAGATTTATCAGTGCTACAATTAACCAACCTCCACAACAGCAACAACAGCAGCAGCAGCAGCGTCTCCATGCTGATCACCATTCTGTGGCGGTTTCCACTGTGAAAACGTTTGGTGCCCTACAAGTGAAGCGTTCATTTGCAAAAACAAATAAGTCTGTGTGAATGTTTAATATTGTGCATTCTCCGTAATATAAATAAAACTGCCGCTGGGTGAAAGACGAGGAAATAATAATTGTATAAAGAAGTACACAAGTAGCAAAAACTTTGACTGATAGTACCGTGAATACACACTGGGTTTCTTCTTTGATTATCTGTTTGTGCAGGGTAACTTTCTGTATGGATGGAAGATCCACAGTACCTGGTGATCAGGAGAAAATCTATAAGAGTCAGATCACTGGCTTTATAGGAGACTACATTTGGGACTTGCTATTGACTAAACTTGTAGGTCATGACCCCAATGAAGAAATCATTAAAAAATTGAATGGTTAAAAAAAAAGGGTTTCATTTCTCCTGGATCCTAAAATAGTCTTCTTCTAACTACTAACTTCAAATCCTTGACATTATGTTTTGTCATAGCCAGAGGATCCCGTCTTCAAACTCCACACTGACCCTCATCTCCTTCGTCTGAAGACTCCCGAGCAACTCAGTGGTTAAGAGTTAATCAATTAGTGACTTGAGCTATGAGCGCTAATGTGCACCCTTCTGGTTAATTACCAACAATTTACTTGCAAAGAAAGGAACAATTGGTGATCCAGATGTAAACAAAAGCACAGCTGCCACCAGCAATCCTCCATTATGCTGCCGCGTCAAAGTAATTATGTTACAGTATGTTCACGTCGCCTCCTAGCTGTGATTATGAGTGGGACAGAAGGAGAATTCCTCCAATTTCCTAAATGGAAAATGGATTTCAGTGTCAACAAACTGAAGGCAGAAGTAGTGAAAAGGTTATTAATTTTAATGATTGAATATTTGCTGCCATCTTCACCCTCTTGGCTTGTACAAGTCATATAGAGTGTCTGTATGTAATGTCAACACTAACATGTGATCAGCAGCTGCACTAATGCGTGAACGTGGTGACAATGAGGCTTCTTCTATGCTGCCACACCGCCTGTCGTGATGTAAGGGGCTGATGAAGGCAATTATTAAAACGGGAGGGGGGACGCAAATATGTAACAATGGCGGAAAGCTCACGCGACAATTATGGAAGATCAAACCAGCGGGAGGCTCCTCATAGAAGAAGGACGAGCTTGATGAACGCTCGTGTTTGAAAGTTGATGCGAAAGAATGCAAATGAGGCAATCAGAATGCTGCACGTGATTTTAACACGTTAACTCCCGGGCCTCGTTAGAAGGATCAACCCCCACATACAGGAAGAGGAAAAGAAGCAGCTCCTCTCCTCCCCCCCCCCTCTCCCCTCCTCTCCTCTCCGAACAGCAGAGCGAGCAGTGAATCTTCCTCTTTCGTCTGGTGGAGTCTATACGCCACCGACATCAGCATGCAGAGCACATTGAGCAGACAACAGCCAAGTCTTTCATTTTGCAATTTGGCCAACTGACGGAATTAATTAGCTACAGCTGATAACATCTACCGCCGATGGTTGTCATCTCAGCCTGCGTCGCCTGCTTGTGACAATGTCTTCCTTGTTTTTCTTCATTTCTATCTCTCTTTTCCTCCCACACAGAGATGCTGCCGTGCATCATCTCTTCTTCCTTTTCCCCCCACAGGGCGAACATATCCAGCTCTCTACCACCATCCTGCCTTTTCTCATCAATCCTCTATTATTTCTGCACCACCTCCCACCCGTTTCCCACCTCTTCATCTCCCCTCTTGACCCCCTTTATCCCCCACTGCGTCACCAGGCTCTCCATCCAAAGCAAGCCCCCGCTGGAGCAGCTCTGGTGATTGGGGCAGGGAGCTGGCCAAGAGCGCTGGCCCACGACCAGAGCAGTGATCCTGGGCATCCGAGGCCCAGATTAGCCCCTCCTCAGAGCGGAGCCGGAGAGCCGCGTTTCCCTGGGCTCCAGCTGGAGGAGGGGAGATTAGAGCGAGAAGGAGGAGCAGATTGAGACACTGGAGATTCCCAGAGCCATTTTTAGACTGCCTGTGAAATTGGATAACAGATTACTCTCAAATGTCCCCCTAACACTTTATATTAAGTAGAACTAATAACATTAATCTAATAAAATTCCAAATACTTGAGCAGAGCTTTGAGGAAGAGAAAGGATGGAAGCTAAACTGATGTATTCTCCTGGATAACCGATGAGAACACAAACAACAACAACTATTATCACTGTTATAGTTGCTTTTTATTCAAGCTTTTCAGTTGAGGTAAAATCCAAAGAAATTCATCTGGAGGCCAAAGCAGCGAAAACAAAATTTTCAATAACGATCGAGCCTCTTAAATAATCTTTGCAATTCTAGTTTTTACTTTGTAGCCAAAAAGTTGCACTATCAAAACAACACAAAGTGACAGATCTTAACACCGAACCTGGCAACTTGTTGCTATAGAAACAAAACCCATCCTGGATACAAATTTAACTTCAAGGGAAAACAGTGTTTGATTTTAAACTTGATTCTCCAAAATACAATAAACAAAAGGGAAAACAGTAAAGTGAAGGTTTTTGATGGATTTTTTGGAAAACATTTATTGAAAAAGCTACATAATGACTACAAAATGTTTCAGATTGTTTAAATCGTTCATATTCCACATTTTTCTAAATATATTTGAAAAAGGTTTTGAAAATCCTTTGCTTGATCGTGAACATTTCTTTTATATTTCATTTTATTTGTGTTATGTTTTATTTATATGATCCATTTTTCATGGGTTCTTCACTCTACAGTAACGTCAAGGCCTCATATTTTATTTACAGGTTTGGTCAGAGACGTCAAGCTTTGACAAACCAAAGCGTCTCACTCCGTCCACACAGTGCCGCCGTCAAAAGCTGCAAAAAATGACTCCAGACTGCAGAGGGTTAAATCACAAACGCCAAAAACGAGGAAGAAATGTTTAAAAATAATCAAAAAGCAGATGGTTACAGCAGTGTGGCCATTAGCAGAAAACACCTCCACCTCACTCTGCATATGTGAAGCCTGAGACACTGGCAGCGCTCCAGCTCACACACAGACACACACACAAACACGCTTTGTCACTGTGATTACTGCTGACATAAATGGCGAGGAGCTGCTAACGTGGGTCCCCTGGCTTCTCCGTGCTCCCATTTTGTTTATCGTATTTTTATTTTGTCACACTTCCGCAGAGAGACGCGGGTTGCATCAGGCCGAGAAAAGCAGGACTAATAAACAGCAACACCTCACACTGTCAGTCTAATGTCAGGCCGCCGCGCCGCACAGCACAAACATCACCTGCCCTCCGCAAAAACTAATAGGAGGTGTCAGGAGAAAACGCCTCCTCACTCTCCGGCGGGAATAATCACACACTGCTGCATTCGTGTCATGCTGTAAAATTGGAGTCTCTCCCTGCTCGCCATTCGTCTCAGCGCTGTTTACTGAAAAAGTCGTCCAGTCCCAGAGGTCTGCAGAGCAAATCAATATGGATTCTTAGTTGGAGTGGCTCAATAGGTAGGAGCAAAGGTTAACCAGCCTCAGACTGCATGATTCCCTCTGCGGATGTCTCCTGCCCTTTAACCTGTTGCGTGGTATCTCTCCCTTTAGCTCACGGTCGTGTAGACCATCGCAACACTCTCTCCGTACAGGCGCGACGGCCAGTCCACATTATTACGGTGCTGCCATCAACCCTTTGTCTCAGCCCATCTCTCATTCCTGCGTTTTTGGGTTCTGCCCGCCGCCTTTCCCATCGGTTGGGAATATTAGCATCGTGAGAATTGTAGCGGGGCAGGAGCTATAAGTCACCCTCGATAAGATCGTCAGATAAATGGCTGAAATGTGGAAATCTAAATGTAAATCTCCCTGGGTAGATCTGGTAATGTGTGAGATTATTTCATGCTATCTATCAGCTGTGAAAATGACAAAAAAAAACATGAGAGCCAGAGAGAGAGAGAGAGCGGGAGAGAGGGAGAGAGAACGAGAGAAAGGGTGAGAGGGAGAACGAGAGAGAGAGATCTGGAGAGGGAGAGAGAGGCGAGAGGAGAGGGAGCGAGCGAGAGGGAGCGAGCGAGCGATCGAGAGCGCGAGCGATGGCGAAATTGAAGGAACCAGGCTATTTGAATTCCCTCTTCAGATAAATAAGGTGGAATGTAGTTGTGATGGTTGATCGTGCTCCTTGTTCTGTAGGTTTTCATTACACACAGATTATAAACATGATTCTATACATTGTGAAGGTTTCTTGGTTGGTATTCCTTTTTCATTTAGGGATCATTTTAGAAACCTTTGAATGCCGTTACGTGCAGAAACACTCCAGCTCAGTCTTGCTGCAGCATTGATGTGCTGGCGTATGTGTGTGTGTCTGTCATCTCAACTTGATTAATCATATGAATTGGGAAAACAAGCACGCAATCCCACTAATGGAGAGGGGAGGGGCACGATTATAAATGGGAAAAACAGCTCACACTTTCAGTTTCCCTTCTCTCCGCTAAGCCAAACCCAGAGACCAAGAGAAAGAGCAAGAGAGAGAGAGAGAGTGTTAACTCGGCGTAACCTTTACACTTTGGCGTGGCAGAGTTGGACAGGTATAGATGTCCATCCATGCTGAGGTCTCCAATATGGTTTACCGTGCATGTGTATTGCATTGCCATGTCAACCCTTGAGGTGGAAATACAGCTGGTTAGCCATTTCTTAACATTGCATTGATTTGTGTGCACATGTACTGTGGTAGCGGCCTTAATCGATAATACACATTAACCCCATTCTTCTCTCTGACAATGATGCGTCCAGAATCCTGAACTCAACCAAACAACGTCACCTTCCTGCTTGGAGATGTTCTCAAAGGCCTTCATTTGGTGTATCTCATTAAATTCCTTCCTTTCATAAACATCCCTGTGAATACCAAGCGACATGAAAAGACGACAGCGTGTTCTCTCTCGCCACAATAGGGACAGGAAATGAAGTGCAATGCAGGGTCCGCTGGTTTTCCACGCCAGATGATTGCACTGATAACCACATCCTCCTCTGAAGAGGAGGAACAAATCAGTGAAATCAGCCGCGACATTTGGCACTCCATAGCATCACGGTGCATTATTACAATCTCTGACCAGAGTGGAGGTTTCAGCTGGCCTGTGTTTTGCGTAATTTAAAGTTGCAAATTGAAAATGGGTAATGGAAACTCTAATGTTTGGGGGGGGGGGGCGGGAGAGAACTTTATCCCATCATGGTTTAGGTAGACATGTTTCCAAGTGTGGAGATTTGAAGTGTGGCGATTGTATACAAAATGAGATGGAAAGCAACAAATGTACCAACGCAAGAATTGATTATGACTGCAACAGGAGGCGCCTGACCAGATAAATCCGCTGCGAGTTTTACATCTGAAAACTTGGGATCAACAGTTTAGATGACATCAACATGACTCATTTTTGTCTGAGCGGTCACCGAAGACTATTCCTCTCATTGTAGTCCAAGCATTCGGTCATGGCGAGAAACACCGACAGTGATCGGTCCCCCCCCGAGAGCTCCTACAGTCACGGAGGGCCCGCTCCGTGTTTCCCTCCGATTTTAACATTGCAGCATGAGAAAAGAGAACCTTATCCGCCAACATCATTAAATGGAAACACTGCCAAGTCACAACGGAACTCTGCCTAATCCGTGTCCCAGTCCCTCACCTCATCCAGTGTTCCTGTGGAGGTTTCACCTTTTTAAGGGCCACTGCAAAACCCAGAAGTGAACAATAAATCCCTCCCACAGCCGGACTGCTGATTTGATTCTGGCTCCTCTGCTAGTCTGAGCGCTTTTATAGGTAGACATGATGAAAGTTGTTCGTCACCTAGCAACCCTCTTAAAACGTGATGCAACGTGTTTCAAGATATTTCTTTTAATTGGCTTGCACACACACTTATCCTCACAAAAGCATCTATGTTTGTACCCGTAGACCCTTTCTATTAATTTTTATCCCTCCTCGAAACTGACGGTGAACACAAAAAATTAAACGGAAGCCAGGATAGCGACTGTGATGTCTCTATCAAAAGGGAAAAGGAACAAAATCCCCCCTGCTGCCGTTGATTGAAGTAGCAAAGCAGAGACGCCAAAAGACATCATGCCTCTGTTTGTAAAAGGCTGCAGAGTTACGACTATGGAGGTCATGAATGGAAACACGTCAGACATCGAGCAGGCTGACGAGTCTCTGCTCCTTTCCACTGATGCGGTCGATGATTCTGTGAATGCTTCCCCCACCCCCCCCATCTGCTCTTTATACAGCTAATCATTTATAAGGGAGAATAAAGGTGCTAGTGTGTGTGTGTGTGTGTGTGAGAGAGAGAGAGGGAGAGAAAGTGCTCCCAGATACGCAATCGCACAAACCGACACATGACATTTCCGACTTGCTTCATTCTAACCAGCCGTCCCTGCTGTAAGTTACCAAACCAATCACCAGCCGGCAGCAATACGCCCCCGTGTTTCCTCTCAGAACATGTGCGAGCGAAAGGAAGGGACGAATCTTCCAAACGCCGCCAATCTGCACGCCACTCGCTATGTAGGCGTGTTTCAAGGGCAAAGGGTGCACGTGACCTCTAGACGTATTGCATGCACGAGAGGTGGAATTAAATCAATAACGTGCAGGCTAATGGAGGCCGGTGAGAAGATTCCAGAGCTGCGTTAATACCGTTGGCCTTTTGCTTGACACCTTTTACCGCCACCGCCTGTATTCTGCAGTTATTTTTGGTATCATCGCTGTTTCTTTTTCATTTGCAGCGAGAGGCTGAAGGAAATTGCGACAAAGTAATAAAACCTTTCCTTCAACTTGTATTGTACAAACAGACATTTAATTTACAACGATTTCGCTGCTCGCCTACAGCAATCATTGAATTTTAAGATTTATTTTACATTTTTAGAATCAACGAGGCTGCTAAACAGATTTCCATATTCTTATTTTCATTTTCTCAGTTTGATACCTGCAATGCTTTCATGTACAAAAAAAAAAGATCCATATTACTCCCCCTGCTGTGCACACTGAGTGAAAACAGGCCATTTGTCTTACTGGATGCATTTTCCATAGTCTTTAACCATTTCTCTATCTTAAATGGAGTAAAATAACAAATAAGGCACCCACGGAATGAATCCGGAGGTTCCCACAATGAAGTGTTCAAGGATCTCCAAGAATCAAGAGTGATTTTCGTCCTGACAGCATGTGTGACTTCAGGGGATTACATCAAATCGACCGAAATTGATATTTATACAATGATGTGCTTGTGCTCGTCTGAAGCCGAACGTGAAGGCTGAGCTCCGTGTAAGCCCGAGCTGATGGTGGAATCAAAGTGAGAGTCACGCCTGTCCTGTCCTTGATCTTTCCCTGCCGAGTGGATTGAGTCATCCCTTATGCGACAAGCAAGAGACTATAAAACGTTAGGACAAGGCGTCTGTCTGTGTCAATAATTAATGGACGTGTCCATTTAGCGCGAGAGTGATAAGATGTTCCGGCTTCTTTCATCCGTCTTGTCTGCTCTCCCTCTCGCTGCCTTCTTGTCGTTTTAATCACAGATGTTGGAGGGTTTTCTTACACCTTCGGCGTTGTCGGGCCGAGAGCAACGCTTGCTTGACTGGCTTTGCCCTCCAGCAGCCCGGGCGTCTGGCAGCAGTGCTTAATATCACCAGAGAGGTGGATCGCGGCAGAGCGAAGTGGGAAGACAGACGGAAAGAAAAGGGAGAAATAAGAAAAGAGCAAAGAACAAGAAAAGCGGCCATGTGCTTTCAAGACGGAGCTAATGGGAGAGGAGAGAGAGGGAGCACGGAGCAGCGCTGAGGTGAGAGGGAGGTGTGAAAGCCAGCAGCACTCATAACACAACTTACAAAATACTGCATGACAAGTAAAGTCCTGCATTCAAAATAGAAAGCAAAATAGATCGGCCAGTACCAGTAACGTACATTTCCCTCTGAATGTAGCAGAGTACAAACTCCAGGTACATTAAGAGAGACGCCACCATTTGGTAAGCAGACGAGAACGCTGCGGTGCGGCTGATGTACGAGGCGACGGCGAGCTGCGATGAAGCCAGCCATGAAATTGATCCAAACATGGAGGCCTTAAGCGACTTTACAGTACGGCCGCCGTGTGTACATGCTGAAACGTACGTGTCGGAAGATGAAAGGAGGAGCCGAGTGTGTTAGTGCAGCAGTGAGAGCTGATGACCCCCCCCACATCCAGCAGGCGCCGAGCAGAATGTAAATGGAGGCCTGAGTGATCACGCGGCGGCTCCCACCCCGAGCTGCTTAGCTTACACGCCTCCATTATATGAGTGATTTGGCCGCTAATGTAAGTGCACTGCCCCCCGATGATCGTCTACATGGGTGTGTGTTACGTCTCCCTGGTGTGAATCTTCCTCCATTTTGACAACACTATTTTTCTCCTTTGAGCCCAGGAGGAATAAACCATCCGGCTGTTGATAGCGATGCAAATTCAAGAGATGGTTTGAGTTGATTTATTTATCTGTAAAATGCCTGAAAATGAACAAATGCACACACGCGCTCAACCTTCTCCATCAAGTGCCTTTTGTTTCCTGCCACCCATCACTCTCAGTATCTCCACTCGCCCTTGGAGATCTGCTGCATTTAGCAAATCAATGCTTTGTATTGATTGGAATGGCTCACAAAACATTCCAGCCGCTTCAGTCCATTTCATGTCAAGCATGTAGTTCACGGGCCTGAAAATGATACAAACGCATCCATCCACTCAGCTCTCACAGTTTATCTGCGTTCATACACACACACTAATTTACACTTAACACTGTGCTAATTAAGGAGATTTCGGGCCTGATCACCCCTTCTGAATGTGGCAGAGTAGAGCGCCCCAGAGCGTTTCTGCATCCTCCACTCTACCTGGAGGCTGTATCGATTTCAAACTGTAAATATTTAATATGTTCAATATTTACCATCAGGGCCCAAGCTGAAATCAGTGTCACTGAAATCACTGAAACAAAGTGTAGCGCGAGTTACACTACAAGTTTTACTACTACTTTGCAACAGCTAGCATAGCTACGTGTTCCTGCTCTCGTCCGTCATGTTTGTGATACAGTCTACTTCTGTCACTTATTTCATTTATATCATGTTAATGATAATTAGCGAGCTAGGCTAAGCTAAGTTTCACAGACGTACCTTACTGACAGAGTAAGCTACCTAACAGCTAACCGACTGTTTGTCTCAGATTTAAGAAACAAAATCTACACCCAATGTCTTTTCCTACTTCTTTTAATTCAATAATAATCAGGACGCATTGGGTGTTTGCTCTCTACACACTCAAGACACTGTGACATGTCTCCCTTTAAGACATTTAAAGTGTTCAACATGGATAAGATGTGTCGAGTCTTGAAGTGTTTAGCCAGCATTATTTGAGGACACAGGCGGCCGTGTGTATGCATGCGTGAGTGTGTGTGTGTGTGTTTGTGATTGTGTGTGTGTGTTTCTCTGTGTCTCCTCCCTCCCCTGATCAGCATTCCTCTCCCGTTCCCGTCCACACCGCCGCCCGTCCCGGCCTCCCACCCAGAATAACATGCAGATTTGCGAGAGTACATTATTAATTTCCCGTCAGGAATGGCAGCCGCCTCCTATGACAAGTGCCTCTCCTCCTCCTCCTCTTCCTCCCCCACCATGTTTCATTTTCATTTCTCATTTCCTGTAGTGCACCTGAGACACAACCGCCTGCCCCATTCCTCTCTGCTGTGCTCTCATTCCCCTTTTCTCTTTTACTAAACCCACGTTCATCTCGGACACACATACACACGCGCGCACACTCACACACACACACAGTATAGACGCCGGGATACACACGTGCACAAACACCCTCACATAAAGACACAGACTCGATCATGTCTGTTGTCATAGCGCACTCTGAATACACAGGGAAATAGCAAACACACACATACACACACCTCAACCTGCTTCACTGACAACACAATCTGACAGGAAATCATTCTGAGAGCGTGTGTGTAGATTGAGAGCTGCTGGTCATCCTGCCAGAACATAAAACAAGACAAAGCTCTCTGTGCTCTCCTTCATCTTGAGCCCCCCGGATGTTTGCTGCTCTTTATTCCAGGGTCCAGCTCTCAGCTCCGAGGGTCATACAGGGCCACTATGGGATTCAGTCTGCTGACAAATAACTAGCACCAGCAACACACAAGCACACACACACACAGACGCAGAATCTCAGCATGTTTTAACTGCTCCTGCTGTCCTTTTTTCTGCAGGATTCAGCTGCTGGACGTGCTGGTTTGGGATTTAACTGCATCAAACAAGCTTCAGCTCCTAAATAAATGGGTCAACGCCGACACTGACGCCAACCTTGAGGATCTTCTTACATGCGGTGTTGAGGAAGCGACTTTGAAATGGTCACTATTTAAGCTATACACGCTACAAAACGACCTGTGATTTAGGTCAGCTACAGCCAAGTAGTTAGCTACATTCAAGCTACTGCAAAGGGGAAATATGTTTTATTCACAAAGTAAACAACCAGCGTGAGTGAACTTCATGCCGGGACAAATAAAGTCTGAGGTCGAGACTACAACTAGCCGTCGAAGCTCAGGGGAAGGACAGCGGGTCAAACTGGGTTTTACACAGGGTTAAAGGTCACGGTCTTGCATGAGCGAGGAGAGTGGAGGTCCTTCTGGAGAGTCTCAGTCAGGGTCAAGACCTTTGCAGCGTCGATAACAGAAGACTAATAAAATCATAATAAATGCTGCGAGCGTAAACACAAACACCAACTGTCTACAATCCACAATTCAGGTTTTGAAAGAAAATAAACAAAACAAGGGAAGGGAAGGGAAGCATCTCAAGAGACACGATGCTGCTGATCATACTGATGTATACAGTATTGATATTCTCTGTAGAGGTCAGTGCTTCCTGTGGTGGAAATTACCTTACGGGCGACCGAATGGGTCTATTAGCCGATGAAGGATAAGCTGCGTGGCTCTGAAACGGCCTGCAGGCCACATATAGAACCTCATGTGACCTTTCTGTTGTGTTTAAATAACGCTAAGCCCGTCATTAGCCGAGCGCTGGCAGGAGGAGACGCGAGGAGCCGGAGTTGCGCGGCTGACCGGGCCGTCTTTAAAACATTTGTCTTTAGCTTCCATTTAATACTCTCAGGATCGCTAATGGGAAGTTGCCATTTTGAAAGTGTGCCCTAACAACTTCATTAGTCTTCTTCCACTTTTTGTTTGTTCCTAAACACACATATTTTTAGTTAGCAATTTGCCTAATCGCCCATGAACAATCATCGTCCCGTCCCACTGGAGGGTTTGGACCCTGCTCGGTGTGTTTAAACAGTTATTGTAATGGCACAGCTCCAAATGAGATGCTCAATTATTCAATCAGCACTTTGCCTCCCCTTGCTTCTGTTTTATCTTGTTTTTTTCACCTCATTTTTCTATCGCCGAGCTTGCATGCCCCCCCCCCCTCCCCTCCTCCGTCCCTTCCCCTCCACGCTCCCTTTCAACCATACCGGGCTCCATTACACTTGCAAATAATCACATTATTGCGACAGACGCCCTCAGAAGGAGAGAGCACGAGTGCATGTCGATGAGGCGGTGCATAAACATTATTGCGTTATTATTTTAATGAAGATCTGTCGCCGTTGTCCGAGCCGCTTAAGTGCGCGTCTTATTGCAAACCGTCTTTAATTTGCCCAAACTGCACCGCCGGGGCCACGAGGAAAATAACAGGATGAGATAGAAATAAAGAATTAATATAAATGCATTAAAAAAGAGATCCTCTGTGCAAAAAGGAATATTCTTAACGGCTTGATTAGTCAGAACTAATTTGAAGGAAAATGGCAGTTTTGGCCGTTCACACAACTTTGACATGAATGATTCTTAAACTTTGTTGTCGGCTTTGACACCGGGCCATTTAAACTCTTCTGGTCAAGCAGATGAACAAGCTGAGACGGTTTACCCGTGAAAATTAAATTTCAATATACGTTTTGGAGCGTTGTTTCGGTAAATATATGACTTCCTGCATAGTTTACACCACCAACTCACAGAAAATGACCAAGGTTTAGTAAAACTTCAGTAAAATATGATCCAGTAGATCTAGATGGATAAAATTTGGTACGGATGTAGACAGGAGCAATGTACAAGTACAAACATTTCATGTTCGTTTATTGAACACGTGGGATCTCATGGTGAAGGTGTCTAGAACAAGTGTGGGCTTGGCTCTGTGATGTGATGTGTTTATAAAGAGTTAAAAGAAGAATACAGGCGAGCTTTGACATTGCTGCTCTAACATTAATCACGCATCACACTGCGGCATCGATAATGAACAACAATCAGCTAAAGCTGCTGTTGCGAAATTTGGTTGGTTGGTGACACGTGAAAATAAAAGGATGTGTAATGGTCGTGCTGAGAATCGCAAGCAAGCTCTGACAACTAATTAGTGACTAATTATCCAACAGGAAACAGATGAGGGGATCGCACGCAGTCGTGACGAAATGCAGAAATGTTTAGATTTCTAATGTCGGCTAATTTATCAACACATTTTAATTGCCTAACGCATAAAGACAAGCTGCTTCCATTATTCTCCCATAACCTAAAAAATGAGAAATCTGGAGAAAACAGCAAGATGGCTTCATTTATTTTACTTTCAAACACTGGATCACCTGTTGTTTTGCTGATTAAATGTGTTTAAGGTACCATGTGAAGCTGCAGTATATCACCAAAAATGTACCTGAAAGCAATCTTGACTAAATGCAACACAGCCCATTTCATAGTCTGCACAAAACCACTGAAACTATCCATTAATTTACCCACAAAGATCATTTGGAAATAACTTTAACAACTAACCCAGACCATGAACTAACCTCAAGAGTTTGTGGCCTTTGTCCACTTCTGCGATGGCTCCTCCCACTTCTTCACGCAGGTTGACGACCTCTAGACCGCCCACCATGTTGTCAGATCTCAGGTTGACTCCTCCCACCTGAGAATGAGAGACAATTGTGAGAGTGATTCCTCCTCCATTCAAGACTCTATCAGGATGTCATGCGGATTTCACAACCACATCCTGTAGCGTTCAACATCCTGTAGCTGTCATGTGGAATTGTAGGAATAAAATGCTGGCGCTGTATAAAATCCTACATGCTGCAGTATGATATAATATTCATGTTTTATCTTTGGGTTACAGTTGAATTCCTCATCGAAAATCTCTAATGTCAGGGTTGGGAGAGCTCCAGCAGAGAGGATATGGACTTGTTGTGGCCACCGATTCTGTAAATATTCTAGACAATTCCATTTGCATATATTGGCAAGACAGATTTAAACTTCTCTTGCTGAGGAATGAATGGATTCTGAGCAGATAAGCGCCCTCAAGCATTTGTGTTTGCCTCTCGTCTGCCTACAAGTCATGTTAGATAATAATTCAAACATGCTAGTGGAGGGGGGAAAAAGACCAAAGCACAGATATGATGTCTAGAAATGATCCCCACGTTCACAGAAATCAGCCAGAAGCACACAAGACACACCTGAGTACTCATCGGGATTAAACTCCAGATGCAGCAGGGAAAGTTACGGGAGGTCTCAAGCTCTCAGAGGAAGATAGTAAAGAATTCCTCATCCGGAATGTAGTAAAGTTTCAAAGAATGTGCTGCAGCCTCAATCGCACACACACACACACACTCCCGCATGTGTATGTGTGTGTGTGTGTGTGTGTGCAACAAACTGTCAACAGGTTCTGAAGGCCATGCGAGGGAATGTGCCAGTTTAATTAAGTAAAGTTAATATGGGGAAGTGTTGGCTGCAGTTTGCTCCCTGGAGGTCTATCAACATGTGCAATTAAGCTCCGATCCAGGTCGCGTTCTGGGACGTCATCCAGCAGAGCCGCATGATGAGCTCATTTGCAAAATCAGATTCGCATTTTTATTCTGTATTCCAGGTGATAATCATTTTTTTTATTTAGATTTTTTATTTTATTTGAAGTCAACATCCCTTTGATTAATGCTAATGAACTCTTGCGCAATGAAAACGAATTTTAAAAAATGCAAACGATGTGGTGGATTAACACACACACGCGCTTGAACAGGCATTGATGGAGTCGCTGCATATTAACAAAGAAGGAGAGAAACATGCAACCACCAAATATTTAAATTCGGTGTAATGATCGCCAAAAGACTAAACTACATATTAGGACTTTCGGGCCTTGTTGGAGGTTAAATCTCTGCGAGAGCCTTTTCTCCTTATATGAGTGAGGGAAGCTGTGCCATCACAGTCTTACATTGGGTTCTACAGCCTCCCGCTGCATTCAGGCAGCAGGCTGAGGTGCTGGCTCTGTATTATCCAGGCATGAGCCTGGGGTAAGGTGAGGTAATGTTATAAAAATGCCATGCAATATTAATGGAGGTGGGCGGCAGCATTTGTTATATCTGAGGTGGCCCTACATGGTAAGTTAGACCAGCATGAGTCTGTGAGATTTCCCTTTCAGCAGCAGTGAACCTTTATCCGCCTTTAAACCGGACAAGACAGCTCCTGCACTCCAGAATTACACAAAATACACACACACACAGATGGCTACTGTGCTAATAAAACTACACAGGTAAGTGCAGATGAAGAGGAACAAACACCAATGCATGCAGACAGGCTGAGAAAAATGTAAGACTAATCCGTGGGCAATGCAGGCTCGACAGTAATGACAAAGAATTCAGTTTGGGCCAACACATTCTTATAGGAACACTCAATATAGTGGCAGTTTGACAAACAGCCTGCCAGCATCGGTCGGGTCCACAGAGGGGGGACATGAGCCAGCAGAAAGTGCTCACAGGCTCGGCTCTCCACCGGGAATTAAAGCTGCACAACACCAAGGGCGAGCATCCGTCTGCAGCACAATGAGTGCTTACAGTCCAACTCGGACAAATCCCTGACCCAGAAATTAGGCCGAGCGGGCGATAAGCTGATGAGGCGGTTATCAGAAAATTGGCTCCAATTAAGGGTTTGTTATTTTTTTCCCACTGAAACTGTCATTTTACAAGGATTGCAGTATTCTAGAATCACAAACGTGGCAAAGCTGCAGGGTTTTGTAGACTCGCATTCACGTTGCTGATGACCTGAGTGTGTGTGTGAGCAGATGACTGGATGATGTGAAAGTGACAAACCCACGGAGAGTTATCACCCAACTCGGCTGTTCTACAGGCTTTTACTCACTTTTAGCTCCTGACTTTAGTTTTACAGCCTTCACATATACGATGTAGCCGAGTCTCAGGTGCTCTCTGCTCTGTTTGCAGCAGTTTCCATTAAACAGCTGTGATAAATCCACCGTGCAGCACATGTTCACCGGCTGATGAAGAACTTAAAGTTAAAGTCGCTCTATATGGTCAAGCTGATGAGACAAAACGGAGCTGAAAAGAAAGATGATCACCTTTAAATCATCAGGTGGGCAGAAAGATTTAGTCTCCTGTGGTTTGCTAATGTTGCTCTGTCTCTGCTTAATGTGGCAATTATTAATCGTACGTGGGGCCTTTCAAGGAAATGCAGGTTTCCATGCGAAAAATTGGAAAATGTGTGTATTCGGGTTTAATTATCATCTCAGCAAGTGGATTTACAAGAAAAGAATGTTCTTACATTGTGATGTATTCAATTTTATTTAAGCCCATTTTCATTTAACTGTTCCTTCAAAAGTATTTACCCATTGTTTATTATATGCTTGTACATTGTTGTTGCGTGTATAGGGATTAAAGGAGACAACATCCCTGTCCAGTCTGTTGAATAACTACTTACTGTAAAAAATGATTTCACTAGTTCAAACATCAATATTCCTGATAATAGTATAGGGACAATCTTTCTCACAGCACACTGAGGCGCTATAGGAATATTAAAAATGATTCCAGAGGGAAAAGGCCAACGTTGCTATTCGACTGTAGAAAAAGCGAACAAACCCGTTCCCCTCCTCGTCCTCGCTCCTCGTCCATGCAGATCAGGCCTGCTGAGGGCAGATATTTGGGCTTGTTTGTTATGGTTGAAATGTATCGCTCACTCAGTGCTCCGCCACGCTGCATCACATGAATTAATAATGATGAATGGAAGCAGAGACAGAGGAGGGGAAGATAAGGGAGGGAAGCTGCGGAAAGGCGGCCAAGAGATGGACAAGGCAGACAAAAATGTGAGACTGGGATGAGGTCGGAGCAAACATTCATTTGAAGGGTGAAATGAAAAACGGATTTGGCGGAAAAGAAGATGGAGAAAGAATGATACAGGGGAGAGAGGGAGAGAGAGCAAGCAGCCTCTTTGGATTAGCCACATGGTCTTATCTTCACTGGTTGTGTTGCTGTGGCATAATCATGGAACTCATTTGATTACAAGTGGCTCATTGAAAAACATGGATTTTCACAAGTGTGCAGCAAAATGCTTCAATCACGACTCCACAACGTTTTATAACGTTTGAGGGGGGGGGGTTGCAATAAGGAATTGCTTTGTGACTGGAAGAATCATATTGTCCCTCATACATCCTGGCAGCTGAAGTCTCGAATCCAATCTTTGTAAACTGACTTTAAGGGTTTAAATATTTTAATATATAGTCTAACGTTGCATCTCTTTGTAAACCTGACCTGATTTTAGGTACAAACAGAGATAACAGCACACACTTTCACCTACAAGGCCTATACATCTGGTACATGAACAGCAGATGTGGCATACAACAAAGGCAAGTGACCTAGTTCGGACAAAAATCGCACTGTAAAGTTTGAGAACCAAAAGCTTGACATTAAAGGACAGCGAGTTGATTACAAATTGATTCTGAAGGGGATATTTCACTGACGGTGTGAGGACGTCATGTTTCTCCTGCTGAATTACCAAAGGAGAACCATTATTTTGGATCCTTTGTCAGTGGAGGTGACTATTCTCGCCTCTTCCTGGGTCTCCATGTTATTGCCACATTGGTTGCTGAGAAGTGTGAAGATCTCCCGTCTCATTTCGTAAAGAGCTAAAAAAAAAAAAAAAAAAAAGCCATCAGACTCCAGATGGTGCCCCCGTCTCCACTGTCTATCCCAGGATTACTGCTTCTCCCGGCAATTTCCAGCAATTTTGTTTTGTAATACTTGTGGAAATCATTTCGTGAATGAAATCATCAACCTTCTCCTTGGATGTCATTTTCAGGTAAACACCATTTACCTAGCAGTGACAAGACACATTAGCGTCACCATTCATCACCACTCACAGCTGATTTTCATAAATGTTTGTCACTGAGCATGTTGATGTCTTGAGAAAACGCTGAGCTGCCAAAATAGATCCCTAATTCAAAATGGACTTGGGTTTATTAGAGATATCCAGCAGCTTGTAGGTGGGAATGAGAAACTGTTTTGCTCGGTGTAATAACACGAGTTGGTCGTGCAACAACGCGGGACCTGTCTAAGTTACAAACCAGCTGTGTTTCCGTGCAGCTGCCACATCAACCTGAAAATTTCACACAATTTTGTTCCCACCTCTCTGGCGTGTTAAGCATTTTGAAGCTGCTACATGGACCATGATATCCTGGGTTAATAATGCAGATAGACACTTAATCTGTTGAAACTCTACCGTCGTACTTGCTGTGAATCCCTCATAGTGTGAAGCAGCTCTCACAGGTTCTCACTCATGGCACTGTTTAGTTCAGCTTAGTTCTTAACCCTTCTCCTACTCTCAGTCATGCACTCCTTCTACTTCTCAGGCATTTATTATTCACCAATACAACATCCTACTACATTGCTATGCAGATGAGACTCTGCTATTCGTGCCCCTGAAGACAAACTGTTGTCTTTAAATCCATCAACCTGATGTAGTGACTCCGTAGCCTTTTGGCCACTAGAATTGCAGGGGAACAATTTGTCTCGGCATGTGCTTTGACTATCAAATTGCTGCTCCAAGAAATGCCACCAAGATAAGATCTCGTTCGTTTCTTACTCATAACAATACATTGGCCGCCGTTTGTCATTTTGGTCTCACTGACCTTCAAGAGGGAGTCATTCAGGCCTGTCTCAAACATCATTTCACCTCTCAAACAGACAGCAGAGAACACACACAGACAAAGTAATAGGATGTCGTCAGATCTCGTAAAATCTCAGCAACTGTATCCATGACAAAGAAAGGCTGCAAGTACACCAACGAGCAAAATCAAGATCTACTACATGTTGAGTGAATCCCATGTGTGTGTGTTTGTGTGCGTTTCTGCACAAACTGCCATAAGGCCCGGTCCATTCCGCTAATAAGCGCAGCAGGGATCCATTACCTCAAAGCCTGCTGGGAAAAATATTCTGGTCAAGACGCGGCGCTCATCTGCTGACATATTTTACTCTGAGCCTCTAGAGATGTCTCATAAGATGAAAATGAAGAATGAGCGTAATCAATACGAAAGCCATTTTTCTCCGTCTGGTGGAGAGTAATTACCATACGTACTTCAGGAGGAGAGTGTGAATTTTATTACCTTGGAAACCTGCTGTACTTAGCGACTGCGTTCACTGTCAAAGCTCCCTGTCGAGGCTGTTTTATATGGAGTGGGTAAGTGCACACGGACGCATTCGCACTCACAGCAAAGATTTCTGTGTGTGTGTGTGTGTGTGTGTGTGTGTGTGTGCGTGTGTGTGTTCTCTAATGGACGTGTTTACAGATGATGCAAGTGAATGAATGAATGAATGGAGAACATCTGCCAAACTCCTCTACCTCATTCAACCACAGGTTTTTCCCCACATGCAGAGATAAATATTTGCGAGTGAAAAGAAGAATAAGATGCCGTTTGGTTCAGTTTCAAGCTCCATTTTCATATCTAAAAGTCATGTATAGGAAAGTGTCTTCCAATCTCTCTCTTCTGTCCAATATTGACCATTTTGAGGCAGATCTCCATGTTCAGTCTGTAGTTTTCTGTGGCCTGATTTGATTCACTTTGACGCCGATTCTGCTGCGGTAAATGATTTGTATGCAATCATGCTGACTACTTGTGTTGCCGCGAGATGCCATAACCGTAAAGCAAAGGGGGCGGCGGGAGCTCATTTTATCGATTTCCCGTCGTGCTCTCCGAGGGGAATGAGTGCGGAGCAGCTCCGATGAACTGAACTTTGTCACAATAACGAGCCTCACTACTCGATAGCTCTAGAAATCACGTGGTTGCAGCTTTGGCTCACGCACTCCTTCTTCCATCTCCAAAACTTTAACGAACTATTAATGTGATTTAGACAACCACAACAAACTAGCGTTATACTACGGGAGATAAGCACATAGACAAGGCCGATGAATCCAAACTTTTACGATCAATAACAAGCAGATGGGCTTAAAATCACTGATCAGCTTTATTGCACACGTTTGAATCTGCTTGATCGGGATCAATATCTAGAGCAGGAGATCAATTACACCTGTCGATCGTCCGTCCTAACGATCAAAACATTTTTGCAAACTCATCCTGCCTCCTGTCTCAAAAACCTGATCCACTGTAAAGTTCCCTTCTATCAAATTTCAACAAAACTCTTTAGTTACTTCTTGACATCTCCCGCTGATAAACAGATAAACAAATCAAAACCTGAAGGTAGTAACAATCAGTCGCTACATAATAGCACCGCTGTGTCTAAATATTGTGAAATTTCTACTCAGCAAAGCCAGTGTGCGACTTCGGGTCAGTAAATTTGTGTTAGTCAATCCCCGACTGCTGCTTCTTTCCAATAACATTACCCGCTGCATCCCTATAAATACACCCTGTGTTTCATTTAGCCGTCTAGCGAGCACAAAAGCAATCCTTTTAAGAGCCCCAACCAGACCCATATACGGCCAATGAAACAAGGATGATTAAACACTGTTCCTCTGCTGTGTTTGGGTGTATATATTTAGAGAATCCACTAAAAACATCCTGTCATGTCCCGTCTGACCACTGGGCACTATCTTCTCCGTTTGCTCCTCGGAAAATCAGCTGAGGAGCGCTTAAGGTCATCCGACGCCACTGTAAACGGGAATACCAGCACACGCCGTCAGTTTCACTTTTCTGCTTGACAATAAGTGACAGAAAGAAGCAAGCAATTCTACCCTAACAAAGCGCACGTGGTAAATTGTTGCAGGAAGTAGCCGTGCCTAACCGGATTGAGCGGTGGAAAAGGGTGTTTCCCCCGCCGCCCGTCGCTCCGCCAGGCGTGTCGGATGGAAGCAGCCTTTACATTTTACAAAAGTAATGAAGGGAAACAATGAGCAGGAATAACAGGAGTGACAGCAAAACCTCACAAGGCTTCAGGCGGCGTCAGAGGCTGTCAACGTAATCAAAGCTGACAGCACAAAAGTGGAATTATGGATATCTGGTCATGGCCATATAACATGAATACAGACGCACATGGAAAAGAATAAATGAAAGGCGCGCACACACACAGGCACGCACACACACTCTGATGAGGTTTTGATTTACCAGAACTTCTATTTATGGCGCCCTGGATCGGCTGCGACTCCTGCCTCAAAAACAACACATTTTGAGATATTTTTGATTTGCATTTTGCATAGTGTCAGCAGTCCTCCATCTGCCTCTAATCTAAATATGTCAGCGCTGTATTGTACCCTACATTTCGTCGCCCCTAAACGCAGCACCAGGCCCAGCGTCGGCCGAAAACCTTCTCCCGAGCGCAAAATTCCAATATGGCCGCTTGTGCCGGCATCAAATCAGACATGGGCGGTAATGCCGGCGATACATCATCATTACCGCATCCCTGGAAAACTTGGAATAATGAAACTTCTCTTTTTTTAACGCCTTATTATAAATCATACCTAAGTCGTCTCAAGATCACTCGTTACTCACCCCGCCCCCCCCCCGATTCTATGCATCTCTCCAGAGAATGAAAAAAAATACGTATGAAATCCAATAGATGCCAAAGGTGTTGTTTTGACAGTGTGTGTGTGTGTGTGTGTGTGTGTGTGTGTGTGTGTGTGTGTGTGTGTGTGCAAGAGAGAACAGAGAGAGAGAAAAACCCTCCTGACACGAGATGATAAATGTATGGCAGAGGTGGAAATGGCTTCCACCTGATTTGATATGGAGTGCGCTGCCTGTCCCTCTTAATCTCACAGACTGGGGTAACATATTCATTGGCGCTGTCAGACACGCTGCTGCATGTACGGGCATGGACGGGACGCCGAGGGTTGCAAGGATACCTTTATCTGCAAAAAAAACAACGTGCGACTTCTGGCATTTCCATACAGCACACGTAGCACGGCGGCTGTGGCGCCGTTGATTTCTCGTTTGTATTGTCAAACAATCACAATTTAAACATTATAACCAAATGAAGCAAGCAGGGGGAAGCTAATCGGGCCGTCTGGCTGCAGGCGTAAACACGTCCAAATCAGGCAATCTGTCTTTCTATCCATCTCCTGTTTTGTCACTATCTTCCACACACACACGCTCACACACACACACACACACACGTAAGCCGCTGGCGGTGATGAAGAGGCTGCGGAGGCCCCAGCTGACCTGGATGCTGCTGCGCTATGAATGTTTCATCGCATCACCTCTGCAACCGTTGCACCTCCTCTCTGCCCGCTGCCCTCTCCTCCCACATCACGCTGCAAAAAAATGTCCACGCTCTTACAGTGGAATGAGGACTGCAGACATGGATCCAGTGAATCGACCACGTGGCTCCTGAACTGCCCGAACACCTGCATGGACCTCTAATGGACAATGACGTCGCTAAATGTTAGGCAATTTCAATATGATTTCAAAATTCTAAAATATGAATAAATCAAGAATTAGGAGTAATCCCAACTGTTTCGCAATATTCAAATTCAATCTGATGAACTTGCCCCCCCCCAAAGATCAGACAGTCCAGAGGAGCCTTTAAATCAGATGAAGAGCGAGAAAGAGTTACTGTTGGCATGTGAGATAAAACAGAAACAGTACAGTGGCAGAGCAGCGGTCGATCAGCTGTCAGAGTTAGAGGAGCGAGTTGAAAATCACCCCCTCGTTTCCCTGTCTTCCCTCGCGAGCCGGGACAGAGAGGGAGGACGAGGGACGGGGTTAGAAATGACAAGCCGGATAAAGAGTCACCCCGAGTCCTCTTGCCGACGTGTAAACACTGCGGGCGACACAACGCTCCTAACAAGCTGCATTCATATTCAAATGGGTTTCTCCTTAACCTCCGGTCAGTCCCGACACCCCTGTCACTCTTGGTGCGCGGGGAGAGGAGGTGTGGCGCTCAATTATCCGTCTCTTTACAGGACGTTCGAGCTGACCTTGCGCCGCCCAGGCTCAACTTTAAATGAATAACAGTTGGGGCTTTTATTGAAAGTGAAACAGTACAGCACATGACAGGCAATTACTCTTGCTGATGTCAGTCTGTCAGGAGGTCACTGCAGCCGCCATTGTTGTTATGCTCTGCTCCTCCCATTCGCCCGACTTTTGATAGACGTTTCTTTAGAGTTCAGAACGAGTAACGCTGGCAGCTTGTGACTGCGCTCGGACAGAAACTCAATACGGGCCGGCGCCGCTGTATGAAAGAATTTGAGGGTAGAGATGGAGACTGAGGTGAGGTGAGAGACGGAGATGACTTCAGAGAGAGAGAGAGGGAAGAAGAAGTAGAGACAGGAGGAATGCCCTTTGTTCTGGGTTTTGTAGTGAAACGCGGTCATGGATTATTCATGGGTATGCCTTTTTAATTTCTGCTTACATGCATAAGGCATAAGGCCACGGTTAGCCCCGGTCCGAGTCCTCCGAGACGTCTCGGGGACCGTTTGATGAAGTCTTGAGTGGCACTAAAACGCCACAGATGATTTCAAACGTGCCGCATCATTGAGGCAGAGAAAGTAGACCCCGCCGTTTTATAAATACAAACACAACCAAGCGGCAGCCTGTTTGCATTTCTGTTAACATAACCGCATTCCATTTCTCTACTGGGCATCGGATTCTGTTTGTCTCCTCCGCGAAGGCTGAGAGAATTTGCAGAAATGGGGGGAGCGCTTTTCCCCTGGGCCCCAATTAGAACTTCCTTTGGCAAAGTGGCAGCTCTTTATCCCTCGCTTTCCCCGTGTTCTTTCGCCACATCTCCCAACACACTGCAGAGAGAGGCAGCGAATGCAGGCCATTAGATTACTAAGAGCCTATAGCGACGGACGGAATTGGCTGAGGAGACAGAAAAGAGCAAGGATGCTATTAGTCACGCATTAGTCAGAAATTATGGAATAATTTCAAATGTTAAAACTCTATATCTGGCATTCAGAGTGATTATTATACGGTTTGCTTGAACCTCGGGGAGTGAGCGGACTGACAAGATGGCTTGTGAATGGAGTTCACGCTGTAGGAGGGAAGCCAAGGCAGAATACAGAGGAGCGGGCAGGCTGAGGTCTCTTAAGTTCGGCCTTGATAGAGTGTTATGTCATGTGCAGCTGCATGAGGCAATAGTCATCCCTCGCAAGCAAACGCGTCGGTGGTTCACTCGTATTTCAAAGACAGCCCAGATTTTGATCAAGTCAAGAGCGGGTACGGCCGACTCTGACAGAAAGCACAGGCCCAAATGTTCACACTCGCAGCACGCAGCTCAGAGTGAAACCTACATTTAGTTGATTGATTTAGTCTGCCTGTGCGTGTGCGTGCGTGCGTGTGTGTGTGTGTGTGTGTGTGCGTGCGTGTGTGCGTGCGTTGTCTACAATCTACTTCAAGTACAGTCAACTTAAGAATCTCTCCATGTTTCCTGGGCTTTGATGAGAGGCAGGAAGCTGTGCAGTCATTCGTTATGCTTTGCAAGGTGTCTTTCCCTTTCTTACGCGTCTGCAAACCGACGGGATCAGCCCGCCCGTTCCTCGGAATACCAAAGTTTCCACCTGGACCAAACCTTCGGATTCAATTACCGAGCACAAAGCCCAGAGCGGCACCAAAACCGCAGCATTCAACAACAGATGGAAATAAGAAATACCATTATCAAAGAGAGAAAGCCGTCCTCAGAAGCAGCCTTGGCTTATGAGCTATTTTGATGAAAAATAATCTTCCGATAGCCTTTAGTCTCCACTGCACCAGTTTTATGGTCCCATTTGCAGCAGTTGAGAGAAATAGGAAAGAATAGAAATTAAAGGCAGGATCATGACCACAGCTTAATGTCATCGTGTGATTAGAAATCATAACGTCCAAAAGAAACAAATAAAACTAGGCTAGAAAAGTTTACTTCTCATTTCATGTGGGTGGGTTTTTTTGCCTTCACGATGGAAAGAGGGAGGCAAAACTGGGAAAACTGGCTAGGAGGAGAGCAAACCAGGATGAAAGGGTCAACCAGCTGCCAGAGAGCCTTTTAGCCAAAGGCAACGCAGGCATATAACCTTCCTATGCTATCAGTGCGATATCCTGAGCTACATTTACCCCCCAAACATTAGCTCAGATAACATTTCTTGCTATCCCACAAGCTTGATAAATATAACATAACACATGGTAAACAGAACTTTATAAACCCTCCTGGTTTATCTGGACTGATTTCAGACTCAGTCTCAGCTTAGCCTGACTCTTGGTTTCAGCTGGATTGATATCTTACCAATGAAGTGCATGTAAACTTAAAGGTAATGACGTAATCAAGCGTGATTAACCGTTTTCAACCATTTTTTATTCGTCTTCGGTGTAAATTTCGAAATCGTGACATCATCCGCATATTGAGCGACCCCAATCAGTCTCATCAAAAATCCAATCGCTGATCACATCTTCACGCGTCATCCGTTCGCAATCGTCAATGGGCGGAAAACCCAAAAGTCACACCTAATTTTAAATAAACAATAAAGCCAAGTCGAGCAGGGCGGAAGCGGCTTCCGGCGCTCCTCTGGGCGGAATGTAAACACTCCCATCAGTTTAAGACTGACACATTAACGACACTGATCCACTGCTATTTCACTCCAGCACAGATAAGAGACCCACCACCGCACCACATAAATGAAACCAGGGGCCATATCTCACGCTGATACATGACATATTATGAAATATAGGAGGCAGCAGTGCGAGTTAGGTAGGTTTTGTGTTAGCTGTGTGTGTGTGTGTGTGTGTGTGTGTGTGTGTGTGTGTGTGTGTGTGTGTGTGTGTGTGTGTGTGTGTGTGTGTGTGTGCCGTGTCGGGGAAAGTGACAGCAGGGATCAGATAGCAGTGAATGCATCCCAGACTGGATTTAGAGTCTGTCTGATAGAAAGGAGGGGTGGGGGTATGAGATTGTCTCAGATATTTACCGACTTGCAGCTGTGTCGGGGGAGTTTTGTGCGTTGTGTGCACAATTCCAAACTCAGCCCCGACGCCGACTTCTTCTACAAACGTTTGCCGCGTGGCTACGTGCAGCGCGACTACGCAGCGCCCTTTGTAGTGAGTTCCTCTCCTCTGCTCGTCCCACTTTCATGTTCCGAGCTAGAGCTTCTGTCCCTCAAAGCGGCTGATCTGTAAGCCGTCAGGAGATAATTACAGCCAACATTCATAACCGAGTGCCGAGCATTTCTGAAGGTCTTTCTAAAGGGCACTCCAGGACTCAGCATTCTGTCATATCTAATGTCTTTGATTGAGATCAATTGTGGCAAGGGAAGAAAATTGCATTTACTCAAGTATAATTCATTTATTTACTGCCATTTTGTACTTTTTAAAGAGAAATATGAGATATTTTAATCCTCTGCATTTAGCCTGCAGCTGTATTTAAAGCTTATGTTTGTGAAATTAAATGCAATGCCATACAAGAAATAAACTTCTGCTGTTATCAAGAATTTCTTACCTTTCCAGGGGGCACTTTGGATCTCATTATTGTTAGGTGAATATGAATCAGATACGTTACAATCAAAATGACTCTTATTTAAAATCAGCCTGTTTTCACTCTATGTGCTCAGCGGTGCTACAGCGAGGAAGAGAATGGCTCCGTAATAGACCTCTAAAAGAAAGCAGGGGCAGAAATTCCCCATCGTACCTCACACTAAGGCCTTTTTTTGATGTATACATGTACATTTTACTGCTCATCCTCATGTCGTTTCACAGACGTGGGTTTTTTACTGCAGTGCTTCAACTCTCCTTGTATTGGGGTATTGTTTCATTCTGGCTTTACTGCTCGTAGTGAACTCAAAAGATTTAAGCACTTGTTGGGGCAGAGAGAGGACAGACTGCACGCCTCGGGGAGAAAGATGGTCGCAGAGGAAGGAGTGGCAGTGTGCAAAGTCCACATCATTGATTTCTTCTTCTTTGCAGCGAGCGGCGGGACAACAAGCCGTGACACAAAAGACATGAAGGCAGGAGGAAGAGGTGGAGGGAGGAAGAAAAGGAGAGGGTGGACAGGCAACGCCGCTGCCTGGCTCTGCACATCACTGAGATATGTTTTCCAGTTTTTGCGGGTGAAATGCATGACCCTACGCGGGACTCGCCAAAAGGTAATGACAGCGCGTGTCCATCACCATGGGGGAGGGAGGGAGGGGTTGGGGAACAACTCTGAGACTTTGCTCAGGTCCTACAACGGACACAGCCAGGTGACCTTTCCCCGAGTCCGTTCCTTCTTCCTCTCGCGGTTGGAGGAGAAAGAGAGGGGAGAAGTCTGAGCTCGAACTCACAAGTACAAAGACACCGCAGTGCTTATGGAGCACTCAAGGATTTGGCCCCGCATTACATTTCCCCGTAAACGTATGCATGCAAACAGCTCCCTGATTCACCCGCCCACTTGTTTATCTCTCCAACCGTCTCCTTGTTTGGTCAGAAAATTGCTTCCTGAGATTTTGATGGCCTGTGCATATTACCACCGAGTTGCGGCCGGCCAGACGAACCCGCCACATCTGCACGCGGCAAACGCACACAGGAGTCGTGCACCAGCTGATCTGCATCCAGGCGAGTTCATCAATGCTCCGACCTCTCGCCGCCCTCCGATTTCCTGCCCGGCAGCTCCTATTTCCTGCATGTACATGGGAGCGGTTATACATTATGACAGGGGTGGGTGTCTGCTTGTGTGCCGGTTGGTGCAGTAACATGATGGAATACTAAACGGGCTTCTACCACGCATCTATATGGCTCTGCTAAATTATACATGCATTAGGATGAATCTTGATGAATATGCACACGTAAACAAGAGGTCCCAGGCTCACTAAATGAAATCAGCTGTCACTTCCTCCTCCACCGCCCCCTGTTCACCTACTCCTTTGTCTCAGTTGCTCTCAGGAAAACTGCACTTGTTGAATTTGGATGCATTATTTCCCCGCCACCACTCTCACTTGGTCCCCTCTGATTGCAATCGGAGCTGTGAGCCTTCCGGCATTAAGCATGCAAGCCCACTGCATGCGGCGCCTTCGCCTTCGCCATCAGCAATCAGCCGAAGCCGTCATCTCCACCACGCTTTTTCCCCGTGAAAGAATGAAAAACACAAACAGAAAAGCAAGAACGGAGCAGGAAGAACAAAGCAGCACACAATGGCGCTCACACACGAGCCGCCACTCGACTGGGTATTTCAAATGATGCTGAAAACACCAAAAAAAAAGCCCCTTGTAGCCTCATTATCTGAGCACACAGCCTTGAATCTACACACTGGGAATGAGCAAAACAATGTAAATATTTTCACATGAATCTTTGCCAAGCACTTCACCCTTAGCGTTCCTTACTTAAAACATTCTGAAGTAGCAGGGAATGAAGCAAACACCTGGACGTTTGCTAGGCGCACTTGCAGAGCCGCTTTTCCCTTTTAGGAAGCGTGACACACATTGAAAGAGATTGCGATGGTGTTTCATAGTTCAAAGCTATTTTTAAGACAGATGCTGTGCGTGTGTGGGTGTGTGTGACTTAATGGAAACATCAGCTCCCGCACTTTCATCTTCCCAACAGGCAGACGCCGGCGATGATCACAGTCACGGTGAGAAGCTGCAGAGCTCCTACAGATGCTTCAATCTCACACACTGATGAGCTCAGTGTGGACCTCCGACTGGGCCCAACCTGCAGTTACATCACTTTGATTCAGAGTTCTGCAGCTCAGTGTACTTTGTTCTTTAAGTGCTTTTGTTTAAATGCACAAAATCAACCTAAACTAGACTTGCAAGCAAGTTTGAAAGGGGGTCCAAGCCGACTGACATCAAGCATAAACCATGACAGGTCGGTATGGGGCCAGTTGTAAGGAAATGGCATTCAGGTGAACAGGGAAACTTTCCTTGCATGATCTCAGTGTGAAGGAAATTAGTAAACCAATCTCTAATCTTTCAGTATCCGTGTTAACCAATGTGACACAACGTTCACAGTCGACACACTGCAGTGCGCCAGCTCCTCATAAGCACCCATCTTTTCTGCGTCTGGTGTTTCTTCCTCACAAACTATGCGCCAATGCAGGAAGTCAGACACAGGTAAAGCATTGAAAGGTAGAGACAACAAACTATTATATATAGTAAGTAATTATTATATATAGTATAACTATTAACCTCATATATATGATATATGAGGTGCTTAAGTCTCTCTCATTATATATTTTTTCATCTCTCCCCAACAGATTAAGCAACTAATTCACCTCTAACAGACAACAAACAGGAAGATGACACAACTACACACAGGTCAATTCTGGTGGAAGAAAAAAGTAAAAACGATAAAAATCCAAGCAAAAACGATGGGGTTCTGACCCCTAATTAATCCAATTAATCCAACTGGAGACCTCAGCATTATGAGTTCCTATCTGGCAGTTTGGTTGAAAACGAATCAAGCACATAAACTCAATGAAGGAGGCTTTATGTTAATGTGGGGTTATTTCTGTATTTTTCAAATTTATGCGGTTGGTATTTTTGAAAGTCAAATGTTGTAGGTGCTTCATAGACACACTTCACCTTTAATTTACTTCTTATTTTTCATTCTATTTTTCCTTGTCAACACACACACACACACACACACACACACACACACACACACACACACACACACACACACACACACACACACACACACACACACACACACACACACACACACACACACACACACACACACACACACTATTATTATCATCATCTATGGTTTTATATTTCATTGAAACGCTCCTGGAAAGAGTTGGAGCATCAATGTATAGAAACTGAGTGATCTGTCATGTGCACATTAAAGCTGAAGGCAAAGGTGCTGATGTTCTGATGCTCCAGAATAATAAGAGCCCTTCTTCTGCTGCTTGTTGGGAGCCGGATGAGCCCCTTTGAACTTGCTTGCGACTGTTTGCCCCCACTTCCTCTCGGTTAACGGCCTCCTTCTGCACAGCGACGTGCCGCACATGCACAGGCACATGCACATAAATACCTCTTTGATCTGCCCACAATAGAGGAGCGGCTCAGGGATAATGGTGAGATCACCTCCTCAACCCCCTCTCATCCACTCGCCACTATATCAATGCAGCAGGAGTCAATGAGCAGAACATTGCAGTGAAGAGTCAATAGAGGAAAAGGGCATCGCTGAAAAGAAGCCATTATTGGGTCAATGATCCAACCATTACTGGGAGATTAGCATTACTCTAATAACGTGGCTGAATCCAAACAAAGTCTCAGCTGAAGACACGCCAAGGCTGCAAGTCGGCGGCAGGAGCTCTTGTTGCGTGCTAAATGCCTTTGTTCTGATTGGCGCTTTGACCCTAGGGATGGACTTGGCGGCTGTATGTCGGCGAGGGACTGGAGTGAAGCAGCGTTGGCACTCGGCGTGGGTTCCTTGGCAGCACGTTCACACGGCAGAGATCAACTATCTGCCAGAACAGATGACGTCGGGGATGCCGACGCCGTCCTCCGAGTGTTTTGACAGCTGACCCAACGAAGGTGAATTTCCCCTGAAGATGTTAACTTCTCACGCAGTTAAACGCTTCATGTTTTACCGCCAGTTGATGCGGGAGGATTGCATGTTGATGCGTCTTGCCGGAATGCAGTCTGGATCCGATGTTTACTGGCAAACATAAGAGTTAGAGTATGTTGGTCTCTCACTGAAGCATTCTTTTACACATCTTTCTGTGAGATCCAAAAAACAACTGGAGGAACATCTGTCCTGGGAACATTGTTGGATCCCCCAGGAGCAGCTGGAGAACGGGTGCAGGGAAAGAAACATCTGAGCTGCTTTGTTTCTCAGGCAGCGTCAGTTACGCAGAAGTGCATACGAGGTGGAAAAGAGATGGATGGATACTTTACAAATCCCCTAGTACTATTTGTGTTGCTTTTGAGCCCTTTGATGGACTGCCGACCTGTCCAATGGCCACTGAAAACCAATCAAATCTGTGATTAAGTGGAGGAGACGCAGCAGCAGCAGCAGCAGCAGCAGCAGCAGCAGCAGCAGCAGCAGCAGCAGCAGGGGAAGCAATCGACCGGTGAAAGTTAAACAGCAAAGAGAGAAACAATGAGAGCGCAGTCGAAGAGCGAAAACAAAGAACCTGCACCTGCCCACCAGAATCGCATGACCCTCGCTGCTAATTAACAGAGAGCTCAAACACGTCCAATTAGCAGATGCGCTTGTTAAGCTGGCCACTTAGCGCATCCTGTGTCTGCACGCGTCGGCCTTTCACGGCTGCATTAGGTGAGAGGAAGCGCTTTGAACCTTGCCCAGCTCCTCTCTCTTTCTCTCCCTCTGTCGCAGCTTTCAGGTCTGGACCATTTCGTTTTCAGCAGGAAAAGAAATAGGGGTCAGCCGGCGGAAAAAAAGCAAACACAACCCATTCATCTGATGTTTACTCGCCGCTTCCATTTTGCCTTTTACCAGCTTTGAGAGAGAAAGGGAGAGAGAGAGAGAGAGGGAGAGAGATAGAGGGCGGGGAGGTGGAGAGCAGAAAGGGACGCGTCAGGGAGAGAAATGGAGCACAGTGAATGAGAGCTAGACGGGGTTGGAGGTTGAATCTGTGAGGCGCGGCAGAGCAGCGAGTCCGACGGGAGAAACAGGGACGGATGGAAACAAGCAGCCGGGGTGTCGCAGAGACAAACAGGATGAGGAGGGGAGGACGTGGCACTGCGGTGGGAGGATGGCGAGGAGCCTCACAGGAGGATGACACATATCTTATCCCCCGGGGAGAGAGAGAGGAGAGAGGCCAGACAACCCCGCTGATTGACTGGCAGCGTCTCGGGCCTGTCACTCACCATCCACTCCTGCTCATCAACGCCTGGCTGAGGCTCCCTGCGACGGAGTCGAGGGCAGGAAGCAGAGGCGCACAATAAGAATCACCCACGTTAACGCCGTCGTGCAGCAGTAGGGGAGGGGAGCTTTCTTAAAACGTCACAGGCAGAGCATCTGTGCCATTCCAACACGATTTATGATGCCGGTGTCAAGTGTTTCTGATGGAAACTCAAGAGCACTCGAGCGAGAGAGAGAGAGAGTAGTCATCCTATTATAATTCTATACCATTTCCCCTTTCAAAGTTGTTGACAATAGTTAACAGCTGTTGCTACAGCGCCACCATCAGGTTGGTTAATGTGTCATGTGAGTGTGTTTCCTCAAAGTTTGGTGGCGACTGACTCATTTATGACACACAGCACATTTTGGAGAGAGAGCCACACCCACTCAAATCTAACAGGCGATTACAGCAAAGCGGTGAGGAAAAATCAGAAAACAGACAGAACTTGTTTTCGTCTTGACTCAGACATTCAACCCGTAAACGTTTGTCACAATTGACCGAAAATTGCAGAAATTAAAAACACGGCTTCATTATAAGCGTTATAATAAACAATCAACACAGACCTCAATGCAATACATTATAAAAAAATAATCAGTTCAGCCTATTTCTTTCCTATGATGCTAATCAGGATTGGGAACAGCTTCTATTACAACAATCTGAGTGACTGATTATAAGTAGAGAATGTGTTTTGTACATTTCTTGGTGATGTGGGGTAGAAATTCAGGTAGAAAGAATGTGTTTTAGGTCGTTTTCACAAATGTGGAGTGTCAAAACGGGTCAAATATGACAGAAACAATAGGTAAGGGTTAAACTGGCAGTAATCAATAACACCGAATACTTCCAGGTGATCGCTTCCACCTACACTTCGGCTTCTGTCTCCCACCACCTGGGGGAGGTAAGACGCGGCCCCCACCCCCTTCCCCCCCCCCCTCCTTTATTCCAACGGGAGCCGGTTCCGTGTGGTTATTAATTACGGGCCGGCTGCTGAAGCCATACACGGCGAGTACAGTGGCAGTATGACTCACCAGATTGGTCCCGTCCAAGGTGCTGCCAGACAGAATCCATCACACGTCTTAACACTGGATCCCACCAGCAGGGCCCACAGAGGCGCATGTTTACACTTCCCTCTAGCGGCCGTCACTTGCATTACAGAGATCTTCACACGAGCCTTTGTCGCCATCTAGAGGAAAGAAGAGGTGATCACAGTTTAATATCTGACTATTTGAATGTGATGATGAGGATGTTACTTTGCCCTCTGGAGTCTGGAGATGTTTTTACATATTATTATAGTTTTTTGCTGTTTATTTTGTTGGCAGATATTAAAACATCACAAATATTTACGTAATGAAAAAGAAACGCAGGCACAGGGATGGAAGTGTGTGGAATAAATTGTTGAATTTTGTCTTCAGATGTTGATGAAGGATTCAAGGAGACAAGTGTATAGAAAAATATGCATGAAGACGGTAATCTGGAATTCAGTTATGTATCTAATGTCAAAAATATTATGTTCAGCTTTTTGGATGTTGTTAACAACCTGAGGAAACGTGTGGAGCTTCATTTTGCTTAAGCACTATTTCATTATGCCCCAAACCCTAAATATATACAAGCAAGGCTGAGGATGACGTGAGGAGAGTAAGAAGTGGGCAGAAGGGAAAAAGAGGAGCTGGAAGATGAGAGGCAGGAAAGGGGGCGAGGGGAGCGAGGAAAGAGCGAGGAAGAGGAAGCACTGAGGTGAGTACGGGTGAAATAAACTAGAGGGAAACCATGTTGATGGAGGATTAAACCAACGCCGTCTGTGGCAAAGCAATGAAGAATCAAATCAGCAAGCGGCTTCACTTAACAGCCGCCACCATCGATTGATTACTTTAAAGACCTTTGAATAGGTCTATAGGTTAATGCTCGCTGGACTGCGACGGAATACACAATGACACCATTAAGGTGGAATGACTCACAGTCCCCACGTGGTCACTTAGAGACCAAGCACAGTGCAGCGGCATCAACGCCATCAACCCCCATCAGCCACAACATCAGAACGTGAGACGACACATCCGCTGTACAACTCCTGCCTCATTTCTGAGTGGAAATTGATTTTGTGTGTGTGTGTGTGTGTGTGTGTGTGTGTGTGTGTGTGTGTGTGTGTGTGTGTGTGTGTGTGTGTGTGTGTGTGTGTGTGTGTGTGTGTAATGTAAAACGAAGCTTAATCCCACTTTGGAAATTAAATGGAATTGCTCTGAAGCGCCACAGAATGATATGCAGCCGTGTAGCCTGTGGGGGGAAGTTACTGTGCGGAAATGCTCATTCTGCATTAGACAGAGACAATTGATCAAAACAGACTAATTAATGTATGTGTTTTACATTTATTCATTTCCGTATCAAATATTAATGAAAATAAACGTATTTGCTTTTCAAATGAGCGCGGGGCTATCAAATATTTCAGACACGCCTCATTAAAGCTGCAGAGCCGAGAGGGCCCATGCATTTTTAAAGGGCGGCGGTTCACAACAGCGTGGCTCTGTTGGGCTGTGGGAGAGTTGCATCACATCAAAATGCCTATGAAATGTTATTTAAAACTCCCCCATGGCCTCGTTTCTCATATTGGCTTCATGTCCATGCAACACAAATTATCCTCTGGCTCTTCTTCAGACGCAAAACTCATGTGAATTGTTTGACCTAAGCAAATGCTGCTACATTGGTAATTACCTTCAGGTGGTCGAATTCTAAATACGCACAAAAGTATAAGAAGCCCACCTGTAACACCACAATAGGTTTGTGTTTTATTATTCTGCATAATGCTGCCACCTGTCGGATAAGTGGACTTGCTACTTCTTCAGTGGTTCTAAATGAGCCACAAACAAAAGCTTCAAGGGCCGCAAGTGAATCAGGAGAATGTTCCATCTAGTCCAATATCTGTGCTGACAATGGCATAATCCAAACGGTGAACTGAGAATCATTCCTGGAGTATTAAACACATTCTTTCTTCTGCGTTTTTGCCACTTCATGCTGGATTATGTTGCACCGGTGCTACTTTTACTACACAACTACCCCAACTATACACTAACAAAGAGGTCAGCAACCTGGTAATGGTTCTGTACTGTGACATAATGCTGGAAAAGCGAGAGCTGCTATCCATGGAGTTTAAACAGAGGTGAATATAAACTTTTAAAAAGAGGAAAAGGAAAAAAAGAATAGAGGATTTAAAAGGAGCAACAATAGTGGAAGCCTGATAGAAAATAAAAGTACAGGATGATGCGACATGTCACTGCTGGAGGCGCTTTTCTTAAGGTTAAAGCCATAGTGAGATGATACAAATGTTCAACAGTGTGTGTGTGTGTGTACGTACGTACCTGTTTGAGTTTGGCACAGAGCGGCAACTTTGTCCAAGCTAGCTTGACCTTTTAGCTCCTCGAGGTTAGCATGTTTCGCGGTCAACTTTCTTCGCAACAGTCAGCGCATCCCGACAAACTAGCCACACGGGCTTGCCTTCCACTTCCAAAAAGAAGTAGTTTATCTGTTTGTCTTGGAAGGAGCGACATTCCGCAACTTTTCGTTTCTTCGTCGCCATGTTCCGCTAGCTGTCAATCACCGATGCCAGGTACGACACGCGCTGACAGTTTGGCTCTGTTGTGTTCAATGACTCTGGCCTTGGCCTGGAAAGACAGAGGTGAATTAATTTCTTTCTGGAAATTATTTAAGTCTAAGTATTAAAGACTTTTTTTCCATTGTGTTAATGCATTGTGGAATTTCCCCACCCCCTGGCTTAAACTCTCTCATTTCCCATTAGTGCTTCTACTCGATGTGTCAGCCCAGGTGTGCTCCTTTCTCTGCCGGAAGAGGAAAGACAAACGCCTCATAGCCCTTCAAAATAAGGGCCCCCACTATTTTCTTTCTAATTTACCAAATGGGGAGAAAATACCCAAATTATGGTAATAATAATAATAATGATTAGCCCAATTACAACGATCCTAACGGGGTGCAAAGGACAGAGAAAAAACTGTGACACAGTGTGATTCTAACATTTCTCTGGTGTGATTTCATCAAATGGACTCGAACACAACATCCCTGCTGAGGAACATGGAGTCTGGTGCCAACAAAAGCCCAAATCTAATGTTCCAAAATCTCATTAAGCATCAGATGCATTTACTCTCCTCCTCCTCACACTATTCCTTCCCTGCCGTTAAGTCAATTCCCAACTAGAACATTCCCTGATTAACAACTCTAATTCTGTGGTAAAGTCCCTGGTTGAGGCTGAACCGTTGAGGAAGACGGCCTGTTCTCACTCAGGGTTGAGTGCACGTTAGAGCTGAAACAACGAGCTGCCAACTGAGACAATCTGCTTCCTGTGCATTTGTACCGACACCTCCTCGCACTGTTGCTCGCTGAGAACAACCGCTCATCTCTGTGTGTGTGTGTGTGTGTGTGTGTGTGTGTGTGTGTGTGTGTGTGTGTGTGTGTGATAAAAGCCTGATTCTGAAGCGGTTGATGTGATTGTGTGAATCTTACAAGATGACAGTCGCGTTCTTCAAAGCAAGCAGTGAATCTGACACATGAAGTCGTGCGTGTGAAGATTAATTCTGAATAATTGTGATCAGTGACACCACAGCTGTCAATTAATTCATGAACCAAACACATTAAAGTCTGTACGCCTCGAGGATTTCAAACGCTGTCCCTAAATATTGCCCTACTTGTCCCCTTTCTAGTCCCTCTGCTCCACAGGTTGTCCACCACAAAGGAGACATTCAGGTTTCTGAAGTCCACAACCTGCCAACATAGACTTGTATTATAAAACAGGCCAGCAGAGGGCGCCAATGTACCTGCTGAGGTCAATCAGTTCAGAGCATCCACCAACTGTGTCTCATTTCATTTCCCCACCTGTATTCGCATAAGGGTGTGACTCATCAGGCCAAATATGAGCGTATAGTTTAGTCTACATGACCCTTAAGCTGTAAATGTATAAACGGACTAATCTGAGGGTTTGTACACTTCCACCAGGGTTCATCCTTCTTCTGAATTGGTGATTGATGCCTGGACTGCCTTAAACAATCATCCATTAACTCCTTTCCGTCAATGAAATCAATTTATACGATAAAGATAAACAAAAACCGTTTATTCATTTATCTTTACTTACTGTTTAGGTTTTAAGTGCAGGGATTTCTGGGGAAATGCGAGATCCACTGATCGACCTTCAAAAGGCTGAAACAAAGGCTGTGATGTGACGTAGAAGCGTCCAGCAGAGGGCGCACTCACTGTACCTGCTCTTGGTTAAGGCCCTTCACGCACACAGACGCCCACACAAACAAACACACAGAGAAGCTGACCTGATCCTCTGTGTCTGCAGGACTGGACAGACCATTGTAGCGTAACGCAGAACAACCAGAGCCAAGAACAGTTTGTTCTCCATATTTGCTCTTTTTGTCTTTCTGCTCTTCATAATCTGCAATTTGTTGTGTTGGCACTGCATGTTAAAGTACACCGAGATCTGCTGTCAATTAGATTCAGCTGGGACTCTTAACAATATCATATTTGTATGCCAGATTCAACAGTCAGGATTTTTAGAAATGGAGGCATTTTTGTTGCAGTAATACAAAGTAATTTGAGTAATAAGCAGTAATTTGAGTTTGGAATATTGGACATGTAATGCTTCTACTTCAGGATTTGAGACTTCTGGTCTATGAACACCTGCCAAGATTAAAGAATTGATTTATTTACGTTGCAGAAACCCGTTTCAAACTTAAGGATCTGTTACTAAGGTGTATTAGGTTGCAGGGTGAAGCATTGTGCTCTTCACCCCTTTGTGCTGCTTTCATTCCGAACATGTCCAGACTTGCTCGAGCCGGAGCATCCAGTCCATGCCGGGCCTCAGACAGCAGGGGGGGCACTCTGAGCAGCAGGTCCAGGTATTGGCTCCAGTCATGGTCGTGAGTCATCCCTCAGTCAGCATGCTGTCCTCTGTGGCCTCCACGTGGGGCTGAGTCACCGCAGCTCCACATGGGGGCCAAAGATGTAGGGCAGAGCTGGGAGTGACATTTAGAAGGAGCACACGGTGTCTGGGAAACACGTTGATCAGCGGGAACGGTGCGACAGAGCACAGATCCTTTCTCAAACAGGAGGTGTCGTCTCAATCACGACACCGGGAGTCACAGAGAGTGAGATCAGATTGTTTCACCCTTTAAAATGTGTATGAGACCAGTGACAAAGCTCTGATTCAGACCGCTATTGTGTGAATTCAATTCTCAGCTGCTGCCAGATTCACCTGTGGATTTGGGGATTTCTAATGTTAAATTGTGTGCTGGTGATTCCGCAACTTGTAAATCTAAACGTCCATCATTCCATTTACTGGCAGTCTAATGATGGGAGACAAACATTGACATTCACTGGTTAAAAACAAGCATCTGGACTAAAGATGAGCTGAGTCTATTGCATAAACACGATCGATCAGCACAGGAATTCTATGTTGTAAATGATTTCACAGTTCATATGAATTTCTGAAAACAATCTCAATTCCAGAATTATGAAAAAGACTGAGGGGATTTGTTGCCATTTCTCCTTCGTGAGATTTTTTTTCATTTTTTTTTGAGTCGCTGACGTTCAAAAACAGAAGAAACAGGATCGGTCACATTCCATAATCTGCCGTCCTGTCCAGGTGGCAAATGAGAGCACTTCAACTTTTCTGAGGGTTAAATGTCGTCAAACCCGACTTTGAAAAACGACAAATACGACATTCGGAACTATGCGTGCGTCAACTTGAGACAAACACCATCACACACACCTACGACCTTCACCTCACGCCCTCTTCACAAACAACACGCCCGGCGTTCAGCAGGGAAACTGCACCGCTCTGAGCCACAAGGAGGCGCTTGGGAGGAGGAGGAGGGAGAAAAACGACACGGTGTGCTTTTTATTTCAATTTATTTATCTTTAAAGAACCAATACGAATTGGGGATGTTTTCAAAATGGGTACAACGATAAAAAACTGTCGATTTTCCTTTCTTGTCTTTACCACTTTTTCTTTTCAGATTGGATCTTAGGCTCCGTGTGAACGTGTTTTAAATATGCGTATGTGGGGGGGAGGGGAGGGGAGGGGGGAGGGAGGGGAGTCCTGGTGTCTTTAGATGAAGTACCTGTTGTGAGACCGTTTTGTTATTTCCTTTTTTGTCCACTGCAGAGTTGTTGAGAGAGAGAGAAAGAGAGAGAGAGAGAGAGAGAGAGAGAGAGGAAGAGAGAGAGAGAGAGAGAGAGAGAGAAACAAAACAGACTGTGTATGTGCATGCAGAGGATGATGGTCAGCAGGGTTCTGGTGAGGTTCTGGTGAGGTGGTACTGATTATTGCACTCTGACAAGAAAAAAAAAAGACATGGCTCTCCAAAAAAAAAAAGGAAACAAAACAAAAAATAAACATAACAAAAAACAAACCCCTACTGGTTAAACAAAGTGTCCTTACCCCTGCCAAACATTTCATATCATAGTGAATAAATATTGCGACATATTCAAGCCTCAGTGTGAGTCGGAGAGCTGAACGGTACATGAAGCAGGTGAGGGAGAAGAGAGAGAGAGACGTTACTGCATTTTCAGGTGAACCTTTGAGTTTCTGTGCAAAAAAAAAAAGAAAAAAACACACAACAACAAGAAGAAACACCCCAAAAATAAGAGCAAACTGGACTCACAATGCGCTGCCAAGGGTTTAAAACAGGTTTACCTTTGTGTGTTTGTTGGTTTAAAAAGGTAAAACAACTCCAGGCCAATCAGATCATTTGGTTGATAAAATAAAATTAATAAAATTCATTTAACATTAAGAACTTTTTTTTTCTTTAAATCACCATTGTACAACTTAAAAAAAAAAAAAAAATTCACAAAATGTTAAGTTATCCCATGATTGCATTTGGAAGAAGAAAACAAAAAACAAAAAGTTAAAAAACAAAAACAAGGATGGACTCAAGTTGCCTAATTTGCGGCCGGTGGTGGAGCTCTGCTGAGCGGCGTCGGGCCTCATCTGTGTGCTTTGACCTTCTCATTCGGCGGCTCGGCTGGTGGATCCGTAAGATCTGAATTAACTCGCTCGCTCACTCGCTCGCCCTCCTCCCATCAATTAACCATGACGCAGTGTTAACAAATCATCACAACAATTACTGACAAGCTCTCACTTCCGTTTCTATCTCCCTTTGGTGGAAGACGCCCCCGCACTTTTCTTGCGCGTAGAAAGCGGCGCCTGGCGGAGGGTGGGGTGGGGTGGGCGGGGCTGGGCTGGGAGGGGGCGTGGCCTACTGCACGCAGCAGTTGTGGCCGTTGGCATCCTTGAACCGCAGGCGCATTTTGGGTCTGTATTTCTCGAGGTAAAGAAGCTGTTTGGAGTTGAAGGCTCCACGTCTCTTCCTGGGGAACGAAAGGAGAGAGAGAGAGAGAGAGAGAGACACTGAGATCCAGGACGGAGAGAGGAGGAGATGCAAAACGAAGACAAAACGCAGGGAGGGCGGACGGGGGACTTACTGCCTTATGAACTGCACGGCGTCCTCGTACTTCATCCCAGTCTCGATGAGGGCTAAGGCCACCAGGACCGGAGCTCTGTGAGGTGGAGACACCCAGAGGAGGAGATGGAGAGAGAGAAGGGGAGAAAGAGAGAGAAAAGAGTTAAATTCCAAAGTTAGTGTGGCTCCACTGTAAAATTGAGTCAAGGGGGTGCGGTTGGGGGAGGGGGAGGGGGGGAGGGCGAGGGTGTGTAAACCTGGGAAACAGGCCTGGGAAATCAACAGGGGTGCACGAGTTCATTGTTGCCCCGCTGTGTCGCCTCACACACACAAACACGCACACACCTACGATACGTTACAGAGGGAGCATTTCTCTGTCTCGCTCTCGCACGCAAAAGTCACAAGGGACAGAAAGTGAGAAAGGAAGGAGAGAAAGGAGGAAGGCGAGAGGACGGTACAGAGACAGAGAGGGGGGGGGGGGGGTGAAGGGTGTGGGAGGGTGAGAACAGAGGGGAGGGGAGGAGGGACAAAAAAAAGAAAAAAAAGCCGTTGAGGCTGATCGAGGGCGCTGTCTGGTGTGAAGCTGCCCGGACCACGGTGCAGCGGAAAAGCCCGGATGACTCGAGTAAACACAAGCGAGGGAAGAAGAAGAGACAAATGCAGAGAATGCCACTCTGACCAAATCCTTGGCATTCTGACGCCCGTGGAACGCCACAAGACGCTGGAAGCTGCACACTGCACTGTGCATGTGTGGGCAGAGGAGACGCACGCTCTCACACACACACACACACACACACACACACACACACACAAACACTAGCCTGCGTCACGTCCCGTTTTTGTGTCCAGCTCCATCTGTGACTCTCTGCCACGTTAGCTACGATTCAGCAGTCGCTTGTGATCGACGACATAATGACCGAGCGAGCGCGAGGACGAGAATCACCGGCGCGTAATGAAGACGAGACACTGGGCGGAATGAGGACCAGACACGCTTACAGTGCAGCTCGTCCCCTTTCACCGCTCAGCCAGGACGGCCTGAGCTGAGAAATCGATCCTGAAGGAGCAACCGAGGTAACAGACGGAGGAAGAGACAGAGACACAGAGGGAGGGAGCGAGAGAGAGAGAGCTACAATATTTAATGGATCAGTGTGTGTGTGTGGCCTGAGATGACTCCTGGAGGCAGCCCGCTGCTCGTCTCTGGAGCTTCTTTGTGGTCGGGGGGGAAATTAAAGGGTCTCTGCTCCACAGCACGACGACAGAGCGGCTGCAGCAACCCGCCAATGCTCACAGGAAGAGGAAGACGGGTCAAAGGGGCCGGGTCACAACGGGACCAGCATATACTGGGACCTTAGGACAGAGCCCTGCAGTTGTTTACGTGACATTGTGAGAGTAAAGAAGGCGTGTTGTCACGTCGCCTAGATGACGTTTGAGTGGTGAAGGCGAGCGGCAGCAGCGATCAAAAGCACGGCCGGCTCAGAAAGGGTTAAACAATCATTTGCCGTGGCGAGCCGACGAGCGATGACAAAATGGATTGTTGTGTTCACGTTATGATTCAATCTGATTTGTCATGTGGGTCTCACGTGTGATTCAGACGTAATGAACATGACAAACAGACAAGATGACATATTGTGACTGAGCATCTGGTGACGAGCAAACTAAACAAAACACCACTCCATCCTGTAGCTTCTCTTAAGTTCCTCCAATAGATCAAATATAAAAACTAAAGCTTTCTGTTCTCACAGGAAACACAACAGCCACACACACACACACGCCTTCCGTCATACTTGACACATCTCCTTTGTAAACTTGCGTTGACCTCATCGCTCCTCGCCGCCTTCAGAACACGTGTGAAGTTTTGTTCGCAACTACTAAACGACACACACGCTGCTCGTTTCACATTCTGAATGTTCTCGTCGGGTGAGAAGTGTTTTGGGCGACAGACGGGAACACGCCACTCACCGGCCGAGCCCCGCCACGCAGTGCACGGCGATGCAGCAGCCGGGCTCCTCTCGGAACTTGGTCTTCAGCAGGTTGAGCCAGTCGTCCACGATCTGGGTGGGAGGAGGGGCGCCGTCGTCGAAGGGCCAGTCCTGGGAGACACACACACACACACACACACACACACACACACACACACACACACACACACACACACACACACACACACACACACACACACACACACACACACACACACACACACACACACACACACACACACACACACACACAGGTTTACACTCTGATCATTAGACAGCCCGTGCACGTGTTACCACAGCAGGCGCCTGTGTAACTGTGTGGCATTAGTGTGATAGCGTGCAGACAGTCAGACCTGCTGTATGGTTTATAATGGAGTAATCATTAACCCTCTGTGTGCCATTACATCATATTACATCAGGGCTCACACAGCCTGCAGTGCATCCAACACAGAGCAGGAAGATGATGGCGGATACTTTTTATATTACTGTATATAATAAATTAATAACCTGTTATTTTTGAACAACGACATTTTAACCATCTGTACCTCAACTGTCAACCATCATAACATAAAGTGTGTGTTGCAGTCGCCTGGACAGCCGAAGGCAACATACTAGGAGTATAATATACGACCTTGGTGATCAAACAATAATTAATAACATCCTAAGCCACTGCAAATAACTGTGTGTGTGTGTGTGTGTGTGTGTGTGTGTGTGTGTGTTCTTACCAGGACCTGTATCCCCTCCTTCTCGACTGGAGCTTTATCATAGGTGGCATCGCAAACTCTCACTAGCGTGTTCACCTCAAACCTTTTCAGATCCTGGCAGACAGAGGAAGACAAAGAAGTGTGTTACAGACAAAAGACACACACACAGACATACAGGAAGCGGGCCAGGTGTGGGCGTACCTCGGTGAACTTGTTGAGCGTGGCATTGGTGGGGTTGTGGGTGATGAGGAACCTCATGCACTCGTAGGCAATCTCGACTGCAGCGGGGCGGTTCATGTTGGCGAGACGGCTTAAAAAACAATTACAATACAATACTCTTACAAAACACAAGCGACTTTTGGCTCAGAAGTCAGCAAAAGACTGCTAAGAGGTTTATGTACTTAGAAAAGGGTTGAATAAATAAAAAACAACAACAACGGGTGCTTGAGACTACGGGATGATGCACACACACAGGGGGAGGAGGAGGAGGAGGGGGGGACAAAAAGGATGGACTAGTCCACAGTACTCCGGGATGTAAAAACAAAAAAAAGAAAAGGAAAAATTAAACCATACAAAACGGAGGAAAAAAAAGAAAAATTTAAAAACAAAAGGGGAAAAAAAAAGAAAAAAAAAGATGGAGAGACTATGCAGGAGTCATCCACTCAGGTTTTTACCCCATTCAGGAGAGCTGTTTGTGATTGGCTGCTCGAGGAGAAAGTGGAAAGCAAAGGGGGTTCGGATTGGCAGTCTGGCCGAGGACTACGCAATATCCCAGGAGGCCTTTGTTCCGGAGAGGGGGGGCGGTCAGCGGTTCCCAGTGTTGCCGGCGGGGGCGCTCAGGGGGGCTTCTGGGCAGCGTAGTCCCTCGGGGGGCGGCCGATTCACTTCTCCACAGTGGTGAGGTGCTGAGCCTGGCAGAACTCTCCGCTCACACACGCCATATAGGTACGGCTAAAGTCAAGACAGAAACCCTGCGGAGACGGGAGAGGGGGGGGGGCAGAGACAGAGACGGGCGAGGTTACTATGGAAATAAGAATAACAACAACAAGTCATTTATCAGCTTTTCAATCTGCTCCAAAAAGCTTTAATGCTTTGCTTTTGTTGCCTTGGCTGATGGGACAAATGACTAAACACACACACACACACACACACACACACACACACACACACACACACACACACACACACACACACACACACACACACACACACACACACACACACACACACACACACACACACACACACACACACACACACACACACACACACACACACACACACACACACACACACACACACACACACACACACACACACTCAATCCCTGTAGCTCATCTGGGCTATAAAAGCTTTACAACCTGTTCAAACTGGAGGATTTTGCATCACTAAAACACAAAATGACACATTTTCTGGACTGCTCTGGCAGCCTGTGTGTGTGTGTGTGTCTGCAGGCGTTTTTTGGCAGTGCACACACATCTCCTGCGCTCCTCTCAGCCACCTGTTTCTCCTGTTGATTGATCACCAGCACACACCGGCGGCGGTCGGCTCACAACTGTACGCCGCATCGATTTCTTGAGTTACAGAGAATTTGAGGTGCCTTCCCTTTTTCTAAGCTATCAAAAGAACGACAACCTGGTGTAACCTTTTGTGTTACATCACCCTGTTAATTCGATAGGGCTGCCTGGTCTGTAACTCGCCCAGAGAGAGAGGGAGAGAGAGAGGTCATTTCAACTACGACGGGCACTCAACAGACTAAAACCAGCCGCCACAAACTGGCTGGAACCGTCTCAAAGCAACACGGCAGGGAGGAGGGAAGGATAGGGGGGGGGAAACAAGAGGAGACGAGCATGACTGGCTATCACCGGGTTGATGACACACACACACACACACACACGCAGTAGTAAGTAGGAGGGGGGGAGAAAGGGTTCGGACTTTAGCACTGTGTCACAGGCGGCAGTCACAAGGTGAGGATTACAGCGGCAGGGCCGAGCTTCAAACGGCCCCGGCATTTCCACAGTCCCACGCTCCCTATTTTTCGCCTCTTTGAGGCCGACATAAGACCATCTGTGCTCCGTACCGGACTGTAGCGCCGCCTCGTCTCGCTTCTCGATAGGTAAAATCTCATGAAACTCAGAAGGTGACGATCGTCCGAACGTGGCGTCAAACCGCTGCGTCACTCCACAACAGCGTCAGACTCTTAAAACCTCTTAAATAGACAATAGTGACGTCATCAAAGTCGCAATGGTCACAACATTGATGTCAACTAACCTTGTAAAAGCTCCGACAACGATGTCATGTGTAAATCTAGTTCCTCTTTGGCTCTTAGGCAGACCTTGACTATTCACTCGCTTTGGTTTCTTTTCAAACGTAAAATGCTGTGTTTTGGATTGAGGCGAGGCTGTGAGGTGACATTTTCCTTCTCTGCACCGTTGATGCATGTGCTCTTAGTTGCTGCCAACCACTGGGACGCAGCGACTCAATCGCCTCTTTAATTTCTCTCCCCCACCCTTTGCTTTGTCTCCTCACTAACATCGCTCATAATTGGGCAGGAGCCACGAGGCCGCTCATCAACGCGGCCTTGATTTTTTTGCTCTTCGTGCGGGCACAGGCCCCTCTGCTACGCCTTTAATTGCTCCTCTGAGCGGCGCCGGCGAACCCGGGCAAGATCAGACGAGCGGAGCGAAGAAAAAAAGGTTGCGTGGCTTTCCAAGGTGCGCTCCCGTCCAACTTTTGATCCTCAAAGATGCAGGGGGGGAAGAAATGCGACAAAGCAATGGAAAGGACACCGGCTCACACCCCTCGTCCTAATGCAGAAAGTGATGTAATGAGTAAGTGAGCAATGAAAGAAAGATACAACAGATAGATAGAGATAGAACACTTTTGCAATATCGAGCTGCAGATATTGTAGCCACGGACTTGATCCTCGCTGGAATGATCATCCCCGAGCAGACAGGAGAGCGGGAATGTATGGATCAGCGTGTCACATTTCTGTGGCTGAAATAGCGTTGTGCCTCTCTCCAGTATATAAATACACACATTATATATGCGTCATCTCAGGCGTCTAAAAAACGTTCTATTATCTCGAGAAAATGGTTTCATTTTCTCAAGATCTCCGGAGAGAGTGAGTCGGGAGTACACAACAGAGGCGCGCGTCTGATGGTTGGTTTTCATTCAGCAGCTGCCGCACGCAGCGAAGCGCAGACGAGGGCCGCGTGTGAAAAAGCGACTGTCAACAACCGAAACCCCCAGACCACAGCCAGGAGCGAGGAGCGGAGCACAATATGGCAACACGGGGCCTTTGCCTGGCTGCCCACCTGTCTGACTTCACAGCCCTGCGGGGGAGAACTCATGCAAATGGCTGCGAAACTATTTGCAAACTGGTTCTGCAGTTACACAGATGGCGGGCAGAACAAATACGCGCACCAACCAAATCAGTTCGGAGGGAGAAGAAGGGTGTTTGACTACACAGGAAACAACAAGCCGTGTATACAAACAGTCGACATAATTACCCAACCCCGCAGCCGCAAACCTCCAGAGGATTGTGCCATTATTCTGCCTGTTTGAATCTCAAACGTAACAGCGGCAGAGTGGAGGGTAGATTTAATATAATACGCAGGAGTTGCAGGGGTCGTGATGCAGCTACATTAACGATTTACTCGGCTTCTCTCGCCGAGTCGATTGTCCATCTGTGCGCCACACCTTAGATAAATAAATGCATAGGAAACACTGATGTACTTCTGTTAAAGTACGCTTGGCCTACATCCTGCTTTTCGTCAATGTTTATGTGTGTGTGTGTGTGTGTGTGTGTGTGTGTGTGCGCGTCTAAGTACGAGTGTATGGTCTAAACTGGGAGAAAGGTCAGCGAGTATAGGCAGAGGCCCACGCAGCGGCCTGGAGAAAGCTCCCTTGGTGCCCTGCTCCTCGTCACGTGTTCTCTTAGCGCCGAGCTGCGATAGTGGAGAGGGAATGAGAGAGTGCGGGATGAGGGATGAGGGTTGGGGGAGGGGAGGGGGGGCCCAATCAGCTGGGCCTCTCCAGCACTGTGACTAAAGGGAAAGGCCAGAGAGAGAGTGAGAGAGAGGCAGAGAGCGAGGGAGAGTGACATGGGAAGTTTGGGAGGGCAGGGGCCTGGCTGCACCGGCTGATAACGCACCGCAGTATCTCTGCACAGAAAAGGGACACGCAAACCTAAACAGGTGATAAAGCCTCAGACGAATGGGAGCCCAAGGGCATGCGGTGCTCCGCGAGGCGCGCGCTGCGAGACTGGGGCGAGGCTGATCAATCACGTCGAATCAAAGCCAGGGAATTTATTTATACAGTAACGCCGTGTTGTAACAGCGGCCATTTAACAAAGCTCCTAACCTCAGCGCTGGGTTGGAGCTCAGCCAGCGGAATCTTTAAGGTTATCATGGCCGCAGCAGTGGAAAGAGGCGAACTGGCGGCCTCTCTCTCGCCGTTTTTATTGCCGCGGGATTCCATTATCACAGTGCCAAGGCAGTGGGCAAAACCAGGCCGCCTCCCTGGCTATCAGGTGACCATCACGTATGATCTCACCCCTTCCCCACTGCGAGTTTCCCCCTGCGCACTTCCTGCCACCTGACTGCTGAATGCTGGACGGTTTGAAACGCCAGGGGTGGGGAGCTTGATTATGAGCAGCTCATGTAACACGCTGCTGAGCTCTAATCCCTGCTCCAGAGCCTGGAAATATGGACAACCAACCCACCTGCTGTTCGCCCAGAGTGACACACGAGCACACGGGGATGCTCTTTCCATGAGATTAACACCAGCTCAGCGGCCGCAGCTTACGTGACGCGGTAAGAAAGGCCTGTGCTTGTGCAAAGTGTAAAAGAAATAAATATCTAGGAAAGGGACAGTGGGTTCAGCTCAGTCGAAGACGTGTGGACACCAGATTTGGCGGAAAAAAGAAGACACCATCGCACAAGCAAGAAAAGAAACACACCCATGCAAAGAGGAAGTGTTGCAAAAACCATCAGCCGGTTAAACAAAAGGTGGAATGTCTGAATCCACCTCCTTCCTCCCTTGTGTCAGGTGTTAGTATTGCATGCCGCCCTGTCTGGTGGTCTGCGTGTGCGGCTGTGTGCCTGTTTTGTCTGGAGCCGGACTGGGCTCGACCGGACTGTGCTGCCCTGGAGCGGTCGATGGGGCCAATTTGCTGCGCGAGAGGGAGAGAGTGCTGGAGAGCCATGGCAGGATGGACAGTGGAAGAAAGGAGGAAGAGGAGGGGGGAGGGAGGGAGGCCTGTGTTGTTAGGAGTTCTTGGTCTGGTGGACAAAGAAAGCAGCGTGGATGGCAGGCTGAAGATAATGGCCTCTATCACCTCTGACCCACATCCCTACCTGCTTGCTATGCCCCCAACAAGCACACACACACACTCACACTCTGATACCAAACATAAGACCCTCCAACATACAAATACAGATTTGTGTGAATTCTCCGTGACCAGATATGGAGGATTGCCCTTTAACTGTCAGATATAAATAATGGCCAACTATTGACAGTTGTCATCACAGAGGTAAGAGGAAGACAGGAAGCCAGTATGGAGACCATCAAGAGGAAAGAGGCAAAATGTCAAGGAGACAGAGCAGGGCCAGAGGGAAGGAACTGTGTGTGTGCAAAATATAGACCATTTTGAAGGTGTGTGTGTGTGTGTGTGTGTGTGTGTGTGTGTGTGTGTGTGTGTGTGTGTGTGGGTAGCGGGGGCACCATGGGAACAGATGGAAGCATGTTACCTAAAACATGAATGGATAAGCAAAAAAGGGAGGGAAGGAGAAAGCAAAAAAGGAGGGAAGACGAGCGGAAGAGTGAAGATCGGAGTCAGGCAGAGGGCAGATAAAGAGGGAGATCACACCTGCCTGAGGGTCCAGCTGGACGCCGGCAGTGACGTCACGGCTCCTGATAAGCTCGCTGGGCAGATTAGGCCTCAAACTGGAGCTGTGCACTCACAGGCACACAGGAAAAACAAGAGACAAAGCAACCAGAGCCCATTTGTCTCAAAGGCCGACGGGCTCATGGCTCAGGGACGCAGCCCCTAATGGGTCCAGACCACCAAGTGTGTCGACCCAAGGGACTTTTGCTGTCACCTGAGCCAAATTGTGTCTTCAGCACTCCCTTTTTTCCTTGATATTTTACACAAAAAACTAAAATGGTTAATTTATCTCTACAAAAAAGGGTTTATTCCAAACATGCAGTCCAGGGCCAGCGTCTGGGACTGCAGGGCTGTGTGGGTGCAGGGTATGGTGACAGGTCAGCGCAACCACCAGCTCACAGTGCACACATAAAAAGGAAGTAGTGTGCACAACCCCCCCCAATCGTATCAGTCATGCATGAACACACACAAAGACAAACAGGCCGTCAATCGAACACACACGCACACAACAACGGGTGACACTGTTACAGCGTCTCTTCCCTTTTTTGGTGCCTCACCTCTTTACCCGGCGCAACAAACAAGAGCCTTAGACCCGCGGCATGCCTGGACACGACGACGTGACAAACACAGGCCAGTACGCAAAGCAAACTCAAGCACAAGGTTCAAATGGTTGCTGCGCCTCGAGTGCCGCACATTCCCAGAGTTTGCATACAGCAGCTTTGTGCTGAAGGCGACGTGCCGAGTCAGAAGGGGCCCGAGTTACTGCGTTCTTTTGTCAAGCGCGTTCTCCTCATGTGGTCATGGGATCCTAAAGGTGCAGGTATGAAACTCTTCAGGGGACAGCGCCTTTATTTCAACTCCAGCGCAATGAATGCAGGGGAGGGTTCTAGTAGCAATGACTAATGAAAGCTGTGTGGGAAATGCAGCCACTGTGCTCGGCACCTCACAGAAGCCCAGACTCCAGAATACCTGTCTGTCCAGTAACGCATGGATCTTGCAAAGCATTGCACTCTGTAAACAATAAGACAGAAAGAACACAGACGTGCGTTTGTGCGATCTCTAACAATGCGTCATGGTATGTAGGTCAGACACTTAAATGTGCGACTGCAATGCAAGGTGCTTTCCATAATCAAATAATTAGTACTCTGTCAAAATGACCTCTTCTTCTGCAAGTCAAAAGAGGATATGCAGCAGTTCTGCACAAAAATAGAGAACATTTGCATTTGTTAACATTTAAGAGGGAAGGACTTCAGACTCAGTGTAAACGATGGACTCTAAGCCCTCCGGCCACTGAGGCCTCATGGCGCTTTATAAGAGGGAGGTGAGTCAGAAATGGTCACGTCTGTGTTTACCTGCGTCAAGGTGGAAATGTTCACAGACGGTCTGGTTCAGGCCTGTGGTCTGTCTCCGTCTGGAATAATAAACCTGTGCTTCTCTTTGACCAGAGCCGCCCTGACATACACAGGCTGCACACTCTGGGTAGCAGCTCTTTGAAATGAGGAGAATACAGGTCCAGGGCAGGTCAACGTGCACCCGTTTCGGGTCAAATCCAGTTCAGAAGATGGATCTCCTTGTGAACTTCATTTGCCTGGAAAATTAAATAACGCCTTAAATGCAGTTTCGAGGAACAAACAGGGTCTCTCGCTTTGGGGACCGGATGTAAGCCGAGACAGCAGGACAATAAGCCCATGACAACACTAATCAACACCTTGTTATAAGAGTGATTCGTAAAGAAATAAATTAACTTTCCTGTTATAGCCTGCGTGTGGGTGGACTCTATTTACCGGAGCCTAGGAATAGACTGGGCGCCAAGACATAAAGACTATAAATGCAACGCTCCTGCCCGACAACAGACGCACATAGATCCTCTGGCCGGCTTCTTGTCGCAGTCCCGTCCTGCCGCGGCACAAATTCTGGACGCGGTTATGATTCAACACAAGTCTAGACTTCCTCAAACCCCTTTAATCCATTCAAAACAACAGCACAGGCCTATAGAGACCTTTACATGCACCGTGGTCGCGACACATCAAAGACAACCACACTCGCAAACAGTTAAGTCCTTATTGTCACACGCGACAGCAGCAGCAACAACAACAACACTGCACTGAAGGGCTTTTTGTCCAACACTTACTGGTTAAAATTGATTTGAATATGTAAAACCAGCCAAATGTATTCTGAGATGATATTATTATACATATCAGATGACTTCTGGTGGAATACGGAAGATTGGAATCATCTTTACAAATTGAATTGCCATAAAAGAGAGCAGAGCAAAGACCTGGTAATGGCTGCCTCTGTTGTTGTTTTGATAAATGTATGTCACCCACCCCCACCCTGGTGCAGCATAACAGGCCACCTCTCTCTCTAACTCTCTCCTCCCAGGGGGCAGGGGCTGATGTTCCTGTGAAGCACATGTTGCTGTGGATTCCTGTTTCTGTGTAAAGGGGCTGAAGAGGGGAGGTGCAGGAATATGTGACCACCCTACTTTCCTGAACAGTTGAACACCCGCGCCTACGCACGCACGCACGAGTTCACACACAGTAAAGCCCACTTATCGCCTGGCTCTGCAGGCTCCGTGTGAGCGCAGATAAACAGTGTGACGATCAAAGGCCCCTGATAGCGGCCGGGGGGGGGACTGCGCCCAGTGTGGAGAGGGCAGAAATAGGAAGAAGAACAACACACTTGATGCCTCACCTGGTCAGCAGCAGTCACACAAATGGCAAATTAACTTCAAGAACTCAAAGTGAAATAAGAGGACGTCTGAATCACACTTGATTTGACTTTGAAATGCAAAGTCAAAAGAGGGGATGAGGTCCAAATGCAGGCAAAGTGCTCTAAGCAAATTCTTACACTCAATGACAAATTAGGTTGTTTGTCCCAGCATCCAAAATGACCGACAGAGGTTTCGGCTCTGCAGCCTGTATGGTGAAGATATGGTTACGGTCAAGCACCTAAACTACTGATTTAAGGTTGGAGAGGTTCTGGCCATAGTGAGCCCAGTGTTGGGGGGCTGGAGTTGACCCCTGTCCCTCCTTTCAGGCACAGGTTGAATGCAGGGTGGTAGCTGCAGAGCTCTGCCAGGAAGGGGTTTCTATGAGGTCATTAAGTTGGATGTATCCACAGGTGTATGTATGGGTGCACACTGGTTGAACTTGCTCTGCTGGCACCAGTCAGAGGTGTGGCGTTCACACCCTGGCTTTTAACCTCGGAGAACCTCATGCCCGATGGTTCAAGGCATCAACCACTACATGCTTTAAAACAATACATACAATTAGTTCGGCAAACATTTAAACATCTGTCCGGCATTCTTCGCTAAAACAAGACAGTTCCTTATATCTTTCACCAGACCGGATGGTTTGTTTTGTAAAGACATTACAGGAAATCTGACATGAAACATGTGATGAAGCCTCTATTTGTGTACATTTTCACACATACTTCCTCAACGCTGACCTACGCCTTATTCAAATACCTCTTACGAGACCTAGTTCGGCTTTACTAAATGATCAAATGCATATTGGCAGTTGACTCATAAACCGAGGTCAACATAAGAAGTCAGGTTAGAAAAATATATTCTAAAACAGACCGATTGTGACATCCCCCGGTTCGAACATTCACCAGTTTGAGTCGAAGTTGCTTGAACATTCTGCAAATAAATCACCAAAGCGCTGCTGACACGCAACCATCCAGAACAGCTCGGATGTGATGTCGCAACATGGATGTTACCTTTCAGCCCACAACTTCGGGGAGGATTAGTTTAAGAGAGCGCGCATGCAATGCTGACAATGTCGTCCTTTAACATTGCAGACACCCTTCATGGTGGCATTCCGCAATCTTACCAATGTTCTAGTCCTGCAAGGTATGTTGTGAAAATTCTAAATTCCTTACATAAGATTGAACAGTTCTATACTATACACTTCTCCTGCGTTCAGGCTCTGCCCTCAGCTGACTCAGAGCTCTTTAATCACTCATCATCATCATTAATATTAGATCCAGCAGATGACTGACACGTCCTATTTACTGTATCACGTATTTACAGGGGTGAAGAACAAGGGAAGGAATTGTGGGCAAAGCTACACAGCTATGACACTGCTTACTCCTAAATATTGTGAAAGATGTCAGTCAGATTAAACTATGTCAATGATAGAAACACGGTTGCCCACAACTGTGATACACAAGAGATTACAACCCGGAATCATCTATAGGTGTCAGATGCAGACTCAAAAGAAACCCATGAAAACAAGTGTACAGAGTCCCACCGCGACACAAATCCTTCTGACATTTGGAGACTAACTTGGCTTTCTGACAACAGCATCGGCAGGGGGGGAAGCCTGTTGCCATACCAACAATCATCTCAGCAGTGGCAACAAGTGCCCCCGCAGGGACTTATGGTTTCCCCTGTGAGGAGATCAGAGAGGAGCGATGGTGCGCTCTTTAAACATTCACAGGGCGATGCTGAAGGAGCAGCAGGGGCGCAGAGCCAAAGAGGGTCAGAGTTCGGCGCAGACGGACGCCCGTATGTGCTGATCACTGGACCATATAAACTGTGAATTCCCGTGAACTGGCACTCGCTTTCCACAAACCTAGAACACGCTTAGGGACTTTACATCAGCTCCAGGAGCAAACGCGTCTTTTTAAGCACGCCATAATGTGTCATAAGTCCTAATGTGAGGAGCTGTGAAGAGTTTTATGCTTTTAATAAGCCGCTGAAGGAAATTACCAACCGACAGGAATCATACAGTGGCTCAGCATTAGGAAAACAACAAGCAGGTTGTGTGAGGAAGGCCGGCATTTTCTGGACCAGATGTGCCTCACAACTACCACATCAGTACAGACGAGCCGTCGTACACATCGTCATAACAACAACAACGACAACAGCTGTGATAAGAATAACCACAATATTTCCCTTTACTATAGTGTGTTTTCGCCTGTTTACAGTGGCTCTGGCTGCTGTATCTAGACATGACCGCTGTAAACAAGAATGACAAAAGAGATCCTATTCCTACCTGTTGCTATAGTTTCAGCGGGCAGCTTTGTCGCAGCAGCAGCAGCATCTAGCAGGGGTGTCAATCTGTCAGAGACACTGCCAGCGCTCCCCTGCCCGAGCCTTTGCTTTAGTGCAGCGCTGTGGCAACAACGGTAAACAAACGGCGCGCCAACCGGGGCATGATTCATTAACCCGCACAAAACGCAAAGGAATAGAAAAGGTGCTGGTGGCTGCTAATGCGTAATTAGATACACCTTTTCACCTACGGACAAAAGAGTGTGGAGTCCAATTGTGGCTTACCAATTTGGCCCAATTTGAATTTTTAAACCGCTTTGTGACCACGGGCCGTCGGACACCAGCACATTCAAAGACAAAAGCGTGTGTTCCACTCTCTTTAAAACTGACCAACTGAGCTAAGCCCGTCAGTGTGGAACCAGACCTCTTCAACCCTTCCTTTCAACACTCAAGAACCCTGTGGCTGGATGGGCCGGGTGCCAGGAGGCTACAACATAGGTCCTCTCCTCCTCAGTAACCCTCCCCGGCTTCGGGTTACTGAACACTGGCTTCGCCTTTCACAATTACTGTAACCAAGGCTGAGGACTTCCCCACTTGTCAAACTGACTTTTCTGTATGCCACCAGTCGACAAGAGGAACCATCCTTTGTTGCTGGGAAATGTCAGAGACATCCAGACAGATTTAGGACTACTACCAAATTCTCTGTATGTTTACATGCATGTTAAAACCCAGACCATACTGAGATTAGGGCGATGAATCGATCATCTGATGTGAATGAACTCAGAATGTCTGCGCACATTACCTACATAGATGGACACTCCTCATAATTAATCCTGGAATTATGCAGCACATCATCTACATTCAGAGAACAGCACAATCCTATTAATTCAATCTATTTATACGTCGTGCATAAACAGACGGAACTAATAGGAACGTCTTACAAAATCATTAACATCTACTGATTTAATACGCAGTACCTGGCAATGCAAATGAACCTGATGTTACCAGTCAGATCACATTAGCCGGAAAGACACGCAACACTAACGGCACGCTGTTTGTTACACCAAAGAAGTCTGGTAAGGACAGCCCGAGCACGGATCCAATTCTTCAAACACAAATACTTACATGCTGTATGTGGTCGTGTTTCAAAGACTGGGCAGGGGAGAGGACACAGAAAAACAAACAAGCAACCTATAGAGGCCACACGCTCGGTTTGAGTAGGACTTGCTCTGTGGGTTCTGTTAAATGAGGGCCTCCCAGTGTATGGGCCTGCCCTTAGCTGCAGGCACTTCTCTATACAGAGCGAGTGGAGCTATGCTATTTCGAGATGGGGTTGTGCATCATGTGTCAAATAGCTATAATACAAAGCAGGTCGCCGGCATGACTGACCTACTTCCACCATAAATGTGAATTAAGCAGAAACACTGATATGGGAGTGTAAAGAGGTTGCTCTCGTGTTTTCACTGGTGCTTACATTACCCCAGTAGTGGAACATCATCACCAACAGTGCTGGGAGGGATGGTTTGTAAAGAGCTTATTAGAAGCTTTGCAGACAAACCAGAAAGAACAGAGTGTATCAAGAGTGTGTGAGCCTTTGACACACACACAAACAACACAGAGCCACATGGACACACTGGATCACTGAAATGTCAAACAGCCCCACGCAGGGAAAAGGTTCAACTCTCACAAGGCAAGAACACTTCACACAACAGAAAGTATCACAAAGCCGGTAAGAGAGTATCGATATGAGTTTTCTTATCTCACTCAGACACACACACAACAGCTGAGTTTCTTCATTTTTATTTCTCTCTTATCTATATATGCCAAAGCAGCATATTTCCTAACGGATGGCGATGATGATAAGGTTCCAAACACACCTCAGCTATCTGCACTGGGTCACCTTGCACTGACTCATGAGTAGGAATGTTGTAATTATCCTTACCTGCCATTCCGGTCTATTCATTGACTCATCATCGTCCACCCATGTTGGTAGGAGTGTTACAAAGCTATTCGGCTGAATTAGCTGCCCACTACAATTTATTACCAGTGGAGGAGAGGCTGGACCCATTGGAAGGTCATAAATTGAAAGCTGAGAGGCATGGGAATGTGGTGCTGCCTTCACGGCCACACAGCTGCTCGACTCCACTTCCTCCCTGAGCAGAGTGTTTCCTCATTTCACTCCAAGCCCGCAAATGCTAAAGCGACTCAATGGTTGAACGGCTGCTCTCTTTCTGTTTTAGGAAACCAGACGAGGGTAAAATTATAGACCCGGTGTCTCAGCTACGTTTCTAAACGGACAGCTGAGTCTAAACAACAAAAGGCGGATGCGTTTTCACAATAATAATAACACGACGAGCAACAGCAAAGGCAGTTTAACATACGCACACACACATACACAAACACGCTCGCGGGGTGAATTTGAAAGTCTGTCAACCATTTCGCCTTCTTGTTCAAATGTTAGCCAGAGACATGGCTCGTAATAAATGATTAAACCAGGCCGGGTCAGGCTTTGTCACAAAGGGCGGAAGGCAATTAGCTCAGTCGCCGTCTAGCTCCCGGCTAAGCCACCTACAGTGACAAGCACCACAACCCGCTGTGACCATGTAACAACACAGGAGCATCGCCACTACCTTCAAGAGAACGACGTTTACATTGTTTTTCTGAGGCAGCGGCAGCGTTGACCTCATTTCACATGAGCATTCACAGACGACTGCCACTCCAACATCTTAGCGTGAGGAGAATGGGGAACATTTATGATTGTTCTTGTATGATCAAAATGTTAACATCGCTACGCCGCCATAGTGCGGATCTGTAGATATATCTACTGCGATCTGCTTCCAATTACAAACACAGCCCGTAAAAACCACACTGTTGCTATGTTCGCACACAATGATTTTCTTCCTTCTTCCAGGAAATAGCCATAGCCCTGCCAGCATGCTAACCTTGCTACGTTAGCAGCCTAGCTTAGCTCCGCCACTTTGCTTTTCCCCGAGTAATATGGTTCACATAAAACTACACCGAGCCCATCTATTGTCACATCTAATACAACATTTGAAATGATGTTATTTGTCTTCAAATACATTTGGATATGGTGTAGGTGGCCGACGTTACAGCAGACCTGCTATAATAGCTAATGCTAACTCCTGTGTACTTTAGCTCCCTTGTGTTGTGCTTGATTCTCTTTAAAGAGGCTGATGCGATTGCGTGGCGTCGGTGCGGTGCAAAACCGCGTCCCGAGAGATCGGGTTGGGTGAGAGCCTGTTGAGTGGGTACTTACAAAGAGCAGGCCGAACATTGAAATCCCGTGATCACCGCGGAGAAAGTGGAGGGAGAGCAGAAAGCACTGTCAGGTCGCCTTTTTGTTCCTCTTCAATGTGGCTGCAGCCTGGTTTCTGCTCGGAGCTCCGGACTGTTGTCGGGGAGGAGCCTGCTCACTGTGGTGCTGCCTTCACGGCTCCGCAGGAAATTACAGACACACAAACAGACGACCAACTTTAATAGGCATAAACAACAAATACATTTATATAAGCTATGCGAATTCCTCACAATGTCCAGTCGGGATTAATATATATCTATGGTTGAATCCTAATTGTAGTGTGCATATTTGTGTTTGTTTGTTTCTAGTGCACTATCAATAAAAATAAACATATAATTCTATTCTATTCCATTCTAGTTGTTGAAAGTAAAAGGAGTCTGCTCGTGGCTGTGTTTGTAATGTGGAAAATAACTGAGTATATTCACTCAAGTATTGCTAAAATATCAATATGTGTGGCTACATTCGACTAGGGTTGAATTATATGATTATTATATTGTATATTATATGTCATTTTGCTCTTTTTGGTGATTTGTAATTTGTACCAGACATAGTTTATCCCCGTCAAGCGCTATTCTTGGTATGTAGGTCGGACATGTGTCGTTTACGTGGCGGAACCCGAAGGCAACATGGGGTGTCTGGCGTCACTAGGACGTCAGGAGCGTCCGGGTGGATGATGATCGTTCACCATGGTGACGCCAGTTCCAGAAAATAGGCCCCGAATAATAATTCTTCACAATATTATGATTCCAATCACATGTTGGTTTGCCAGATAGACCCGATGTCTTCAATTCAGCCTCACGTGGCTGGGTGGGGCTATTCCACTTGACGTTTCCGTATCTGTTTGTGTGTGCGGGGGAGGTGGATCACTCTGTGGATGCTTCAGAAATGGGAAGAATGTTTCAAATATCAGGAATCTACACATTGTAGTGGTTTTAGTGGTATTTAAGAGTCTTACGGTTGTTTCCTCTCAATAACATTACACTCACCCAGAAACATTTGGAGTTGTATTTTATTTCTTTTTTCTTTTTTCTTGTTATTTATTGTCGTGTTTCAGTATGGCAAATCATGTAAGGAGGATTCATGTAACAAATTCCCCCGATATTTAATATTGTGACTTATCTCCCTCTAGTGTTCAAATCTTTACCTGCAACAGGGTTGGTCACCATGTGGGAAGCAGAAATCTTGGACCTTAAACACTAAAATTCACATTTCCTTATAGTATTTCCATCTAGAGAATAATTAGAATAATATATATCTTCTCGTAAATTCTAAAACTATGAGGGGTCACACTGATAAGTTCTACCACAAACAACAACCATTTATTTCCTACTTTACAGATCTACAGGCTATGTCAGACCAGTTTTTTTCAATGTTTTTTTTCTCTCACCACCGCCGTGATGAGTTCCCAAGCTGCCTGCACTTTTGCATGATGTCATCCTGTAAGAGCTGTACCTTCGATAACGACACTGATATCATCCAAAACTCAAAGATCATTGCGTCATTTCAACATAACCTTTGCTGGCTGTGGCTGTCTGCTGTTGCTCTGTTTGCCATTGCATTGTCTTAATTAACATAAACATTACACAGCCTGTTTACTTTTGTGGTTTAGTTCTCTTCTTTCTCTCTGTCTCTGCTTCGCTTCCCCCCTGCATGTTAAAAAAAAATCTGCATATGGCAATGAGCTACACACATGGACCCATCAGAACCGTGACAATGTGGCTTTACTGGTATCACTCTGGTACAGAACACATTTATTCATCACCGACAATGCTATTATACACAACCCGACTGTATAAGTCACTAGTTCGAGTCACCATCTCCTTGTCTCCTCATGCATTGTGTCCACACGTGTATCACATTTCCTAGGTCCCAATCAATATTTCTCTTTGTTTCTTGTTTCACCCCTCAGTATAAAAGAAAATCTCAAAAATGTCTTGTAACTCGTATAGTATGCCCATTGTGATATCAAATGCTTTCTTCAATAAAAATGTTCAACACAAGAATAATTATTTTGAACTATTAAACATATTTTATTCAAAACAATTCTATTCACAGTTTGTTATAGAAATCCTTCAATTTATGACGTTGTGCTCCTGTAAAAACACCAACGCTAACTTCTTAATCTTTACTTTTTAATTTACAGTACATTGGTTTGCACTTTGTACTGTGATTACTAGGCTACGATTTGTAATATATAGCAAATTTACATAACCTATAACCTACACTGGGTAATAAAGGCTTTTCTTGAACTCTCCAATATGTCCATAGAGAAGACGGTAATAACAGCCTGACACAAATGTACAAGAAAGTTTTTATTGATGTGGTATCAATACAATCAAGTACTGTAGATTTTGTATAAGCAGGCAACATTTTCAATCAAAAAGAGTGCATTTTATACCCAAATTCTATTGCATAGAGTGCACGCAATAGCCATGTATGACAAAACTCCTATAGGTTGATACATTGTACATTATTACACAAGTAGAAAATAAAAGTCCACACATAATCCTTCACAAACAACGCTAGAATGCTAACTACATGTTGTAAATGCTCTTTACTCATCAATGCTATTAAATACCATTTATACGTGCTAGGCTTCGGTGGTCAGTTTTGGCATTCCTATTAAATTATCACAAATGTATAAATACATCTTCATTAATTTCATGTGCAAATGGGAACGGCCGTTTGTATTTACTGAAACTAAAACAAACAAATATCCCTTAAGAACCGAAGCAAGACCTTTTTTTTATTTTATTTTTTATTTTAATAAAGGAGAACACAAAAAAAGAAACAACCAAAAACAATTCAAAGCAAGTTGTGATTGACACGGTACATGGATCTTACTGACACTTGTTATATGATTTGCACACAGGGCAAACTCGGCTAAGCAAGTGACATTGTCTATGAAAACATTAAGGACAGAGAATAATAGCCATATGTTACTCAAATCACCAATTCATATGTCTAAAAGCAAGAGGAAGCAACATACAGTACACGACTCACGTAACAATAATGGTATATAACAGCTGGTGGTGTATTTGTGTTATGAAACAGATTGGGCTAGAGAGCAAGTGCACCGTTTGCATTACATAGATGTAAAATACTGATTAGGCCTTGAACTCGAACTGCGTTTCCAGAGCAACATGAATAGTAGCTGTTAATGTATACATATAGACATAGCATGGTTAATGGTTTATGGACGCTATTGTAGATCAGTCAAACAGTATACATTCATTCCGATTGCAGAGATTAATGTTTGGCACAATCCTGTACATTGACATTCCACCATCAAGGTGTAAAGGTAGTCCTAAATTCAGTGTAATGAAAATGTTTGGGCAGTATAAATTATTGATGGTTATGTCTTTTCCTCAGACGTTAACCTCCAACGTTTTTATTATTTCAAAAAATCATATCCAACACTTTTGCCCTCATCTCTTCTACCCCCTGTCTTTCCCTCGCCGCAGCCCTTTGATATAAGATCCTTGTCAGGGTTGCCTACACGTCACAGGATGTCTTTTGTGTCCCGTGACGTCGTACAACACAGAGTTATTGCACATCATCATGCTGCTCATTGGACCAATACGTGATTACGCCTGCTCAGTGTTCACCAGATATTCATATCAGGAAAGTTGTCTGAGTTTATAATGTTACTGTTTTGTCCGCCTGTCATCATCTCGTCGTTACATTCATCCATCATCTTATTTCATTTCTTCTTCCCTTACTTTGCAAAGGCACTGTTAAGAGTGTTTCAACATAAAGCTAGATGGGACATCATTACGAAGGAGGCCACTACGTCTCGTGGCAAGCTCTTCCTGCAGTTTCCTAACTCCAGTTTATTATTGTCTGTGCTAAAGTGATCCTTTTCTGAATGCACACAAAGACACACACAAGCACACACATGCACCTAGAGTGTGTGTATCTTTAATGTTTCACCCAGCACACTGCCCTCACCTCTGGCCTGCCACCTTTCCCAGAAATCTGGCAGGGATTTGTTAAAAGTTACACAACCTGTATTACGCAACCTGTGGGCCTCAGTCAGTCCCTTTACAAATTCAAGGAAATCCAGAACAATGCTCATTTCCAGCACTATACTTTAACATTGTTCAGATCTGAATCATCCTCTCCTTGTGTCAGGGTTTTTTTTCCATTAAGCCAAAACGACAATTCATCAAAAATCTATTGATTCAGAACTGCAAATATGTGCGACATTGCTGTGAAAGGGTCTGGTTAAATGCTACAGATCTATTGTAGGAGTAGCCACCATCAGACAACAGTGATGTCATGGTCAAAGCACGTGGTGAGGATGACTGTGATTTAATGGGATTTGCAGAGCGTATGGGAGAAGGGAGTGACTATCAGGTTGATGCAAGGAAACGGACCATCGATCCAGCCACGGTCTGGTCCATTTGCAGTTGCTCCCAGTATCTATTCTATGGCATGTAAACATCGACTGTATGCATACATAACGTCCTCAATTGATGTTGTCCTGACATTTTTTTTAAAGATGTCATCCTTGCATGATGCTGTTAACAGGGAATTAATCGTTCTAATACTGTGAGGTGATATCATTGTCAGATTTATGCTGTATTTCTTGGGTGACGTTTGTGAACAGAGCAATAAATTATAAGAAAAACATACAAAGCAATCACTCTCAACGCTTATCTATCATATTCAAATAGAAGAAAAGAAAATAGGTCCCGACAGACGTGTATGCTGATGAATATAATGCCATTGTTCTAATATGGCGAGTTTTTTGAACCAAAAAGGGATAAACATTGGTGGAAAAAAAATGTCAATTAACTACAGAATGCTTTTTTGGCAATTACTTCTCAATATGTAATACATTTTACGTTGCTCTTTATATCAGTATCATCTTTCACTACTTAAATAAGGGAACAAGGGGAAAGTGACTGCTGCTGCCAGGGGAACCAATCACAGCGTCCCCCAGGGTCTGGCGATGTCATCCTGATGATGTGATCATGAAGCAGGATGTGCAGCCACTCAGGGGGGAGGGGTTCTGTCACTTACACGTTACAAAGTAAGGCACGTAATCGTCTGAATCCAATACACAACAACAATGATGACAAGGACCAAATAATAACAATAGAATCACGACAATATAATAATTAAAATAATATAAGCTAGAAAAAAAATACCAGCATAAAACACACATTTGGAGGACACTGAAACACAGAAGACAGTATATTTCCATTTTTCATTCACAAAGTTTATGTTTTCCTCTGCTGATGACGTTGTCGGTGGATGAAGACGATGGGAATCCTATTTATAATTTTATGGTTGGGGTTGGTTTGTTGCTATTATGGCTACAGGCAATTTTAGTTTTGGGGCTGCTCTGAGGTGCCGGTACAGGGGTGTGTTTGAATGAAAGGACAGGGTTATGTGAGACAGAGCAGGAACCCTGAGAAGGAGGAGTGGATGTACTCAGTGGAATAGAGGCCATTTGCCTGATCCGAGGGCATCTGGACCCACACCTGGTCATTCTCCTTCAGCTCCAGCACGGCACTACCGGACGCCTGGTCCATGTAGCCCTTCTTGTACTCGTCATAGGTGTAGGTGGCTGGTACATTGTTCTTGTACAGCGCCACCCACAGGCTAGTTCCCTTTACGTGCATGTGGTACGCAAAGTAGTAGACGCCAGACAAAGGAGCAGTGAACATGCCGGTCGCAGGGTTGTAGGCGTTCTGCCCGTTGTAAAGGGTCCTGTCAAATTTGATGGGCATGGCAGAGGGAGGGAACGGTGTGGTGAGGATGGCTGTGAAGGCCGGGGCTATGGAGGCAGAGAGTGGAATCTGACTGAACGCAGACTTCTTCCTGTCCCCTGGCACTTCATCCCCTTCAAGTTGTGAATCTCTTGGCCCTGCAACAACTGTCTGGCCATTTCCTGGAGGACCTGGAGGTCCTGGAAGACCAGGGGGGCCAGGATTTCCATTAAGTCCACCTGTGCCTGGTTTACCTGGAGGACCCTGGGGACCTGGAAGTCCCTTCTCTCCAAACTTACCCAGGCCCGGAGCCCCTGTTAGTCCAACGTCACCCTTAGGGCCAGGGGCACCCTGTGGCCCCATTGGACCCATAGGCCCCTGAAGACCAGGGATACCTGACTGTCCCCTGGGCCCTGGAGTCCCGATAAACCCAGACTCACCCTTGGGCCCTGGGGAACCTGTAAACCCTGGATTCCCAGGTAAGCCAATATGTCCTCCCTCGCCTTTGGGTCCTGGTTTTCCAATAGATCCATTAGGTCCAGGAAGACCTTTGTCCCCAGGCATACCAGGTTTCCCAGGGGAACCACCAATGCCTTGGTCACCTCTGAGGCCAGGCAGACCTGGAGGGCCCTTGGGGCCAAACTCTCCTTTCTGTCCTGGCATCCCATGTTTCCCCGGTAGCCCCATTGGCCCTTGCATTCCTGGAGGTCCAGGTTGTCCATCAAGGCCGGTCTCCCCCATTGGGCCCACCATTCCTTGCTCTCCTCTGTCTCCTGTAAGACCCGGCAAACCACCATTGCCCTTATCTCCCTTTGGCCCAGTCAGACCAGGTTGTCCATTTCCCGGAGCCCCAGGAAATCCTGTTGGCCCCCTTGATCCTACATCACCCTTTTCCCCTAGAGGACCTGGTGCTCCTGGCAATCCATCTACACCAGGCTTCCCTAACCCAACTGGCCCCGGCAGACCTTGTAGACCTGGAGCCCCATCCAGTCCTGGTTCTCCTTGTTCTCCAGATTGTCCTCGATCACCTTTAGGACCAAGCAGTCCTGGCAAACCTTTAAGTCCTGGTTTGCCTGTAGCTGTAAGACCCGGTGGCCCTGTCATACCTTTTAAACCAGGAGCACCCCTCATGCCTGGAGGGCCTGGCTTTCCATGTCCATTTTCACCTTTGAACCCACGCTCACCTGGTGGCCCAACAATACCCTTAATTCCTGGTTCTCCACGAGACCCAGAGGGGCCTCTGATGCCCGGAAGCCCAGGTTTTCCATTCAGAGACAGTCCAGCTGGACCAGGGAGGCCGGGCTGACCTGGAGGACCTCTGGGACCTGGATCACCATGTGGACCAATCTCGCCATTAAGACCTGGCATCCCCTTTGGTCCAATCTTTCCTGGAAGACCTGGAAGTCCAGGTTTCCCGATTCCAGGAAAGCCAGAAGGTCCCTGAGGGCCTGGCTGTCCATTGAGACCTGGCTTTCCCAGTCCAGGTTTTCCTGGAAGTCCTGATGGCCCAGCTGAGCCTCTTGGTCCAGGTTTCCCTTGGGGTCCTGGCTCCCCCTTCACATCTGTCATGGGTGGCATATCTATAAAAAGAGACCAGATGAAGATGGGGTCAGTGTGGTTGGAATTCAAAGAGAGGAAAAGAAACAAATAAATGATAAATAAGTTGGGGTTATTTGCATGTATACAGTTCATACATTTCGAGGGGATATTTTCCTTCAACACTTCATGCAAAGTCACACCTGCTGCTCCTTTACAGGTTTCTGCCCGTGCTCCTGGCAGGCATTGTTTCAGGAGTCACAGGGTTTCAGCCACCAGAGCATCTATGCTGCTCTATGGATGTGTTGGTTGTGCCATGGTGCCTTATTAAACTTGATGTGTTTCGTAAGGATGTTCCAACCATTTGTATTATGGATCAGCACTACTGTGAGTCCAAGACAAACTTCTGAATCGGACAGTTAATACAGAATCAATTAGATCAATCAGAAGACATCAATCAGCTCTCAACATGTGTGAGAAGATCAGCTGACTGAGGGCGGTAATTCTTCATAACTGCAAACACTGTGCAGACACTAATGCTCAAGTACTTCAGCACAACACTATGAACAACACATGTCTACTTGATTTAAGTTTCAAGTCCACTGATAACCAATAATGACTGACAGGCCGAGTCTGCTGAGTGTAATAAAGTAAATCATTGCACTTATGTATGCTTTAATCAAGGACTTTACCCTTTAATTTGTAAATGAATGTTGCATGATGTCATTGCCTCTAAGTTCAGCCTCATTCTCTGTTCTTCACCTGATGAAAATATCTGGAAAATTGCATAAAAATGAGGATTACTACACTTAAGAGGTATACCACATGTTATGAACCGTCTTACTATTGTTTCCTGGAACAGCGTGGCAAATCTGAACCAGGCCAGAAACACATAGTGGAGAAACACAAGGTTGATCTGTAAAACACTACAATCGTCGCTTGCCAATTTCAGCTGATTCCATTGTTCCACTACCTCAGCATAGCAACACATGGCCTTTACAGCACATATGACCAGAGGACAGATCGTTTCAGTTATGTATTCATGCTACAAAGCATCATAAGTTAACAAACAGTCCTTGTCAACATTCCACACCTTCACACACAGACTAACACGTCACCATGATCTGCAAGTAAAGCACTATTATACTATTTTTTTATTGATCGCCAAACAGCCTCAAGTTGTTATTCAAGGGCAGCACTGCTGCAGTAGATGAGGTAAGGGAAAACCTGAGAGTTGCATCCAAGAACGAATTTTGCAGAGCTCTCACTACTTGAGTCAAGCCCCTACCGCCCCCTAGAGGCAACTAATGGTACATGGTGTCTGCAAAGGCCTAGCTGGCAGTTCACTTTTTTGTTCATAAAACCAGACTTTTACTGTCATAACTTTAAAACAAGCTCATTATCAAGCAATATTGCAGACATAATGTGTCAAACCTAATTTCTTCAATGAAAAGGTGAGCATATTTTCTTGGCTGGTGAGGTTTGCCAACTAAATCAGCTGGAGGCGAGCCTCTCAACACACCGACTGTCTTGTTTACTCAGCATTATTAACTAAACACCAGAGAAACTTAACAAGTAGAACAAACCAGGAGGGAGCCTTTCACTGCTCACCTGACACCACACGTTACACAGCATTCAGACAACACTACAGCACTAACACCAGGGAAAATAAAGAATTCAACAATAAAAAGCTAATGAGCACCGAAAGAAGACAAACATCGCCCATCACACATCATACCTCAGACTCACTTTGTGATGCAGTGGTCATCATTTTAAATACATGTGAACTCAAGCTGAACCAGATATTTTAACATATACTAATACAAATACAATGAATTGAATGTAATGTACGTTGGATAATTAAATATCAGGACACAGGACATAATAGAATACTTAACATATTGTATTTGAGTTAACTCAGGTGATTAAAGGTCATTGAAAGACACTGTTGATGCAATGCAGACTTCAGACCACTAGATGGCAGTAAAACCATCGTTTGAATGGGAGTAAAAAGCTTCGACTCAAGCTGTTTCTGCCACTAAAAAGATGTCACGCGAACACAAAGCATAACTCTGTCTAAAGCCTTTCAAAGCCCTTTGATGTGAGTGATTTCACTGAATCCAGTAGAGTTTCCCAACACTACAGTTTCTTCTGGAGTTTGTCTTTGTCAAATATTGTTTGTGGTAACTAAATGAAAATGTGCCGCCCCCCTCAGCATGAGAGGAAACGTGGTGTGAAGAAAGGCCTCTGACCATAAAAAGCAGTTAACAATATGATCCAGACCTTGTAGTGGTAGTTAGAGTCAAATGTGATAATGGTGGCAATGACAGCATGCACATTTTGTAGGATAATTATCACCCCCCTCGCCTCCTTTCCCAGCCTTTCTCTCATAACTTCTATTTTTATTCCCTTCACACTCTCTCTGTCTCTGCCCTTTTATCCCACAGCTGAAGAATACACGATAAACAGTGAGGTAACGGCATCCAGATGGCGAGAAGAACAACCGGCCCAGCGCAGCTCAGCAAACAGTGGGCAATCAGGCCTCCATTAGGCCCCAACTGAGGACCTGCCAAATGTTACTGCACCCAGAGATCAAGGAGACGCCACACTCCAGTGAACCCTTAGCAACATGCATAAATACATCTGTCTGTCCGGCTCGCTGGGACTGTCTCCATATCAGTCACATCTCAGCCTGGGAGACTCCTGGGAACTTGTTTAGTTTGCAGGAAGTTGTTTTTCTGCGTTTTCCATTCTTAGACTGTGTCGTTCTGTATGCTGCAGCTGAGCATATGATCCACATCATGTTCACTTTGGTTCAAAGAGTTGAAAAGAAAAAAGATCAAATTCTAAGGATGCTGCCAACAGGATACTGTGAGGGAAATATACTGTCTACTGATGTTAACTCTGAGGAGGACACAGCTTCATTTGACAGGACTGAGATGAATGTTCGGACTTTGCTATATTTAAGGTATAAATCTGTAATCTTGAATATATTGATATCCTACATTTACAACCCTTGCGTATTTGTATCATACGCAATCTATCCTACTGATTCCTATCCTGCAACAACGTTATCCTACAGTTCAAATGAACAAATGGAGCGTTCAATCTGCAAAGCTGATCAACATCATATTTCCACTCTCCTGTTAGGAGTGTAAGTGTGTAAGTTTACAGGCTGAAGTAATCATCTCGCCTTAGCAGCTCATAAAAGCATTTAAAACCTATTGTATTATCCCAGAAATGCATTTTACCACCTTGAAACACTCCACACACACATAAACACAAACTACTCACCAACATAATGTCCCTTGCCCTCTCGGAATGGGGGTCCGATAGGCCCTTTCATCATGGGTTGCATGTACTTCATATGGGGAATGGGGGGGTAACCTCCGGCGAGGGCGCGCGCCCCCAGCATCAGCAGCACACAGACAGGAGCCAACAGCATGGTGATCCGCCTCCAATGTTCAGGAGTCACACACGAAGAACTGGAGGGAGGACACAAGGGGAGAGGAAATGTGTTCAGTTGGACTTTGACATCAATCAGCTGTTGTTAAATCAGAATATAGAAATCGTTGAAAATCATTCAAATATCTGTTTCCTTGTGGTTTTATCCATATATTATCTCACATGAGCATATGGTGCATGGGCGTCTCCCTGTGGTGAGTGGAGGTACTTGTTGATTTAGTCACAGAGATTTCAATTTCTAGATTCCCATAAGGTTTAAAGAGGATTTAAGGAAATATAATAATAACAATAATAACAATAATAACAAACTGTAACTTAGTCTCTTTTGAAAGGTACTTTTTATTTATTAAGCTCATATTTGTATTGTTTATATGCCACGTTGCCTTGACCTGGTTTTGCCTATAGTTTTAGTTAAAAGAAATGTCTGCATAATCATCAAACATACAAAGCGACATCATTGATGTCATATTTATAGCTCCTATCCACAGTATTTTAATTCAGTAAGTCTTCATCATCCACGTGAAAAGGTTTGAACTTTATACTTTGTTCTGAATAGTGAGCTTCATTTCCTCCTCCGGACATACACACTATAGTTTCAAAGTTATTTCCTCCTTCCTGGCACATTTCCACTCTTGATGTAAGCTGGACATTTTGGCGTGTGAAAGAGAGCAGCGGGCTGTGTGTGGATCACATCGTATGTCACACATTATCAGAGCTCCAGATTGGTTTCAGTCAAAATAGAGCTGGAAGAAAGTAGCTCAGAGGGCAAAGTCAGTCTGACACACCAGCACACACACACGCAAGCACCTACACACACACACTCCAGTCGTGCTCTGGGGTGTTTCCTCCTTTCACCTGACCACGGTTGTGAAAATATTTGCCGGAGGATAATGTGGTCATTTCTTCCTCCAGTAAATTAAAGTCAACAGGTTCTGCCTGTCCCACTCTCCGAGAGGCTTTTAGTGCGGTGAAGTGCTTAGTCTGTGTGTGTGTGTGTAAGTGACAGCAGGGCCACCGGCACAGCTCAATATGAAGACCTGCATACACACACTTTCACTATCGCTAAAGTTGGAGAACATGTGAAACACCATGAGACAGATTTCACAAAATTAGAAGCTTTGATTTTCACCTCTCACTACAAAGTTCGGATCATATACAGCACACATGTCAATCATATCTGACCACCTCTTCAATCAGGCCTGAACACTTGGCTTTCCAGAATCTGCATCTTTAAATGAGTTCATGGACAGTATGTGTTCTGGGAATGAAAGTGCCTCTTCACAGCTGACGGCCTTCATCTAAAAGGCCAAGGAGCAAAAGTGAGCCGACTGCATGAAAGTGTTAACACCAGTGAGAGTTGTTTCGTTGGCTAATTTGAAAGTGATCTGACGTTTTCTAATTGGAAAATTACACACGCGAATCACACACAGCAGCTAATTGGTGGCAGGAACAAAGAGTGAAGTGGAAGTTCCCAGCAGCCCTTAACTCACAAGTACATTTAAAGCATGAAAAGGAGGTGTTCTCATTGCCGCCATGTGTGTGTGAGCTCAGGTCTGCTTTACAGCTTTGCTCTCGCCGCCGTCTGTGATTGTTTAGTGCGAGCAACCACACAGCTATGCAGTCAAATTCTTGTTTTACAGCCATTCACCAAAGTGTTTCTCTAAGTCTTTGCGCGAGGTTTGCATAATTAGTCACGTCTGAGTGTGTGTGTGTCCGCCCGCCCGCCCGCCTGCATCTGTCAGTCTGTTCGTGTTTCGTGTGTTCTCGCCCTCTGTGGGAATCTGTGTCAGCGAGATAGAGATCGACCCGCTGCAATCCAGGGAAAATATACGTATGACGAGGAGACCGGGAAGAAAACAACGGGGAGATATTTAGAGAGAAACAAACAGGAAAAAGAGAGAGAGAGAGAGAGAAGAGAGAGGAGGGAGAGGGTTTTTGGTCGTGTTTGGTCGTTGGCTGACTCGCTGGCTGGCTGGCAGGGGACCTCGTCTGGTCTGGGGGTCTGCGGTTTTGGGGCAGAGGTAATTTGACTGGCGGTGCTGGGTGCCCACTGATCTGCAGGCGTCAAACTCTCTCTGAAGGAGCAGAGGGACACACACACACATGCACGCACACAGAAGCTGCAGACACACACACACACACACAGGGATCGGTCGCAGACGGGTTCACAGACCTCCACAATCTGTTTATCAAATGTTTTTGTTGAAAAGCTCTGCAGAAGTTGTTAAAAAATCTCACGCAATCCTGTCTGGCTGGCCACCATGAGCCACCGCTGGACCGAGAACACACACACACACACACACACTCACACACACACGCTTGGTCGAAATGCGAACACGCACGCAGCCCTCTGGTAAGCGATTATGCAGGGTGACTTACACCCTCAAACTCATTAACTTCCCCGAATTTCGTCCATTCCAAACAAACCGTAACAAAACTCTGCGTTTGAGCGAGAGAAACGAGTTAATGGCGAATCAAAGCCGCGCTCGGTCATTAAACACGAGCGGCATCCAGAGTTACAGAGAAAAGGCCTCGTCTGGCAGGCCGAGTGACACTTTATATAAAACAGATTTTAGCCGAGAACAAAATCACCACACACGTTACAGAGAAGGATCCAAAAATATAAAATGAGAGAGAGAGAGAGCAGAAATGTGTTGTTTTAAGCAGTGAGGAGGAAGTACAGCAGAGTCTTCATCAGGGGCCAAAAGGGCAAAGCTTCTCCACTCTTTACCCTTTAACATGTACGCCAAGAGGTCACCAGAACAATGAATACAGAAGGTGAAACAACAATATGTTTTGTGCTGCTTAGAGAGCTGGACTGTCTACCTTCTTGTCCGAATAAGAAGGAAAAAATACACTCGCATCACTGAGCCCCCTGGTGGCCTTTTTGGGTACATCATACTTCAACTGAATAGTTGAAGTATGATGTACGTTTCATGTCTCCTTCAACAACTTATTGAGGGTTAAAATGTGATCTAGCCTATGGTGGAGCTAAACATCAAAGGGTTAAAGTTGCTGGTCTGTTCCTGCTTTCAGACGGCTGTCAAACTAACATGTTGGCAAGCGGACAGACATCCTGCCTGCACACACGCACACAGCGCTTTCCCACACACCTCACAGCCCCGTCTCAAAACCACCTGGTAATCGAAGTCACCGACTCAGACCAAACACGACGTTTGCGGTTGACGCCTTCTCGAAACGCGGTTCGAGTGCCACTTCGACAGAGACGAAATGCTAATCTGAGAGGGTTTTGGCCAGCCGAAGCAGACTCAACAGCCTCCAAACTCCACAGCGTCTCACGCGGACCGTCCCAGACAGGCAGAGGAGGACACAGACGCTACGGCTTAACATAAGCCGAGTCGACACTTCCCCGAACGCTCCGTCTGGGCCGCTAATGCAATCAACCGCGCCGGGGAGGTAAGGTTGAAGGTGCTCTGCCTCCACTTCCCTTATGCCGTATACGTGCGTGGATCCAGGCCGCCAGGCATTTCCTAAACCACGTGCCACAGACGGATTATAGGTGGACCAAGTGTGAGGATTCTGTGACACGGAGGGAAGAGCGATGGCTTGTCATGTACGTCATGTACACCACATAATCATGCTCTCTGTGAAAACACCAAACGGGTCGACAACAAGCCGTCGCACTCTGGTTCTGGCCGCAGAGGTGACTGTTTGTTCAAGCCTGCCCTCATGTTTGAGCTGATTCATCTAATGGTGAATAAACCCGAGCCGAAAACCAGAACCGCAACCATAACTATGCCCAAACTCCGACCACAGCCACTTTGAGACACCATCGTCTTTAACCTTGTAAACTCAGCCAGTAAATGTTTTCAACAGATTCAAACTCTCATGTTGCACTAAAAGGGATGGGAACTTTAAAACCTTAATTAAAGGGGCTGAAACTAAATGATTTTCTTTTATTTGGCCCCTCTTAGTAGTCTTAGTAGTTTAGTACCGCTTACGACTACAAGGAAATGACTACTTTTGCCCTGTCTGCATGTTTCTTGCTCATTCGGGCAGTCAGCATCTTATATAATAATCTTTATTAGTGAAGTTATAGCTAGCATTAAAGTCCTATTTCTGGATAAGGACAGTAACTACCCCCTTTCCTATCCCTTCCATTTGCCCAGTGCCACTCAGTGGACAATATGAGCTATATCTGTCTTTATTTCAAGGAACCTGGAAGTCCTGTATATTATCTGGACAATATCCTTCAGTCTAGTGTCTTGTGAGTCTAGCGCTGCAATCGATCTAATTTGAAGATACACTCTTATTTCTTGTAAATTCTAGGTACTCCCAATACAGTTTGCCTTTGTATTGGAGACTGGAAGCTGAAATAATGTCACCACGCAGGGAGGCTTTGTTGTTTTTGTTAAGAATGCTTATGATTTCATTCTTGTCATAAGCAAAGCCATCTTGTTTTCTCATAACAGAAGTTTTGGATATTTATGCAGTCCACTTGCCAGGCTTGTTTCTCGTCAGTACGATCTGAAAAACAAACTGGATTGTACATTAAGACAAATCCAGACAAGTTGTCTTAAAAGAGTGCAATAATCTACCGCATGTGGTGCTGGATATGATTATTTTCCTTGGATAAGAACAAATAAGAACTTGATAATAGAATCAATATTTGCTCTTTTTGCAATCTACATCTGTGGTTTATTATTCAGTCTTGTCTAGACCAAATACACACACCTAAAAAACATCATGCAAAGTCTTAAATGTACACACATACTGACATATCTGTTACAGAACACAGGACTCTATTGACCATTGACCTGTGTGTGTGCTTTGTTGTACACGCACATTAGTGGGGGAGGTACGGAGGGAGAAAGTGAGTGGAGCTGTGACGCGGCACACACAGCTCTTATTGAGTCTGAGGGTGTGTGTGTGTGAGAGAGGAAATTGAGCATGCAAGCTTTTATTTGTAGAATCACCTGCTTCTCAGTGAGGTAATCCCTCCCACAGCCTGAGTGGCACTCAGGCCATTACGCCTTTTCCGGTGTCAGCTCGCCGTGTAATATTTGAGCTGCTGTCACAGTCTGCGGCCGCTTTGAACGCAGCCCGTCTTACTCAACCCTGTTTGTGTAAATAATCGCTGGTGGATGACTGTGCAAGCCCCAGAGAAACACTACGGCCATTCACATCACCAGTGTGTGTGAGTGTGTGTGTGTGTGTGCATGAACGTGTCTACACAGCTAATGCTTCAATCTACTGTTTGATTTGCTTCACACACAATTTACTTCTGTCGATTTAGCTGCAGCCAACAGAAGAGTTTGTTTACATTCAACACACTATTTCCAATGAACCATCAGTGCATGATAGAACAGACATGATTCACTGTGTGGCTGCACTCATACATGCAAGTGAACGCATCATTGCTCGAAACGCATGAGTATCACTCAGTCACTATCACACTGTCTGTGTTTACCAGAGGTGGAATATTACTGCAGTGCATTAATACATGTGCTGCACCTGAAGAGAGGGAGAGGGGGGGCGACACTGAGAGAGAGAGAGAGAGAGAGAGAGAGAGAGAGAGAGAGAGAGAGAGAACACACACGCACACGCACACACACACACAGACCATCTATTAGTCTCTCTCCCCCTGTAACAGCACCATCAACTGAGCGTAACAGCTTTTCATGTTTCTCTCTAATGTTTACCAGAAAACATCAGGGTGGAACAGCTTGCTGCGAAGAGAAAGAGGTTCAGGAAGGAGGTGAAACTGCAACAGGCCTTGCCGAAATAAAAACACGTCATAAAACGCGAAGAGGAGATGAAGGACACGAGAACAGCCTCGTCAAATCACGAAACGGCACCTGTGGATCGGGTCATGTTTTCCTAACATCCCCAAAGATCCCAGCGGGTAAGAAAAAGGGTTGAGAGAGAGAGAGAGAGAGAGAGAGAGAAAAATGAGGAGGCATAGGTGGTCAAAGGTGGACAGAGGTCAGATACAGAGTTTTCACTTCTTGATGACTTTATTAAGAGGAAACACGTTTAACACCCGCGGGTGCTCGGCTGAGTGCAGAAGCAGACGTGCTGCTGGTGAGATGGGAGATGATGGATTAGACATCTGTGTGTGTGTGTGTGTGTGTGTACACTCAAGAACAAAGGGCGACAGTCAAAGTCAGGTTAATGAATCACAGAATTATTAACCTCCAGAGCCTCACGCATGTGGTCGAACCCCGCCGGGTCCTGCTGCCCCGGGCACCAACAACTTTACGCTCAGTTAAACGGCGTCCATTACGGTCTATTAGCCACAGCGGGGGCCCCCTGCTTCTGTTACATCTCCATGCTCTATCACTCCATCTCCCCGGGTGAGTGTGAAGACATTTAAAGTCCAGGATACGGGAGAGAGACGCCGAGGGGGACAGATTGAAAAGTCTGCAAAACATTGGACAGCGTCGCGGCTGCTCTGCCAAGAAGAAACAGAGTCGGCAGGCAGACAGACCGGAGCTCTACCTTCCCCCTGACCCGCCGCTGCACCTCAAACTCTATACGAGCGGCTGATTAGGTAATCGAGAGGAACGAGCAGAGCAAATAATCTCATAAAGGCCCAATCTGCTTCCACCCATCCACGGTGAAGGATTGCTGCCTTTTCAACGCGGTGGGACTGGTTCCTATGAAAACTCGGGGTCCGACTTTAACGACCTCTTATCGGTTGCTTCGACACAAAGCGGTCGTAACGTGTCGCCAGAAAAGAGCGAGGTATTAATGCGAGGATACAGATTTATGCGTTAGATCGTTCAGGAGGAGGAGGAGACTTCACGGCAACATGACCTCACCTCAGGAGGACACCCGGCAATACAATCCCCTATAAATCAGAACGATCTCTCTTTATATCTCTCTCTCTCTCTCTCTAGTCTGGACTGGCGAGCTCGGCCCATTTCTCTCCCTCTCCCCATTCGCCTCCTCGTCCTCTCTACTCCTTAAGCCTCTCACACTCTCTCCATGCCGCGCATTGTTGGTGTGAATGCTCTTATTGTGCGCTGCCAAGAGCTTGAGCGAGCTGAGCTGAGCGAGCGAGCCTCTCTCTCCTCCCCGTGCGTCCATTAGTGCTCGCGCATACCGAACTCTTTCTGTTATTCTTTAATTCGACAGCTCAGGGCTGTGATGAGCTCAGAGAAAGTACAGAAGAAGTGGAAGAAGCACAGGTGGCAAGTGGGACGTGGACAGTAACCACATACGTATTTTGTCTTTCTTTGTTCCAAATATACCTCTTCTCCTTCTTCGTCTGTCAATTGTTAAGCCCCATATCACGCGCAACGTCTCCGAAGGCTTTACGGGCCTCGCATGACAAATGGTTCCCCAGCCAGGCCAAAGCTCTCTGGGAAGACGCTACTCGGAAAACCTCAGAAGGAAAAAAAAAAGGGGGAAGAAACCTTGGGAGAGGCGATTCAAAGAGAGATTCCCTTCCTTCTCCCGCAGGTGGGAAAAGGAAGAAATTAGAAAGAGACAGAAGAGATTTATTCATAACGGAAAAGAAAATAAGTAAGACACTCGAGTCCTGATCCAGCAAGGATCTCAAATGTGGGAGCAGAGCTACAGATCCCAGCACATTTGTCTCTCTGACGTCTCCTGTGATTACATTCACACACACTCAATACTGCCATAAAGGTTCAAATGTGAGTAAGATGTGTACAGATGTGTGCCATTGTTGTGTTTACAAGTAGTGTCACAGAAAAATAAGCCTTTGTGTGAAGTTTCTTTGTGGTAATTCCAAGAACAGCAACTGATCGCAGCGTTCCTACTACGGAGAGTTTGAAATGTTGTTCCGCCCTTTCGATCCAAATGACCCCAAATGGGTTCAAATGCATCAGACTGAGCTGTGATCTATTGGGTTTGTCCCGTGTCTCCAAGCACCCAGTTTGCTCTCTCGCCTCGCTGGGTGGATGTGCGTCTTTGGTCCTGCCAGAATGGAGCCTCAGGGAACACCTGGGATGATATACAGGCCAGGCAACACAGAGAAAAGCCACATAAGTAAAGCAATTGCTCTTATAAATCATAATTCTCTTTTTAACGAGTTTTGCAGTGAGCTGTGTAGTTCTGTAATACGCCGATGTTATTTCTTGACCGTGTGTCAAGGTATTCGTCCCTCTCAGTTCATCCAAAGGCAAAGCCGGCTGTGGTGTGGGAAGTCAGCCCGTGTGGAAAGAGAGCAGCTTTAGAATTCAACACTCTGAAGGTGAGAAATGTTCTGGGGTGCTTTAATAACGGAGCTAAACCCGGAACAATCACACACCATCAATTGTTCCGTTCTTACTGCCAGGACTGGATGAAACCTCAAGCTACCTACGTGCAGCTCGGGATGACTTCCATACAGGAAAACCCCGGAAAAGTTGGCCTCTCGTCTGTTTCTATCAAAGGAATCCACAGTTTTGACGCTCCGTGAAAACACTAAGCTAACACAGATAACGTCGTCAAAGGCAGGAACGGGAGTGCTGACAAAGGGAGATGGAAACTCACGTGGAGGGACGGAGAGAGGAGGAAGAAACGAGGGGAGCGACTTTATGACCGTCAATGAGATTGAAGCCACAAGAGGAGGAGGAGAAGGGGGAGGAGGAGGAGAGAAGGCAAGAAGCCGTGAAGGAGACATGAAATCATTACGACAGGCAGGAAGAAAAACAGAGGGAGGAGCGGAGGAGAGAAATGAAAGGGAGCAGAGAGTGAAAAAGCTTTAGCTTGATCTCCCCACTGACCCACTTCAGATGTGCGGCCCGCCAATCATCTCACACACACTCTGTCCAGCTTCACACTTGACATGCACACGCACGCACACAAACACGCTCATCAGTTGGCAGCAAAACAGAGAGGGAGGCCTTGTTTTTCTGTCCCAAACGGAGAGAGGGGGAGAAGACGAAGAAGAAGAGGAAGAAGGAGGAGGTAGAGAGGAGATTATAATTTAATAAGGGGCAGGAAATCTTGGTCAAATCCCCCTGAAGGAGCTGAAATGCCTCTGTCCCAGAGGCTACTGGGCTGCAGACTGCCTAGGCTCCATCTGAACGGGCTTCTCTGGCACAGACATCAGGGCGGACGACCAAGACAGCAGACTAAAGACCAGGGAGACAGAAATCCCAGTGAACCTCGGTTTGGATCCAGATTCCTCTTTGTGAAATATCTGATCTGCCGTCAGTGAATCCAGACTCAGAGTCCCTGGTCGGGATCCGAGGAACCAATTGGACCTGTGAAGACCTCCAACAGCCTCACACGTGGACTTTAGATTGTAATAACAACTGGGCTCTCTGCTGTAATCGGAACAATTTTTCGTTTCACTTCGGAGCTTGCCTTTTTTTTGAGCAAATAATACACAGTAGAGACGATTGGATCACACAGGCAGTTCATTGGTCCCACCACCGGGGGTCTACGATAATAGCTTTCACCCTCTGCTGTTATTCTTCCTACATTACATTACATTACCATCATTTGGCAGACGCTTTTATCCAAAGCGACTTACATTACGTTACCACCCTTCGCAGAGGGGGGAGCAATTGAGGGTTTGGTGCCTTACTCAGGGGCACCTCGGCAAGGACTCGAACTGGCAACCCTCCGGTTCCCAAGCGGAAGCTCTACCCACTGAGCTACTGCCTCCCTACTTCTTCATCTTCTCCCTTCCTCTCGCTGCTCTAGCCAGACACACACACACACACACACACACACACACACACACACACACACACACACACACACACACACACACACACACACACACACACACACACACACACACACACACACCATGCTTTAAATGATGTAATAATCGGTTTCAATCACAGTTGAAGCCTGAGATTGATTGATTACTTACTTAAAAAGCTGCTGAACTTACTTGGTATTATACACACACACAAATGTTAACCAGACCACCGGCACACACTGAGCAGTCCCCTTTGACTGTGGTCCTTGCAGAAGCCCACCCCACCCATAAGGATCAATGCGAGTCTTTATTAGCTTCTGGCTAAGGCGGCGTAAGAGAAACCTGCCAGCTCCTGGCCTCACACCTCCTGAGATGTAAAAACATGCCTCTGTGTGTGTGTGTGTGTGTGTGTGTGTGTGTGAGTGTGTGAGTGTGTGAGTACAAAGTTCTATACTCATAGCAAAAATTGAGTAAAAGGCATAAAAGGAAGAAAGAAATTGTATAAATGGAATCAGGTGGGCAGGAACGAGCTAAAGACAAATCCCAGTGGGAGAGGAAGATGAGGTGTGAAGATTACACATGGCGGCATCAGATAAGAGATATTAAAAGCAGGGCTGCGACGTAGACAACACAAGCCTTTCCGAGCAATGTCTCCAATATCGCGGTTGCGTTGCAGCAAGCCAGCGATTAGCGTACCGTCTGCTACGTACGTCTCCATCTGTTCAGTCGAGAGTCACTCTGCTGCTTTTCCAGCACAAAAGCACATAAACGAAGCGATTTAGCTGCAGCTGTGCACCCGTGGGGCCACGTACAAGCTGTGAGGCAGCAAAGCCCTACGTCCCGCAGGAGCACTGTTCTTTAGTGTCACGCCGGCTCTGTGCCAGGTATTAGGACGGCTGTGAGAGCCACCAGAGAGCGGGACAGGTCAGAGCAGACTACGAGGACATCTGGGACACGTCACACACTCTGGAGACAGGAATGTCAAGCAGAGGCAACAGATAAAATGAATCATTAAGTTGTTAAACATGTTTGCATTTAACGTGTTTGATGTAACAGGAGATATGTAGTACCCAAAGGCTTTACAAAGACAACAGGGTTTCCAAAAAAAACAAGGGAAAACAGCTGAACTAAAATGGTAAGTGAATATCGCCGTTGTCCTTCAAGCACCAAGGATGACACCTGAAGAAGACATGAGCTCATCGTCTTGGATTCTGAGGAATGAAGACATGATGAAATCTAATTATGTCAAAAATGTGTTCATACACCCTCTTACTCGTTACCCGTTGCACGGTCAAACCACTCTAACACACACACTCTCACACACACACTCTCACACACACACTCTCACTCTCACTCACACACACACACACACACTCTCTCTCTCTCTCTCTCTCTCTCTCTCTCTCTCTCTCTCTCTCTCTCTCTCTCTCTCTCTCTCTCTCTCTCTCTCTCTCTCTCTCTCTCTCTCTCTCTCTCTCTCTCTCTCTCTCTCTCTCTCTCTCTCTCTCTCTCTCTCTCTCTCCATATCCAGGGGTTTCTTAGTTTTGTGGCTTTTACTCAAAAACCCCTGAACTATAAAAATTCCATTGTTTGTTTACAGAAGCACACACAGTAATAATGGAGTGAATTTGCTTGGAAGTACACACTGTTCTACAGGTCATCCAATAAAATGCAGGGTGAGATGTAAACTTGGCAACATCATCACAAAGACTTTCCCCAAAGAAAAGGAAAAATCGTCTCCAGCCAAAAGTAATTCACCTGAACTCATATTTGGATCATTTGTGGTGATTAAATAAAATGTGTTTGATTGTAGACAGGAGACAAATTGGCTGTGCTGTTCCCTGATTTGCTTGTGATCCAGCACGACTCTGTGGATGTGTTTGCTAAGCATGGAAGAAGGAAATGAGACAGAGACGTCCCGGCTTCTGCCAGGAGCGCTGCGTTGTGTTTCAGTAATCAGACCAAAGAGGAGGAAGCAAAAAGTGGCTAAATGACATGTTTCAAATCTGCAGCCAGGCCAAGAGAAAATCGCAATATAATGGCCTCACTGTTACTGAAGGAACGGAAGCATCACAGCTCAGACTGGCTAACACACATCGTGCATTTTCTATGAGAACTGCTTATTTTCATACCACAATACTACTGTGTTGTCTCATGTCTACACGGTGAGACTGAGCAGGTCAAGTGACAAAAGACAACTAGCCACAGTGTAGAGGAAGCTACTGTGAAATGGTAGCGTTTCAAGCTACAAGCTACTCAGGATGGAGGTGAAACAGTGTGGCATTGTGGTGAATGAGTTGGTATAGGCTGTATTTCTCATAAGATGGAGTGGGGTGACCTGGAAGATTGATGGATGCTGGGATATGTTCACAGGAATCACTCTACTCTGTCCGTGGTTGTGTGAACTTGAATAATGTTCTGCAACAGTGCTCATCTTTTATTCCTCATATGAGCAGTCTCGCTTTTGCCAAGCTACTCAGCTACTGACAGGCTACTGAAAAAAGTATTATGTCCAGAACCCAGTGGAATGAGAGGGTCAAATCCAGCCCTACGTCTCAGTATGGGCCAGGATGGAAGGTAAATGTTGCAGAGAGCAGCAGTGGAGTGTGGGAGGTGAGCTGGAGAGAGCAAGGAGACATAAATCTGTCCAAGTCTGGAGAAGGACAGGAGAAACGTGCCTCTTAGATAGAGGGGTTAATTCAATATTTCCTCCCTCAAAAGTGATGATACACATGGAGAGGAGGATGACCCTCTCCCTCTCCCTCTCTCTCTCTCTGTCCTTCTCTCTAAATCTTTCTCTGCCTGACATTATTTCTCCCTGTGGTCCAACCATCTGTCCTGTCAGCACCCGTCCGCCGGCTTGACACAACCGGCGACCAGGTTGAATCCCTGTTTTGGTCCCTCCCCTCTTTGTGATTGATATCATCAGCGCTTCTCGTTATATTAAAACCAGATCTCCTCGTTCCTTGCACTCTTATCTCGGCGGTGCAGTCATCAGGAGGTGATCATACACGTGCAATGGAATGTTTCAGTTGCTAAGAGACAACTTGTAATGACGGAGATCAAAGGCGGCGGCTCCACACATCCAGTCAGTCTTAGACAGTTTGAAGCTCTAGATTGGGGTTGTTTCTGAGTTCTTGTGACAGCAGCAGGGATTCTGATCAAGTAAAATTTCAGGTGATGATTCTGTGATGGTTCATTCACAGTTCTCTCTTGCTGTGTTATGTAAAATCCGAAAACGACCCAAATCACAAATCAATTTGCTGTGCTGGTAATGTCAAGTCTTGGCCTTTCCAAATGAAATCCATCTGCTTTGTGGCAAATGTTGACACACGCAGGCATGATCATTTTAAGGAGTTAAGGAGCAAGTTTTGCTCATTCAACTGACAATGACACTGGAAAAATATGAAATTCTTGAGTAATTTCATTTTGAACAGCCAATTCTACTTCTGCATTTGTCAATGTCACTATGGATCGAGCTTTAGCTTCAGTTCCCAGCCCAAGAAATGTGAATTCTGGGAAAACAAAGGGATATTTTGGGACTTTATTCCAAAGCCAAGGAAGGATGAAGGATCAATGCCAACCACAAATCCATCACTGCGAGGCCATTCAAGAACGACCTTTGCTATTGCTGGTAATGAGAAACAATGTTATCTAAATCTTAAAATGATTATGTATATTGCCTCTGTTGACTTATTGATGGATTTTGTAACATTTTTTACAATTATCCAAAGTAAAAAATAGAAGAAGAACAAAAAGATGTAAGCTATAGACAACCATTCAGAGTGGTTGTACTGTGTTCACACTAGATGACAGCAGAGAGTAAGTTCGGTACAGCCAGCTGACCAACCAAAATACTCACTGGTCAGCAGGATCTGGATGCAGTTGTCAGTGAGTCATCTTCAGATAGGATCGATATATATCCAGGCACAGCCGAGTGCCTAGCAGGGCTACAAACTACCATCATGTAGCTGAGATGGAGCAAATTTAGTAAAGTAAAAACTGTTTTAATGTCTCTACAATAGCTAACTGACCTCAGTTTACTGTCAATAAGAAAGAGAAGTGAAGAAGTGTTTAATGCGGTCTACATTAAGATATTGCAAATGGCAACTATTAATTTATATGAGGTGGAATGACTTAAATATCTTGAATTCTTTTCATGCCAAATGAAAGGCACAACTTGTCCCAGACAAAAACCTTGTGTGGGACAAGTTGTCCCACAAAAGCATGTTACCTCATATTGAATGACACAAAAAATGCAGACAAGGGAATAGCTGCACACTTGTAACTCCTGTACAAATCAAAATCAGGAGAACTTTTATGTGTAATGGGCTGTAAAACTGTCTGTTCTACACCTAAAATTCCCAAAATTTGAAAGGAGGGGAAAAAAAAGAAAGAGCATTTAATGAAAACAAACATTTAGATAATTATGTAGTGTTGAACGAACCCTATTTTCATGTTCACCTGCTCCATGGAATTCCTGCGGTGCTGCCAAGAGCCAATAAAACCCGCATTCCCCCTTTGTGAGGCTAGACGCCATAATAAACTCCTTATTATGTTTTATGCTTTAACAAATGGTCGAAATTAAGTGAAAAGAAAGAGACACTGAGGAACAATTTGTGTGCTTTTGCAGAGGTGGATCTGTGCTCTGTCCTTTCATCAGATCATATCGCTCTAACCAGCATGACAGACACACTTATGATAAGACGCAGAGGAGAACATCAGTCCATGTGCATCTAATGGTTCATTAAAGGTTGATTCCTTAGCATCAGATATGTGTGTATCTGCGACCTGGCAGCCAGGAGAAGGGGACATTCTTGAGAGTCTGGAGTTCGTTTAGATTGATGGGCCCTCGCTTAGATAATCACCAGGCCCAAAGAGGCTGAAGCAGCTTCTTTGTCTCCACTTGGCAGCTGGTGAGGACGGGAGGATTGGTGGGAGGAATATGAGAGTTAGAGAGGAATAAAACTTACACCACAGACATGAGAATGAGACACATCCTTGGACAGTAGTGGAGCAGAGGGGGAGGACGGAGGGGATCTGTGAGGCAGCGAAGGCCAGGCTCCTTAAACAGAACTTATCCAAAGCAAATAAATCAAAACAGACGCAGAGACTAGGGACACAAGATGCACGTGTTCCCAGAGAGCCGCGGTGGATTCAAAGACAGTTTGGACCTTTCACATACTGTATCTGGGAGACATCAGTGTACTACATCTATAAGGCTTTTCTCCTGCATCTTACAAAGAATTAGAAAGAAGTAGAGGTCATTCACTTATGGTCCTAACAAGCTCATTGTCCACTAGAAATCTTACAAGCGAAAAGGATGAAACAGCAAAACATTACAAATAATAACAGAGAGAGCCAGAGGTGTATCGTTCTGAAATCGGAATCAGTCCTCCCACTGAACTAAACCTCTCCAAGGGTGGGAATCTCTGCGGTGTTTTCACTCCAAACAAACCTGAACGAACCAACACCACCAACGTAAGGAATGACAGGGATGAAAAGAGCGGCGGATCACAGGGAGAAGTGGGTGTTGAGTGGCTCTTTCGCTAAGTTTGTTTGCATGTTGTCAGTAGGCAAATAAGTGGCTCGAGCGGCTGCGAGCCAAGTGCGGTTTGGAATATTTTGGGTCGTATAGCTGGAATGGTGAGTCAGATGAGGTTGAGTATGTGATCTTTAGCAGAGCTCACCCTGGCCGGGAAGAGGCCTCCGATCCGTTTACAAGCGTGTGAGTGAGATCATAAGTGAGGAAATTTGTAATTTCCTGGGGGAGGCACCTTTATTAATGAGCGGTCAGTTTTTATGTCCCTGGTTAGTGTCTGCTTTTCTATTCTATTCTGTTCATCCCCTTTTATCTTCCATTCCAATCCCAATGCTTGGTGTCCTGCTGTCTGCAAAACGGAGGTGCCCCCCCCCCATACTCTCTGTCCCACTGACTCGAATGTTGTACTCCTTGGACAAGTCATTGGTCAATCACAAGGCTCAATCACACTCCCTTTCACACCTACGGGTCCAGCAGCATCCAGAGGATACGCACACAGACACATGCACACAATGTGGAGGCATGTTGGTGAGCACAGTCCTATCTCACAGCAAGAAGGTCCTGGGTTCTATTCTCTTCTACTTTACAAGCATAAAAAATGGCCTGGGTGCAGACCTACATGCCAGTCAGTTCTAACAGTGTGCCATTCTAACTGTCAGAGCTGAAGATATCATCTGTGTTTTGATTAAGGGACTTGCACAGCTTCCACTGAGCCAAACAAAGTCAGGACTGACTTCCAGCAACTGACACAGCAGCTTAATGGCAAGAAGAAGAGAGACGGCAGAGAGAGACAGAGCGAGCGAGGGAGAGTGAGAGAGAGAGAAAGCTGCTCGTGTTCCTGGGATGACACAGAGCAGGCCACCGCGGGAAACCTCAGCTCCTTCATTCACTGTGGTCTGAGAACATAAGAAACACCACACTGTTTGATGTGCAGACTTGAATACGTCTCTCAGCTTCAGATAAAAAAAAAAAAAAAACACCGCTTTGGAAACCATATTCCCAATTATTCCCCCATTACTGCCCTCCCCAGCCCCCCTTCCTTCCATTCCTCCCACATTTCAGATTCTGTCTTTGATATCAGAGTGGGATGAAGATTAAAGTCTGGGTGAGGGGAAGAGCTGTGTGGTATGGGGCAGCCAGGCACTTTGCCACAGCTTAGATGGAGCTTGATCCACAGAGTTATTCGCCCTCTTTCTGCCCACTGTTAGTTCTGTTCTAGTGACCGAAGATGGCTGTGAAATAAAGGAGGGCCTTTGTTTCCCCTCGCCACACTGACATGTTCATCTTAGAACACCACTTGACAGCACGACATCACAGCTTCCCACTCCGGCTGCAGTCAACGCGTATACACTAGAACGAAACCTGCAGCAATTCACACCCTCTGATGGACCCCCCCCTGAATGTCTCTGGAAGGATTTAAGGGTCTCACTGAGAAGAACGTGACTCTGTTGCACTATAAAAAAGTCTTGGTTTATCTTCCCTTTGAACCGACAGCCTGATCTCCATCTTCCCTTTAAATACTATATCAACTAGCATCTGCCCTCTAGCAAATCAAAACACACCGCCTCGTCACTTCCAACTGAGCACACCGGGACCCCCTGTGACCCAGGAAATAGGACCAATTAAGAAGCAATTGGAAAGATCAAAGGGTCAAATCTCATGTCAGTCACTTTAAGGGATCCTGTTACCGTTGCCGATTTATGACTGGATGACGAGCTTTGAGGGTGTTAGTGTATTTCTATGAGACTGCAGGTTAATCTTTAGTTCCAGTACTACTTCTTAATTCAGAGCTTAACTTTGTGCTGAAATCGGTGAAGGCATTGCTCAAAGAAAATCACATGATGTTCTTTTCCAAAAAAACATAACATCTCACAAAACCTTATATAACCATTTTTCACAAGTATGAAAAATGTCAAAATTGGGTTGTATTGATGTTTGGAGAATTTGAAGTAATTTTTTATTTTGGGGGGAATTTTTGGGATATCTTCAACAGGCGGAACATGTCACATCACTGGTTTGAGCTAAATTAAATTTGATTGCTTGAATATTCCTCAAATCAAGTAGACTGACACAGGAAAATTTGCTCTTTTGGCAGATATACATAAGAAAAAGCCCTAATAGAATAAACGACTTGGATATTTTGCACAGTTGAAGACCAAATCCCCCAAATCTCGTTCTTTGAGTGAAAAAGGTCCTGGGAACGTCATCGTCTCTGCGATAACTGCTGCCATCGCTGACTTCAAAGGATGAAGGAGAGAGGGAGAGTTTGCATCAGTGGAAACCCTCAACCAATCCCCTAATGGTAGTCAGGCCTATTTCCATACCACATTCTGGCTTTAAATCCTAAATGACCTCATATAACCTGAGCAAGCACTTCAACTACTGTGAAGTCAAACACTTTCTACAAATATTTGGAATAATGAGGACTTCAACTCGCAGCAATGAGAAAAAACAACATATTTCCTATTTCTAGTCTGAAGTTGCACAACTGTGTGTTTCCCTACGTGGGATTCTGCAGCACGCGGCCCTAGTGTATCGATGAGGAACAGGGACAAAAGGGGTGAGGTTCAGGTTGGAATCTGCTGGAGCAATTATCTTGTTCCTCGAACCTGCAATTTAATGGAAATCCTAGGCCTCAGCCAAACTACACGCCTGACTTTAGGTATGAACCTCCTAGCCGATCCCCACCCCCTTCCCTCCTTCCACACAATATTTTCATAGGCACTATGACTTCAGTGGGTCACTATTAGTTCCACAGGTGTGGACACACAAACTCCATTAAAACCCCACAGGGACGTTGCACTGCTGTAATGTCCTTTTCTTTATATATTTCCTCTCCACCTGTATCTTCATAATGTATATTGCATAACTTCATCTATTTAGTATTCGTCTGTTCTGCCATATCCTTGACCCTGTGATCAATCACCAGATAACCAAGATGTAGCAACACTATTGTTACACACTTGGGTTATTCTGTGTATGAACAAGTGCAAGTGTGTGTTTACAGCCACAGTAGCTTGAAATATGTTACCAGTCTTCTCTACTGCTGTTGTTTTAAGCCCCCGGAGGTCTTGCTGCATCAATCCCACTGAACCTGGCATGGGACACAAACTGCAACCAGATGGAGGCTTTCTGCCATTGTTTTAAATTGAGCAATACCACGCTAGCGGGCCACTTGGTGGGGACGCTGGGGTGAGTTATGAGCATCACCATCCAGTCTGAAATCTTTCCTTTTTCAGTACTTGTATGTCTAGAGTTTCTGTCTTGTTCTGTTTCTTTAGCTCCCATTTCCCCGCGTGCCTCAAACACACATACAGTATCTCGCTTCGCTCTAACCCCAACAATAGGCTGGCAACCGCATTCGGCCAACCTAAGTGTGATTGAAGGATGTGGACCAGAGCGATGATGGTCTGTCAAGAGGCTGAAGACCGTTCACGGCGTGAAATCGACCCCAAAATGACTTAAAGTCCTGCGCATGTAAATTGCCCACAAACTTCTCTCTTTCCTTTCAAATCACTCATCTACTGCTGAGAAAGCAAAACCCCAGGGCCCTGTCTGATGCCTCTCTCCAGTGCAACTCCGTATGGTTTGGAAGCAGACTTGTTTACTTAGGTCTGCAGAGGTAGGGGTGAAAACTTCAAACACATTGAAGGTTTTTATCGCAAAGAAACACAAGGCCGAGGCAGGAGGCACTGACTGACACCTGAAGAATATGCTTAAGAAACGTTTTGACTGTAGGATCTGGGGAATGAGGGTAGTGAATTTGGTTTTTGTAGGTGAGCGGGGTGGAAGTTCTTGTAATTGGTCAATTCGTATCATGCAACATGTTGTTGTGAATATGTCAAGTCAGTCTACATAACCCTTGTCCTAAACATATTATAACCTTAAAAATGTATTGGAGGTATTCAGCCAATCACAAAATGGTATACTGGGTTCTGCCTCATGAATATTCATCCTCCCCCAACCTCCCGCTCACCTATGAAAAGAAAAGGAGGGTAGAAAGAGCAACAGTCTTCATTTCAGGAGGACAGGACTGGAAAATACAAGAAAGTCTAGAGAGAGACTTCTAAAGCAGTAGGGGGACGTGAACACAGGCTGGGAACACACAGTATGAGGTCAAGAGGGTTGGGTATCTGACATCTCCATCACCCTCATCCATATTTGCACTTACCCCGCTGCGCTAACATTGGCAAGGGCCGCGCGATATGAGAGCGTTGTGTTTAGACGGCTTTTCACAGCCCGTCCATCGAGAACAGTGCAAATAGACATAATGCCGAAATAACAGTCATCGGAATGCAACGGCGCATATGTGGTTGTTGGACTTGGATGGAGATTTAAGGTCGCGAGGCAGACAGATAAACTCCCCATACTTTCCTGCTACATGCTGATGCGGTCCGTCATGTCTTGTGAGGAGTGTGTTGTTTGAGGAGGGCGGCTTTTAAAATAAGTAGTAGGGGTTCGGGTCTGAGTCAAGTAACAGTAGCGTGTAGGTGACGACACACCAGGTGATTTAAAGGTGGTAATTGAAAGGGTATAAGCTCTAGAAAAAGGCAGGAACGCGGTCAAATATTGCCTGAAATCCTTCCTGGCAGAAGGATGCAGAATTTCAGGAGTGAATGCCCTTTCACACCTCCTCATCATCACTAAGTCTATTGCCCAAACCTGAGAATTTCTTTCTATCATACAGAGAAACGAAAGACGTGTGCGAACAAGAGAGAGATTCAAAGTACAGACTTCAAAACAAACATTGTCTGGCAAACTTTTCCTGCAGTTTTCTTTCAGACACCCCTCACCCCTGCCCATGCCAGCACTCTGTCTCCCTTAAAACATATTATAAAGCCTGCGGTTTTGATTGGAATGGCTTAAATCGCTCATAGAACGCTATTTGAATGACGGGTGCTCGCATCTGTCCGGTATGTGACTGTGTGTGTGTGTGTTTGTGCGTGCCTGCTCGCCTGCGTGTACGCGTTAGCACACAAGTGTTTCAGCTCCAGACCCATTTCCATCCACCGTGCCAAATTTCTTTCACCCATGCACCCAGCCCCAGGGCCCCCACCCTCCTCCACCTCCACCCCCACTTCTTGATGTTCAACCACATCTCCCACAGTGGTCACACTCATTTTTGCTTGTGTGCATTCTTTCTTCTTCTGCCTCTGCTCCTTTATCCACACCACGGGGAAAACACATTGCCCCTTCAACACTCACATGGTAACAGCTACTAGTTGCTTATCGCGCAAACACAGATGTGTAAATAAATGTTGTCTAGGCCGATAGTTCTGCATGCAACAGTCACTGGAGACAAAACCCTACCAGCTGTGCTCCACCATGACCAAAATTCCCAAAGCATCTTACGTCAACGGGACAAAGATGGCCTTTGTGCTAAGACACTTTTTGGGAAAACAGCCTGTGATTCCTGGCCAGTTTTCTTTCAATGCAGCTGTACACAGAGTATTGATTTCTCTTCATGTAGATCAGATGCTTTCCTGCTTCCCCTGTCCATTTGTCTGTGTGTTGTCTGCGCCTCTGCATGCGCTACCATCGATTACAGACACACTTGGGTCACCCTCTGTGGGGTGAAAGCTACGCCAGCCGAGACACAAGGAGAGAGGAAGATGCAAGGACATAGGATGAGGTGGCACATGAAGCATGTCAACATTTGTTCCTTCATGGACCATAAAATTTAGAAAAAGGGAGAAAGTTTCAGTTTGTGCATGTGCACCTCTGCATGGAGAACACGGCGTGTATGTGTTTTGCAGACCGTGAACAAGGACACAGGCAGCGATGCTTCCCCTTGTTGTCTCTTGACAATAGACAGACAAAAGCGTCTGGCAGAAGCTTAGAGGGAAACGCCATAATTGTAAAAGGATGCAACAGAAGACAGAATCAAAATGCGGAGGCGTTAACTGAATTCGCAGACTGTGAATGTGCTGTCGTGTCTAGCTGAGTTCAGAATTATATGGACAATTGGACGACTAACGTTCCCCTCCTCCCACCACTGAAAACATGCATTAGGAGCAGAGAAAGTGGGAGTGACAGAAGCAGGAGAAGCGCCACACAGGCTAGATAAACAGATTGATGATGGAGCCTTCTCCTCTGACTTGTTACATTGCCTCTATCATGGAGAAACCTCACATCTCCGCCGTGGTTGTGACGTGTTTTGCTAGCGTTTGCCGCACGGACATCTGCAACAGCGACAACGCTGACATAACAATGCTGTCAGTGTCTCAAACCACAATTCTTATTCTCTTTCCTGTCACGGTTGGTGCCGTGCTACAAACCGAGAAAACCCAAATCCCCTTCAAGATTTGTGCAGTTTGCAAAGCATTCTGGGAAAGGAGGAATGTATGGCTTGAGGGCATGCGCTGTCTGCCTGTGAACTGCTTGAAAGTGTCCATCACATGGTCCATACAGACAGCATAATGTAACAGCTCTATATCCAAATCCTTTACACAAGAGCCACTACCTGTTGCTGAAGTTCACAAACACACTGCTTCAAGGCCACAAGTGGAGGTTTAAACATTCATGGAAAAACCCTCAAATATCATCCAAATGTTGTAGATGGATGGATGAAACTTCACTCAGCTCCGTTATCGACAGCTCAGGTAACGTCACATGATTCATTTTTGTCTGTATGGTCTTAGCAGAACACGATGTCACTGTAAACGCAGCCAAAACAGCAATTTCTCACATTATAGCCCGAGAATTTGGTCGTTGAGTGATTCCAGCAATTTTGAGAAAATAACGATAATTAATTCCCACAGAGCAGTTAGATCGTGGAAAAGCTGCTCTATGTTCACTCCCGATCTAAAATCGAAGGATGAGAAACGCAAGTCTCATTCACTCACATCACTTAATGGAAACAATGACATTTCACAGTTGAACTTTGTCAACTTCTCAGTGGAAATGAGGCGACTGATAACGGACTGATGAAGATCAATAGAATCAACAGATGTCTCAGTTCCTGTGTGTCAGGAACATTCTGATCTGATACAGGATTGTAAAACAGTAGCGTTATGAAGAACTCTGGGATAAAACTATCTAACTATCATCACTCTCCATTGATGGGGAGATGCCTTTGGACAGGCAAAACTCCAGAGGAAACAGGGAAGCGTTCCTGATTAACAGAATTATGCTTGGGTCCTGGGAGAGAGAGAGAGAGAGAGAGAGAGAGAGAGAGACATATCAGCTAGCCTGGTTTTCAGATTCCATGTATATAGCCCACCAGGGAAAGCACTTCAATTCATTAGGGCGCTGTTTAGTGTACTGGGCTGACTGAGAGGGGGTCTACACACATTTCCCACAAGTGTTGCAGGAGTCTGGATTTGACATTGTCTCTCCGTGTGCGAGTGAGTGTCTATTTGTGTGTGTTTCCCTGGCTCGCCTCAGCCGGCTTTCCTCGATGTCCTGTCCTACCCACATCCAGAGAGAGAGCAAGAGAGAGAGAGAGGGGGAGACACCAAACGGACAGATCTATGTTTCTGTCTTGATAGTTTAACCATTTCCACACGACGCCGGCCTGTGTTTGTACGGTCGATTACAAGCATACCAGAAACAAAGAACTAGAACTCCAATCCCAGCCTGCCTGTATCTGCGCAAATGCGCTTGGTGGGTTTCAAACACATTTGGATCTTCATTTAGGAAACAGTCACGGTCTTGTTTCTTAACAGGTGGAAACATCAGCTTATTGGATTTTCTTGAGTTCCTCCCAAACAAAATCAAACTGCATTAAAGAATGAACCCTCCTGCCAACAATTTTGGTGTTCTATCAAAGCAGTGGATCCTGAAGAAGTTGAAAGAACTGGAATGTTAAGTCAGTGTGCACTACGGCGCTACAGCAAGGGAGAGTAGTTTTTCACTTGCAGGTTTAATTTGACCTTTGTCAAAGAATCAACGCCACCTGAAGCAAACTGCGATCACGTTGTGTCTTTGGAACACCTTGAGAATTGAGCAATCCCAAGTAGTCACAAAAGTTGTAACAAAACGAAACAGAAGTTACAAAGGGCTTCTGTTGTTTCCTGAGCTGCGGCTGGAGAAGCTTCACTCCCTGTCTCCGTTTTCTACAATGTGCGTGCTGCAGCCCTGAGGAAGACGAGATCTCTCAGTTCTCCTTCGGATGGACAGCTTTTTGCAGCGTAACCATGGATGAGCCGGTAACTCCATTGTCTCCTCATTGTCTCTCTGCTTCCAACATGAGGTTTGAATCAGCATGCTGTCATGTGTCAGGGCTGCAGCATTCAGGACACATCCTCTCACTGCAGCCATCTGCCAGACATGTCCGCATCCTCTTCCTCTCTCTCCACCTCCTCGTTATCCCCTCACTTTTCCTTCCGGCTTGTGAAAGATACATGCCTGTGATGGAGGACTGGGTGTTTGCCTACACGGGTGAGAAATGACCCTGTCACGGCGCAACTTACAGGATGTAAAGCCGGCACCGTTAGACATAAATGGACCATTTAAATCTTCAAAAACTAAACTTTGCCGTTGAGAGTTTAGCTGATTACACGGGTAGAGGGGTATTATTGTGCTCATTGCTCAACTTGAGGAATGGGCCTGGTGTTCCCGACAGGGTAAACAAACACTGCAGTAGTAAAGAGGTTGTGGCAAGCTAAAGCAGAGTAATTCATGGAGGAATGATCCTGTGTCTGGGAGCAAACACACGGCCTCTGCATGTTTCTGTTGACACTGGTTCAAATCCTCGGCCAGATCAAAGACGCCACATGGTTTCTACAAACTCAGTTCTCCCCAGACCCAGATTATTTTCTCTTTTCGCCTTTTTTCTACCGTCAAATTTTGCCCCGTACTTTCACCTCTCTTTGCCTCTTTCCAGTAATTATGGCTCGCCTTCCACCCTCTCCTGTCTCTGTGTCCATCCTGTCGTACCTTACATCCATTCTTTCTTTCCAAACGGATTCATTGCCAGCCCTCTTCCCTACCTAACCATTCCCGATGTTTCCCATATCCCTATCGCACTTTCACCACATGTCAGGAAGAGCTGGGTTTATGTGTTTTTTTGCCCAGCTTTGGGAGACGTCCAGCTTAGGGCGGGTTGTTGGTTCAGACCGGGGCCCACTGTTAGGAAATGACCACTTCTCTGGTTCAAATTAGCATGCAGGCAACACAACAGGGCTTTTTTTTTTGCTGGCGGCTTGTTGAGGAAAGAGCAGGAGAGTGGGAAGAGAGAGTGTGTAGCCATCTGCAAACCACATGAAAGATGGTGGTAATTGATTCAAAGCCCTCCCTAATTAAGTATTATGTTTGTTGGCCAAAGAACATCCTCCCTGAAGTGGTTGTACTTCTGTAGCGTACAATGTCCAAACAATCACAAAGCAGAGGCATGGTTACTGTCTGGGAGAAGAGGTTTGATTTCCATCTTTGTATTAGGAAATCAATCATAGAACAGTCAGGATTTGACAAAGGTCCTGTACGTCTTTGAACTTCTCCTCCTTTGAGTGAGAACGTTCACTTCCATTCAGCTCGGCTCCATCTAGGAACTATGATCTTACTGCCAATAGCAGCGTCAGCATCTTTCTAAACGTGTGCTTTTACTGTTGCTCTTGTAGATGGAAACGGATGACAGCGTTGGGACAAATCATATCGATGTGCAAAGTTTTGTGTACGTACGGTTTGTCTCCATTTCTTGCTGGATTTATTTGCTTCCATTCTTGCGAGATTAAGTTTACATTTGCAGCAAAATGGAGCTAAAGCGCTCATTAAGCACGGGATTTCCCTGCCTCTTTTTAGGAACACACGATGTCTAAAAAGAAGCACCCTCGCAAATGTCTCTGAATGAATGCCGTCTACATTTGCTTGAAGTGCAGATGAGGAAGCCTTTGCTCTACGGCATCACAATAGTTAGCTTGATATTCATCCATAATGTCTAGGCGGGACGACCCTTCCTATACGCTGGTATTTAAAAAAGATTCTTCTTGAAGTAGTAAGGAAAGCTGCCAAACTGTGTAATTCCAAACATCATGACATACAGTATATACATACAATGTTTTGTAGGGATAAACAGAAACAGGAGACGCACGTTGAGCCCACATACACGCAAAGCAGAAGAGGAAAAGAAAGCAAAGCTCACACCACATAAAGCTCAAATGAGCTGGAATAAGCACAAAGTCGCTTTTTCATTTTATCGTTTCACTATTTTGTTGCTGATTACAGGAAATGATTAGGACAAAAGCCTTGAAGGACTGTTTGTGTTGCACGCTGCCTAATGCCTCTTATGAAACACATGTTGCTCAATGGGCTCAAAGTCTGCACAGAGAGGATTAAGTTGCTAAGCCAAGACCGTTCAAACATAACATAACGTCTGGGAACACGCGTCGGGCAAATGAATTTCCTGCGTGGTGCTATTACGGCGTATCGTAATGACTCAAGAAGAAGTTTGTGTGAGCCATAAATATCTATCAGGTGGGATGAACCACGGGAGACCAATAGTGGAAGTGTGGGGTGGTCTTACATGCATCGCTATGAGGAACACCGCGAGCCAAGTTAAATAATCAGGCAGAAACTGGCACAGTGTGGCCGTGGTGAAAAGCTGGAGGAGAAGGACTCGGCTGCTCGTGAAAGACTACAAAGAGCCTCATACAAATACTGCCAATTTAAAGTATTTTCATTTCAACTCATGTCCAACAGCATTTACGTTACCATAAGAAGACAAATACACTTATTTTACAGTGTCTGACAGGTGACGTGTAAGAGGAGCTCAGTTCTTTCTCCTCACTCCGTTGGGCTGATGTGCCTTTTGCACAGCAGCTCAAATGTGCTAGAACACCTCCCTGTTTTGGGGCAGCTGTTTTCCTGGTAACCAATTTCCATTATCCACTAACCAGGGGAACTTTTGCTAAGCACAAGATGTATAATTGTCGTAAACTGTCATTTTCTATGGTATACTGCAAGTTAAAGAGTGTATATTATCCTTTCTTTCCATTATATTTATAGGATATTATATGAGGGAGATTAAAGTCAAAATAACTGCTTCCAAACTGCCCTCCAGCTTCATTTTCACCCAATCTTTAGCTCCCATAGCATAGTTTACTTTGACATGCATCACACCTGTTTAGACACACCAATGAAGTCATGCCAAAGATCACGCCTGGCCTATAAGAAAACGAGGGAGGCCCAAAAGAGACAGATGGCCCGTTTTCACTCAGTGTGCACTGTGTGTCAACAGGAAGGGAGCTAAGAGGTGGAAATTAAATTTTGACTCAGATTCCATCAGTAGGGGACGCTGCAGAGGCATTTTTCACAAAGCGCTCAATTCCTGTCAGGATGTAATGGAAATTTCGACAAAAATGCGTTTATAATTGTGAAACACTGTAGCTTTAAAAGCCATTCAGATGGCTTCAAAACAGACCCCTCACTGAAAATATTAACATGATCCCCTTAAAATTTATGAAGTAATTGGAAAACGTACATTTGTTGACGGGATAGAAAGTTACTGGAGCCCTGGAAAGTCTGCCTGATCGCATAATAAGTGTGTTACACAGTAAGCATCCATTTCCTACTCTAACAAATCTGGCTCTTTGAGACGAAAAGCTTTTTATTATTCTGCTCCAAGGGGACCGTAACACTACAATAGCCCCAGTCTCTTTTCTTATTTGAACACCTACGCACACGTCTACATCAAGGTCAGACTGAACAAAAACAGTCTGGAGCTTTTCAAAAGGTCTCAAAAGGGCTTTTTCCAACTCTCACTCAATGGTGAATCATCGGCAGGAGATATATCCATCCTGCATCCGCGGTAAAATAATAAAAACAAACAGTTGGCTCGGGTTGTATGTCTGTAATGAGATGAAAAGAAGGATAATGTGAGTTTTATTTTGAGGAGTTGACCCCCGTTAGAGTTGGCCCGCCGTCCTGCTCCTTTTGGAAGCCCCCGACATATTCTCTGCCAGACGTGAAGCGAGGGGCAGCGGACGAGAGGTAGAAGAGTCAAACAAGAAACTGCCCCCCCCCAAGCCAAATAAACGTCCCCGCATGTACACATAAGCACATGTGCTCATTAGTGGGGCGTCCTGGATATACAAACACATGCTAATTCACTCAGCGCCTCACTCCAGCCTGTCACTCTGCTTCACCGCAGCTTGTGTCGCCCGTTAACAAAACACACGACCAAACTGATCGAAAACTCTCATCTGGCTTCAGTCACCGTCACGGATTCCAGCGCGCCGTACGTTTACCTGCAGATTAGAACTTTGTTTACAATGCAATTAAGCCAATAAATTGATTCTTTCAATCGTTAAGTTGATTCCTTCAGGTATACATTGTTGAGCATTTCAGCAGCATGATAGTCAACTAACAAGTTTCAAAATAATGTAGCTTTCGCTGTATATCAATTTGTTACCCTCTAGAAGTTTAGCAAAAGCTACACAGCTACTTGAGGAGGAGACAGGGACCAGCGCTGTTGCAGGAGTAGCTTAGGTGAAGCCTAACTACTTAAAATCGTGAATCGGTTGTAGCTGGAGAAGGCACGGTGGCAAAGTAGCTTCATCAACACTAGGAGTTACGAGTCACGTATACTAGGATAACGTTGGTTTCGTTGACCCTATCGCAGTAGAGACAAGTAAGGGGAGTAGTGAACACACGTAAACATTGTGAGTGGGATGGGTGAGGGAGCAGATTGTCACACAAACTCGGGGGAAGACACTGGGAAACTCTCTCGGCGTGAGCACGCTTCCTTAGATCCAAAGTTAAACCAAGGAAAACAACCTCAGTGGAAGAGTACAAGACGTCACATCCCATTAAGTGGGAACAGCACCGAGCTGGACCGTCACTGAGGCCTTCATTCCTGTTTGTTCCTCTTGGATTCTCTTTGAAAACACAAGCTGCCTTCCCCAAAAAATTCCAACACACTCTTGGAAAATATAGATTTGTATCCAGGAAGAATTGCTCAATACGTGTTTTGTCCGTGGCTCAGCGCTGTGCCTTGTTCAGGCCTCACTGACTGAAAGCAATGTCTAGTGTTGGACAACACGAGACATTTACCACAGGAGTTTTAGCTTGAGCCCAGTGGAGAGGGGCTGGATTCAGAGGGATTTGGTTCGCAGTCGAAACCAGTAGAAACCATGGAAAGGGGAGATAGAGGGAAAGGAGCGGGGAGGACTGGATCAAAGTCAAGACGAAAGGCAAAACAGGAGGAACGTGATAAAAGGGGGAAAGTTGAACTGATGACACTCCTTCACCCTGCTAGAGTGTGTGAGATAAGTCCTCAGTGATAGATGAGGAGGGATGAACGCTGAGACCGAGCCACTGCTGACAGAGTCGACGGGAGGCGGAGGAAAAATAACAACAGGCGCCTGCCAAGCCTCCCCACTGCTCATTCTCCCTCTCTCTGTGTCCCCCATTCCTGCCAGCCCAGTGGAAAAACTCCCTCCGGTCCAGACGCAGTTATGAGAGAACGAAAGAGCGAGTCAGAGAGAGAGAGAGAGAGCAAAAGAGGGAGATAAACACAGAAATAGGGAGACAAACAAATGAAGCAGGGAGTGAAACAGACACAGAGAACGCAGACGAATACACACACGGCGTAGTTGAAGCTGACAGAATTACAGCGCAAATAGAAGAGAATCACGCTGTTTGCTATTCCTCTTCGCCTCCTCCTCTCCTCTGGCCTCTTCCTCTCTCGTAAACACGCCGTCTTTCAATAGGAGGTCTTGATTAGCGATGCGCTGCTCTGGAGGCCCGTATACGACCGCACAGATTCACTGTCTGCACCGCCGCTGCCTGACTTCCACATATATCTGCCGCGTTTCCCACCAACACGGCTATTATCAGGGGACATAAAGACAAGGTTAGACAACGCAGAAGGCGCGAGGCAAAAGACACATCTGCACGCTGGAATGTGACTTCCTCTATTTCCTCTCGTACTTTTAGCTGAATAACAGAACCCGGCCCATTAATCTAGAGTGGGACAGTCCAGGCTATGATTAAGACCACTATGTGTACGTATGTCTATATGTATGTGTATGTATGAGCCTTTATGTGCAGCAGTGTGTGTTTGCATCCATGTATGCACGTACACTTAGTGGGAAAGATCCATTGTAAGTTGGGAGTTCCCGTTGAGGGAAATTCGTGTGTGTGTTCAAGGGGAAGTAAAGGAATAGGTGGGCGTTTGCTTTTCCTGGGCACTAAGTGGCGTCCTGGTAGCATTTGCTTTTCCTTAAGAATGAGTGGCATTCTCCTTCATTTCCTGCAAGCACGCAGTGAGAGTAACAGAAGCACATGTGCTCACACACACTCGCTCACTCACTGTAGCATCCTTGAAGAAGACGGCAGACAATACAAGACAGGGACCAAGACATCTGGGGCTACATTTACGGGAAAATATTGCTGTAATGTGCCAGAAACTTTACAGAAAGATGCAACCAAACCTTCCATCAGCCTTGGGATGATGATGAGCAGAGGAAGCAGAGAATAAGAAATAAAAAGTGATGAAGCTGGAAGGCAGCAGCTGCTAGTACAGCTCATAAACACAAGACACCACGTGGTTGCTTGTTACTCTGCCCCCATGTGGTCAGAAAGTGTAAACTAGTGTTCAAGTCATTTTAGATCTTTCTCCTTCCCTTCCTCCCCCGCAAAATATGCTTTTAAATCCCAAGTGAGCATGTGTCCACCCTCTCCTCTCCTATCCTCTTCCTCTCCGATGAAGAATCGGAAACACACAGAGGCATCAGCAGAGCATCTGACGGAAAGCGGGACATTTATAATGTCTTACATCTGAGCATCCAAGACGTGTGTGTGTGTGTGTGTGTGTGTGTGTGTGTGTGTGTTAGGGGGGGGGGGGCTTCTTTGGCCTTGACATAAGAACAGGAGTTATCCTCTGAGAAAAATAAATAGATGAGCTGACACAGTTTGGAAACTCCAAACCCCAACACATTGTAGCCTATAAAGTAGCTTCATCGGGGCGTGAGAGGCTCAGAGCTTTAAGTACTTGCTGGCCACTTGGCACAGAGAAGCGTACAGTATGTTAAAGCCATTTTGGTGTGTGTACGAGGTATGTGTGTGCCGCTGTGCACCCGGCGTGACTGTTGTTTGGGCATGGTTGGTCATGCGCTGCACTTTATATCAAAGGCCAGCGGGTCGAGTAGCTGGAGCCTGTCAATTGTGGTTAAATGGCGTTCCGCAAACGCACACCCACACACGTGCAGTGCTCAAAACCGCAGGAACCACCACTCACCCAGTAACCGCCACTCCATCTGAGAACACAGAACCTCTTGCTCTGGCAGGGGGTCGCCATGGTTACGGCAAAATGGTGCCATCACGGATGTGCCAGGAATGGAAACGTAATTTTGTGCGTTGCCAGGAAAAAAAAAGTCGGTGATGCTGGGACATGAATCTGCTGACCTACAGGTACTTTGAAGTGCTACAACGAAGTCTGCTGACATTGTGTCTTTTGTATGCCGAAGCGTATAACTTTCTTGCTTGAAACAACAGACAAATAGAAGTAATGCACGCCACGATGCAATGTAAACGCGTCTGGATTCCAAAATAAAGTTGTCTCACAATGTCACACCTTGTAAAGTTAATTTGTCCTGACAACGCCCTGCAGGGAGATCTCTGTGTCAGTCTCTCAGCTATTTGGAGTTATGGGGCGAAACAAGCAGCGAAGTGAAAGAAAGCACCTGGAAGTTACCACAGGACAGCAAATCTGTGAAAAAGTCAAGTCATTTCAGGCTAAAATGTCAGATTATTGTCTAACTCAATTTATAACTCCATGTAGAGGAGCTTTGGGAGGCTTTGGATCCATAAGAGTCCATCTCAGTGATCCAATTGGACATGATTGAAAATGAGTCAAAAAGCTATAAGAAGAATCCCTGCGCAGGAAGTACAGTATATGAGAAGGTGTGGGCCTCATGAGTGAAAACGACTTTGAACAGTGAACCAGACCGAGCATGTGCTGTGAAACAGACCCAAAGTAGAGTGTGCTTTACTGCCAGAGAGAGAGAGAGAGGAGGAGACAAGGAGAGAGAGAGAGACAGAGAGAGGGAGAGAGAGAGACAGAGAGAGGTGGGGGAGAGAGGGAGAGACAGGTGGGGAGAGAGAGTGAGAGTGATAGGAAGAGAGAGGGAGGGAGAGAGAGAGAGAGTTCACGCTTCAGTGTGTATTGGTTCACTCACTGCAGGAAGATTGTGTAACACCGTTCGATATTCACATACATTCAGCAGTCGCACACCTCTCAGCACACGTGCAGCTGCATGTGCACCATCGCGCAGGAAGGGAACACGCATACACATACGCACCTGTATACACACACACACACGCACTCACAGACAGAGAGAATCACACACACACACACACACACAGAGAATCACACACACACACAGGTACACATCCAGTCAACCTTTTTCAGTGAAATAGAAGGATGCTGCCAAATGTTTTTGGATATCAGAGCTCCAGCTCACCGTCTTTTCCAGACTCTCCTCTCTCTCTCGCTCTCTCTCTCACTCTCTCTCTCACTCCATCCCTCTCTATTCCTCCCCTCTCTCTCTCCTTACCTCCCTCCCTCCTTCCTTTGCTGTGAAAGGCTGCTGCTGGTGCGCTGAACCACATGTGATAGAAAAATGCCTCCCCTCAGCAAAGCATGCACTCTGGGAAGTATCCTCTGTCTTTTTTGGTCATGTTTGCTGAACCTCTTCCTTTTCAGTTTCGCCCCTGCAAATCTAATTTACTAATCTCCCTCTTTCTCCGTCCGTTTGTCACATTGAATACCTGAAGGCTCGGAGTCATGAATATTTCTCCCCTCTCTGTTTTCGATGGAGGGATGTCGTTACAACGGAATGCAGCCCTGCTTGCCAGAGGCGTCACAGTGGATGGACAGAGTGAAGCAACAGGGGGGATGAGGAGAGGAGAGGAGAGGAGAGGAGAGGAAGGAGAGGAGAGGAGAGGAGAGGAGAGGAGAGGAGAGGAGAGGAGAGGAGAGGAGAGGAGAGGAGAGAAGAAGGGAGATCTAATCCTTCCTTCACTTTGCTGTGAGAGAACATATGATATGAGCAGGTTTTTGGCTTGTTGTCTTGCTATGCAGATGACACCAGTTTCATAGGTCCGACCCTGCTGTACATGTGCACTGCCCACACACATGCATACACACACCCTAATACAATACAAATACAAACCGAGCATAAACATCAGCAGTATGGACGCAGGAACAAACAGCTCATTCCTCCAATTACTTTACTGTACTCACCTCACAAATCACATAAGAATGACTGTCAAACCAAACCCATGAGCAAGGCATCACCTGGTAAAGCAAAGACGGAGAGAAATCCCTAACATCTTTACTGAGAGCATGCCTTTGTTTTCTGTATGAAGTCATGCCAGATCGAATGTAATCATTCAACAGGTGTCCCACTATAGTTTCAATATTACAATGATTGAACAAACCAATGTGACAAACAACTACAGGTAATTTTACAGACATTCTCCTCTGTAGAAGCTTAACACTGAGCAGAATTACACACAGGTCCCATGACTGAGATATTGCAGCGTCTGTTTTTTATTTTTTTTATTTTTCCTTTCCTGTTCTCTCTTTCTGTTGCCTTTGGCTCCGGCTGCTTTCACCGCAGCCACATGTGAATAAGTTAAAGGCGCAGGATGACAGGACGCATGGATGCATGGATGCAAGCGGAGAGAGAGAGCAACCCCAGGCAGGTAGAGCTTACCTTTCTCTCCTCAGAGCGTAGAGGGGCAGGGGGTGGACTGGGTCAGAGCGCCGTTAGGTGCGAGCTTCAGGTGGGTTTCTCTTCTACCTCCCTCCTTCCTTCAGCCACGCGTGTCTCCCATGGGATGCAATGGCATCAGATATTCAGTGAACATGCAGCCAAAAACTGGAGTGCAGCTCTCTCAGCCAAAGACCTGAGACCTTGAACTGGTCCAGCGCTGCTCAGGAAAACAACCAACAACAAAATTTATGGTTGGAGAAAAATAAGACAATTTTAACTTCAGATGGAGCAAATTGTCTGTTTAACTTTGCTTGTAATTCTGAATCCGGAAAAACAAAAACAAAAAAAGTACCCGTGTGCTCTTTGGCAGAGATGATAAGTGAGAGAGAGGAGAAGAAAAAATCCTCCCTGTGCCGTCTTCGAGCTGTCCAGACGCAGATCTGAGGAGAACCTTCCAAATCTCTCTCTGCTCTCGCTCTCCAGGCTGGAAAGTAGGAGGGAAGGAGCGAGGGAGCAGGACAGAGAGGAAGGGAGAGTGAGTAACAGTAAAGTGAGACTCAGTCAGCCAGGCAGGCAGAGAGGCAGGCAGTGCACATTGAACTACAGGCTGTGGGTCCAAGCAGGCGTGCGCTCCCTCTCTCCCAGGACTTATAACCAGGAGCCGCGCACCTCGCTGCTCCAATCTCCCTGGCTTACTCGTCGTTCCCTCTCCCACTGGCTTATTTTGGGAAAGACAGACAGGATTGTTCGCCGGGTTCACCCCCTTCGCACAAAAAGCAAGTGTCTGTGGCTGGCCGCGCCGACGGAGGAGGGGAGCGAGCAGGACGGGGTGGGGTGGGGTGGGGTGATGAGGAGGAGGGAAGGGGCCAGTGGAGTTTGGAGGCATCTCCTACTTCCGTCCTCCAACTACTATCATCCATCCATCTCCAAGAAACACTTTTCACACACACCGCTGTAATCGTGTGTGTTTACAGCTCAAGGAAAACACCATGACAACCTGTTAGACGTTGACCTACGACCCCACTAAGTTGATTCCTGCCACAAAATCTCTTTCAGACTTTAGCTACATTTATACGCACAGCAATGTCCAGACATTATCCCAGCTGTGACCATTAGACAGACCAAGATATGATCATTTAAACTCATTTTGACTTTAATCAGACTAAGCTATGTTGACTCAAAGAGGTTGTACAGGTCGGACTACTTTGGCTGTAAATAGACACATAAATGCATAAATCGCTCCATTACTTACAATCAGAGTTTCACAGCAATTTGTGTGGATTTCTAACGACGTCCAGCTAAAAACATTCCTCTCTGCAGTTGCACAACTCCTGCATGTTAGGTTACTTTTAGCTAGCTAGTGAGGTAGCTAGCAGTTAGCACAAGCTGTAGTAGCACGTAAGACGCAAAAGACCCTAAAAAAGGACCTTAGAAGAGAAGAAGAATAGATACAGATAACACGATAAATCCAAAGAATGCAGGTAGAGCGACTTGCTACTTTGAGTAAAGTGTTAACAAATGAGTGATATTATCTGGAAAATTTATAGATATCTGTTTTCGCAAATTAACTCTTCAAATGGATAACTTGTGAACGTAGCTCAAGCTAACATTTGGGTTCGGTACAGTGTCTCAGACGGCCCACTGTGTTCATGTAAACGTGGCTAATGACACCTAATAACCTCTTTGCATGACGTAATACCACAGGGTAAGTTTAGTTGTAACAGAGCAGCACTGTGTTGTCACGTTAAAACCAACTGTTGATAAAACTCTCTGGGGTTTAATCATGTAAGTGTGGGAGTAAACGACCTGAGCTCACATCTCGCCACGACAGCAACTCCATTCAGCATTAACAGCAGTGTTAGCAGTGTCACATAGATGTAATCTCGCCAATCGCTTGACGGGAAAACACATAAATTCTCATCAGCGCGGGCAATTGCAATTCATACAGCGGATGTTCGCTAACTGCCTGGACCCGAACTACGGCGGCTGCTTATCGTTCTGCAGGTAATTTGCAATGGTCGGCTAACAGCGCCGTGCTTACAGGCTTAGCATTCAGCATCTCGTTGGCAGCGCATTCTAGCTGGCCCAGTGCTACGCTGGTGGACCTTGAAGAAAAGTCAGCTCGGCGCTGGTGATTGGATGAGCCAGAGGGAAGCTGGCCTAGCCTTTTCCTTAAAGACCCTGCTGGGACGAAGCCCTTGGCTGAGTTGGAGATCAGATAGAGGCTTCGACTCCAAGTGAACATTGGTAGGAAATGTAAAGCATGAAGCAAAAGCTCAGTGTTCTTTATTCACCGTCAACCTCTGCCATTTGGGATTGGCTTATTAAACGCTTTTTCGTAAGCCAAGTCATGTCAACATTGTCCATTGATACATTACAGTAATCACTGTGTAAATTCCAGCTAGTTGTCGAAAGCTGGCGGTCGCGATCTACAGTTCATTTCTTGCTCATGAAGAGCAATAAACGTCCCAAAACTGCGTAATCCACCAAGCATGAACCCAAGCCGGACACGACTCTGCATTTCTTCACATGAGACCTCAGCTTCGTCTCAATCAGGACACATTTGGGAAAGGGTCATTATAGCAAATGGGAGCAGCCGTGCCAAAATATATAATGCAGACAGAGTTTTATGGGGTTCTTTTGATCTAAACTGGCAAAAATTCTGCCATAATCGAGATATCGGAGCGATTAAACATGCAATGGAAGGATGAAGACATGAGACTGATTTCATTTCTTCCTATATACAAACGGGCCTATTTAGCATTCCGAAAGGTCATCTATGGGCCAATCGCAGTCCACAGAAAAGCATTTTGTTCAGAACTGGAGCTGTGCAAAATGAATAATCTGAAAACTAACTGTCAAGCGTCACGTCTGTGAATGGGCCATGGTGCAACTCCACGGCCACTGAATAGCGCTCAGAACATGGAAAGGGTGGAGTGACCAGATGCCCAACAATGATGTCATCAATAGCAGCCCTGTGTGGTAGTCAGGCCTGCCATTCATTCATCACCAGGTGCGTGTACATGCTCATGTGTGTGTTGTCGACCGCGCCCTGCCCCAAAACCCGCCGTGTTCTCTTCGCGCCTCAATGAGGCAGAGAAATTGTTCGGCGAACGCTCATGCAAACAAGTGAGAGCCCCATGCCTCTTCCAGCCTATGCTATGCTACACTTCCTCCAAAGAATTTCTCCCTGCGAGCTCCTTGAAAATCTCAGCCTGACCCTCTGCCGCTCTCACAAACACACACACACACACACACACACATAACACACATTCATTCTCACTCGTGGCCTCGGCGAGCACACACCCCCTTGAAATCCCCTAACCATTCACTTCGGCACAGTGCGCGAGTCCCCTCCCACTCGCTCGCTCGCTTTTACAAGGTGAAACATTCCCGAGCAGAGGGAAAAAACACCTGGTCCACATAAGCTCCTCTTTTTTTTTTCACTCCACTTTTCCCCTTCGCTCCATTCCATTAGTAAGAGTAAAAACAAACAGCGACGCTTTACGGACTGGAAAACCGCTTGCATTGCATCACACCAGCTTACTTTGCCCCTTGATGTTTCGTTAAAGCCCAAAAATAAGCTGTTAACGGCAGGTTGGCGTCACCGATACACTCCACCCTTCACCACACCCGACGCCGCCTAACATAGAGCCACTATGTGCTAACGTATGGGGTTCTGTTCTCTATGTGTGTGTTTAGGGTGGGGCGAGTGCATTGAGCGTATACGTTCCTTGAGTGGCTCTTTGAATGGCTGGAGTGTGTTGGAGGGTGGGGTTGTTTGTGTTTGTGCTTTTTGATTGGATTTAACGTTCGGGTTGCAATATGAGCATGTTTATTATTCGAGCGAGGCGGTTGCTCCCTCTGAGGAAGGTATTGTACGGTGGTAATTGCACAAGATAGCACAAGTTAATATGGTTCTGGCTGAGTTTGATCGCATTTCCATGAGGCACAAAAAATCCTTTAAAAGCTCCCAGAAAGCCTCAATTTTCAATACCGAAAACCTAATGTGCTTTTCTACAGTTAAGCCCCTTTTATTCAAACAAGGCATCCATATCAAGTAACAAAGATCAGAGTTGAAGGTGCACGCGAGGACTGCGGAGGACAGGTGTTCCTCTCAGCAAAATTCTCTCTCTTTTCTCTGCTTTTATAGTCCCTCTTTTCTTCGCTATCAGGCCTCTCATTCTCTTTCCCCACCGGGCGCCGATTCAAAAGCGTCGTTTTCTCTCAGGTGATGTGGTCCACCTTTGTCTGCTCTAACCTTACAAAGGAATGCCTGGCATTCACCGGGGCCGTACCTACGCAGGAGAGGCAAGAGGGTGAAAGGAAGGAGAGGGAAACCGTTACAGAAAGAGGGGGGGAGTTCAGAGACAAACAGCTGAGGGAGAAAGAGGGGAATGTGGAGAGGAGAGCAGGTGAAAAAGGAGAGGAAGAGGAGGAGAGGAAGGAATGGAAAGGGAAGGGAGGTTCAGTTTTTCACACGCCGTGGATAAAACTCCAAGCATCTGAAACTGATATAAATTTCAAGAGGGAAATTCCTTCTAGATGCTCTCGGGGCTCTGCCACCGCCGTTGGCTGGCACCCGGTGTGTAGAGCGTGGGTGGGGGTGGAGGAGGGCAGTGAGCTGAATGCGTGGATGGCGAGAGCAGGTAGCGGAGCGATGTTTTTGGCTGGACTCCCCCTGGCTGGCTCACCTGACGCACATTGTTGCCGAGCTCGGCACCCCTCCTCCCCCCCTCTGGGCAATCATTTGACACTGATAAAGGGAGAAAGGGGGGGCGAAGAGAAGAAGGATGGCAGTGTTTCCATCCTGGGAAAGAGCTCTCCGAGATTGGACGACACTCGGGGAGAAAACTCACGTCCACCCGAGACTAGAGGAGATTGGGGAAAAGACAAGGAAGGAGTTTGACAGAGTTGGGGGGGGTCGCACATTTGGAAAGGTGTTGGTACAGTCCGTCGCCCCCACGCCACAAACACACACTTGATTGAAGACGGCAGAATGGGTTCACATTTTTGAGTGTTTCCACAGTAACTAGCCCACTTTTCTCTCACACACACACATATGCAGGCACACACTTGTGCGCATGAACAAGATGCCACAGCATGAGTAAATAGAAGAGTGGCGACTGAATGGTATTTTACTGCTCCTGTATTTATGGCAGGTTATTTTGACCTTGGGTGGTCCCTGCTGAAAGACTCCTAGGGCCATTAATCATCAGTCGGGAATCAGATGTCAGGTGTGTATATGTGTGTGTGTGTGTGCGTGTGTGCCTCCGAAAGAATGGAGGGTGAGCAGGAGAGTGAAAGTGCCCTACTCTACCGTACTGTAAGTGCGGTAGATTGGCCCTAGTGCACATGCATAAACAGTCAATGTTTGAGTGTGTGTGAGCATGTTTGAGGTCAGCCCTGCGTACCAGTGGATCTCCTAATCAGCTGAGCTGGTGGTGGGATGAAAGAATGTGAAGATTATTGCATGGTAATTGTTTCCAGAGTGCAACAGTACCACTATAGTGTCTCAAGCAGGGTGTGTGCGTACAAGATACACATCTACCACAAGCCAAGGTTAGGCGATGCATGCGGGCACAGAGCTCCCAAAAACGGAACCAAGAACCTGTCAATGCTCCACAGTCAAGCCAGAATACCACAGCGTGAGGCTGTATTGAAGCCCGATAAACATCCACCATATTGCTGCCCAGTTTGGACAGATTCACCTCATACTGCAATTACGGACAAGGACTAGATCCCATTTCGGGCGTCCCAGCTGTGGACCAATTCTGCCCGCACAAAGGCACAATCAGGTACTACAACCAGGAAGTGAACCCGGGCCTCTGCCCATACGCACAGGTACATACAGAACACAATCACACTTTGCAGTTCCTTCGCCGGACTTCACAGCAAACATGCTTGCACGCAAAAGAGATCTGTGGCCCACTGATAAGCTCATCACTCCTCCAGCTAAACCATTCAGATGCTATTTTTTCCTCCGCCTCGCCGACAGACTCGTACCACCCCCCGAGCAAAGAGTGAAGATCTTACCCAAACACAAAAGAAAAGACGCACGAAGAGCCTGGCTCGGTTTGTTTTGTTTTACTTTCTTCTTTTTTTTTAAGGCCGTTTTCCGTCTAAGAACCGGCAGGCGAGGGAGCCATTTCCTCCTCTGCAAAGATCGCCAGAATTGCCAAACCCAAACAATCACGTTAGAACAAATAAAGGCAGCTGCAGGAGTTTGGGGAACTCAGCAGTGGATCCAAAACTCCACCCCAGTCAGATATGAGGGAGAAGAAGACTGGCCTTCTTCTTCTTCTATGACGTCAAACGAATGGCGGCCTGAAGTTTATAGATTTCTTAGAATGCTTTTAGGCAATTTATCTGCAGATTACAACTCTAATATCTCATTAAATTGACCCAGCAGACTGTTTTCTCATCGTTTTGACCTCATTATCTCATTATCTTAAAATAACAAAATGCAACGCTGTGGTGCCTGTAATTACTCAAAATAACATCTTAATCACATCATTACCAAGATATCAAACACTTGGCTGGACCAGAAACACTCGAATACCTCATTTAAACTCAAATATGTTATTATCTCGACATCATTTAATTCTGTCAGGCCGCATTTTTTCCAAAGTCTGTCTTGGTGTAATAATTACTGCCCATATCCATGTTGGAAGAAGTATTGGCCGCAGTCATTCCTCCTCTAAGTACCGTCTGAAAGCTGGAGTGCTTTGCAGGAAATGGGGACAAAAATGCAGAGTCCATGTTCTGCAGAGACGTGGGACACGAGCAGGGGAATAAGACTTTACGAGCAGCATTACATTACATTACAAAGTGAACGTGAGGTTTCAATCATCTGTGTGTTTTCCAAAAGTTTCAGTAATACGAGTGTGACATTCCCTGTTTGTGTACCAGGATTGTGCATAAGGATTCTGGCAGTCACGCACTTAATAAAGTTGTCGGAAATTTTGCGAATAAACGTCAGATTCTAGACTTTTGGTTTGTGACCAACATCATAGTGTGCTCACACTGAAGAGGAGGAGAAGGAAGGGTCACAACCACAAATGCAAAATGGTCAAAACATGTTGTTGTTTTGTTTCTCTGTGTTTTAATGTGCATTCCCTGTAACATCAATTACATTGGGTTATATGTATTAAAAAGTCTGAATGAACTTAAGTTAAAGTGAAGGTTTGATTGATTTGACCAGAATTGCTCATGACAATGGTTCTCTTCAAGTATGACATCATAATACAATCTGAACCTCTCCCTCAAACTCCTAAGATGCTCCTCAACCCAAACGTGGAGCTCTCCAGCAGCTACGTTCGCACGTCCTCCTCTCTCGGGTCGTGAACTCCTGAACGCCAACACAATCCTTTCCCTGACCTTTGCCCTTTATGTTCGCGCTAAGTAGCTTCTGTGTTCCCGCTGCAAATGCCACAGCAGGTCACCACCGTCCACTCAAACCTGCTGCTGGGTGTTTAGTCCTATTAGAATTCATTTACTCCTGTGACCACTTGCTGACCCTGGAGAACCTTACTAGGCTTGTTTGTCTTGTGTCGAGGCTCCTTTTTCGGGCCAAACACGCCCCGCTAAGCGTCTCTGTGAAGTTGACAGATTGAGTAGCTCCGTCTGTCCGCAGACAATTCCGCCCACAAACACACACTCGGTCAAATCTAAATACGCTACCCCGTCCCACCTGGTTTCCTGTCCGGTTGTGTGCATGTGTCCTGACCTCAACGCTCACAGGAACCTCCTCCCTAAACAGCTGTTTCCACGTGTCAAACCACCCGCCGTTCCTCCAAAAAAAGGAAGCAGGGCGATTGCGCTGCAGTCGGCGTCTCTGCGCTCAGCTCGCACACAATCTGTGGATATCACATCATGAATTTCACGTTCTCCGACGGGAAATATTGTCTCGATGAATGCATCTGGGAAAAATGGTTTGAATAACAGAAAATTGGCTCTCAGTGAGACATTTAGAAATATTAAGTGTCGGACGGGATCATATTTCACCTTTGATCATTCTGGGAGTATAAATAGGGAACAATATGACCTTGTTCAGAGTGGGGGAATTAGCTATAAAGCACTGGTGACTGAGTGACTGTTTGATCCATAACACACCCTTTGGGGAAACTGTTTTTTCAGACAAAATTCATTAAGTTGACTTATTCCTGTGAAACTGAGAAGACAGGGCGGCGCGAGGATGGAAATGCATGTGTGTACGTTACATAAAACAAGCTGTCAAACTGGAATATAAATCATGAGCCTGTCAACATGTGTGCCAGGCCTGTGCCAACAAACCGCAGTTTATGTGAGGGGAGCGGCCGAACACTAACTCTCACACACACCTACGGGAGAAGGTGCTAAGGAAAGCGTTCGTGTTTCTCGGCCTTTGCTGTTTCTCCTTTCGCCCCTTCTGTTTTTCTGCTTTCGACCACTTTCTCCTCAAAAGCCTGCAGATGTGTAACTATGCGAAAGAAAACAGGCAGCAGGCCTCCGGCTTTGGTTAGCATGGAGGGACATGCCAGAAAAACAAAGACCTCTGAACTGTACAAACACCGCACTACAAAAACTGCAGCGGAGGACCACCCATGGAGGTGGCAAGTGAGCGACCGAGACCAAAACCAGCCTCTTGGAGACGAGTGCAGCTGGATGTATGGATGGGTATAGAGAGGGATGAGGCGATGAAGAAGAGAAGCTGAAATGTGTCGCAGCGATTCGTCCTCCAGATCGTCTGCCGGCCCTCAGTCGCAACACTTAACCAATTAGTACCTGCAGCTGCCTGCTGTAGGCCCGAAGCTGTAGCCTGTTAGCTAGCACAAATGTGTGTCTCTGTCTGTCCACGCGCACACAAGCAGGTGTTTATGTGTGTGAGACATAGAGTTGGACGTGTGTTGGTCATGTACATTTCTCTTACCATTTCCTGCTTTGACTAGCTGTTAGCAGCAGGCGTGTCGCTCTTTTTTTTCCTTGAGACAGACGAGTAAACATTATTGTTGGAGCTAAAGCCAGTAGCTTGTGTCGAGCAAGTTCCTGACTTCTGTCAATTGTGCATGTGTGTGTGCGCGTGTGTCTGTCTGTGTGCGTGTGTGGGGTGGGTGACTAAATGCATGGAATAACAGAATAAAGAATGTGTACATTATTAATGGCGCCTGTGAAGTTGCGTATGTCTGAGTCTAAATGCAACATTACAGAGTTATGAGGTGATTGGATGGGGAAATGTCTGCATTTCAGATGGGACAATCCACTATATGATGATTAATTTCTTTCCGACAACAACGATGTCATTGATCAGTTGGTATCAGGTGATTTTGAAGAGTGCCAGCAGGTGGAAAGGTGTAGAATAGCAGCTTTGTCATCATTTCAGGTTATAACTCAACATATCTGACAAGGGTTCACTCATAAACAAAGACAAACAATTAACGATTGTGCATCTACAGGCAGCAGACAACCATGTGCTAATTTATTCATTCTGTTCCATGCTGCCAAACCCACAAACAGCTAAATCCAGGCCGCTAAAGAATCCAGAATAAACAAACGTTCACACTTAGCGTCTGACTTTGTGTTACGTTTGGGTTAAAACATGCCAATAAGGAGCAAAGAGAGGGGTCAGAGGAGGTCGCGTTCTGAGCAGGGACCATTTCTCATGGAAGACGCGGCAGAATGTCCAGGACTGAGGAAATTTTTGGGAAAACGTATTAACGACATGTTTACATTGCAATTTCATTCCCAATTGGGCAAAATTGTCACAGATGCCTTGGGTGGAATTTACGGGTCTGTGATTTAAACACGAGGTCACGCTGGGCTGTTTACCACGTCTGAGCTTGTTTAAGAGTCTGTGCTGTAATGATGCTGCGATGAGAGAAGAACCTTTATGGATGTTTATATTGACTCATGTAGCAGATTTATTGATGTTATTTGAGAACATATATACTGTAAATGCCGCCTATGAGTTCATCGTGGAAATCCCATTTTGGTTTCTCACCCACATACCCTGGCTCTCTCCCTCTCTCTGCCCTATAAAGCATAAACATATTAGCCTGTGTTTCGCGTATGAAACCTAAACCCACATCACCAACTTTACTGAATCCCCACTACTATGTTCTGCTTTAATGTATGTGCACGGCAGAGAAAAATATCCATAAACCCAACTGACACGCCTGAATAATCTACTCTATAATCACAGAACCTAATGATTCTCATATACATTATATCCTTGATATATGCAGACCCCACCCTCTTCTCTTGCCCTCCATCCTCTACATATTTCTTCCTCGCTGTGTTTTAAGGCTGAGCCCTAAACCCGACCAGTGGGCTGTGGTTCCCTCCTAAACCATTCACATGGAACTGGTTAGAAAGACATTCCTTCCATGGAGGGAATGTCTGGCACAGAGCGCCTGTAATACAGAAATCATAAACGGGAGGTCCAGGCTAATCACATCCCATGGCACTCTCACCCTCTCTAAGCTCGTTCTTCCTCCTTCCTCTTCCTCTCATCCCCTCTGAGGAGTTATTAAGAGGGAGATGGACGGGGACGGAGAGCATTAGCTGATCCCTTCGTCTCCCCTTCGCTGTGTAATATGAGGGTGTAAATCACTTGTGGAAGTCGAGAGGATCAGATTCCTCTGGTTGGCGAATATTGGCGCTTATCTGATTCTCATCCCACAGCAAAGGCCGTTCTTCTTTAGCAAAGACGCATGGATCAGCTGCTGGGGTTTCTATTTTGAAGTTTGCTCACACATGCACACACACACACACACCAGACAGAGAGACTGACAAGCTCATCAGTCGATCAGACCAGGCGAACATGATTCTAACTCCTGACCCAACATGACAGGAAACAAATGCATAAGGATCACTTCCATGTTCGTCCATGTTCGTTTGCGACTTCTGGGCCGCCTGAGTTCTTATTGGAATACAGGTGGGGAAGTTAAATAATGCAGTCCCGACCCCCCACCACCCCGGGCACACAGCGGGGGGCCAATTATAAAACCTTATGCAGACATGACGTTTCATAATGTGAGACGTATTTGATTTACGGACTTACTTCAGACTCCAGGCTCTGCACACTAAAGTTAAAATAGGTTATGAGCTCTCATTGCTTCTGAAATTGCTTCTGAAAAAAGTTATAAGAGGCAAAATTGTGAGTTAACTCGTCATGCAGAGTTCATTTTATGTGCACAAAGGGTTGGGTGTAAGCACTGACACACACCCTCCCTCCCTCACACACACATACTGTCTCCACATCAATGTGAAAGTGCTATGTGGGAGGTGATTGAAAGTTCTATGCCTCTGCCTCTGCCTCTCTCTCTCTCTCTCTCTCTCTCTCTCTCTCTCTCTCTCTCTCTCTCTCTCTCTCTCTCTCTCTCTCTCTCTCTCTCTCTCTCTCTCTCTCTCTCTCTCTCTCTCTCTCTCTCCTCTTGCTCTTTCTTTGTATCTCCCATGTAAGTGGCACCTCCACATTTCTCCCGGTTTGGGTTTCTAAAGGAAACACTCCATTATTGGACCCCTAAAAATTTGCCTGAAAGAAACAATGGCGCCCTTGAATTTCTGCTCCTCATTTTGCATGTAACGATATCTAGATTAAACACAATATTATTGTTGGCCCGTGTAAGCCAATCACGATTTTCTCTCACCCGCGCATCAGAGTGCGGCGCATGTGGAAACAGTCCTTATTTCAAAACAGCAGTCTTACTTACAGCTTCCTGATGGGAGCTTGAGGCGGAGATGTAAGAAGGACTGAGGGAGTAATTACAGTGTGGAGAGGAGAGGAATACTGCAGCGGTAATGGAACAAAAAGGCACCACCAAACCAAACTGAAGAGGGAAATAAATTGGTTTATGTTGGTTCGCTATTACATCAATGCACGCACAGAACTGGGTTAAGGCACAAACCCAATTACTACAAATCTGGTAGGTTATTCAACACAAGAAGGAGTTTGGTGTCATAAGAAGGCGTAGCTGAATGGAGGAAGCGAAGGGCGTTATAAACAAAGCTGGATCCCGCGTCCTTTCGAATTATGAAGCAGAAAGGCAAGGATTCATTGTGGTCACCGCCCATGCTGCTGGTTCCTCTCTGTATCTGGTGATGCAACTGGTCATAACAGAAACCAGCCCACGCAGCCAAGTAATCAGAGTACTCGAGCAGAAATCTGTGTTTGCTAACCAGGTATCTCATAGTCCTTTAACCTGGATACTGAAATAACCTTTTCCGACAACCGGGTGACTGAGGTCTGACCAGATTTGCATGTTCAACATCAGCCAAACCCCAGATAGCTGTGGGAAGGTGCTGACGTGGTCCTCAGAGGGATCGGACCCTCCCCAACACAGGATTCTAGAAGGTAGCCCAAATCTGAACTTTCACTCCCCTTTGCAGAAAACGTATCGTCTCCACCTCCACCAATCTACCAACATTCTTCCCTCCATTTCTCCCCCTCTCATCTATCTCTGAACCCGGGTCCCCTGAATAACCGGAGCACGCAGGAACGTAGGGTAATCTGTCTGGGCCCAATGTGCCGGGCTATGCGCGGGCTCACGTTGAGGCCAGCCTAATCACCTTTCGGATCAGCGTGGAGAACAGAGGAGGCTGTACCTTTTATCCCAAACCAAAGTCAACAAGGCAGGATTCCTGGGAAGCATTGCAGACATTCTTGAAAGCAGAAAGGAGGGGTAAAGAAAAAAAGAAGCCATTGACCCCTGTCTCTCCCAAATTTAAGAGGAGCAGAATGTGGAGAGGCGAGCTTGTTTGCTCAGATGTGTGTTGTTGAGTACGACACAGTGCTTCAATTAAAGATGGAACATTTTTACGATGTTGAAAATAAATATGTAACCTAATAATTCAGCTATTCTTCCATTTCCTTCTCTATGGCTGGATTATTGCTTTAACAATGGACTTAGCAGCTAGACAGTTTCATTCGCACACCATCGCGCTGACAGGGAGCCTCAGACATTAGCCATTAGCTCGCTCCATGGCTCGCTGGCAGCTTCACAAACCAACCAGGCTGCCAACTCCAAATGAAGCACATTCAAGACCACACACACGGTGACAGCATACACTCATACATCACCACTGACTGCAAAACACACACAGGGCATCTCTACATTGGCCTTTACTCTAGTATGAGACAACGGTTACAATGTCAGCATGTCCCATTTGGATTGCCACACCCTTAGAGGTCAAGTTTGCTGGAGGGTTGACATGCATCCGGGCGGCCGCAACCGCAGTCGTGGATCCGCTGGACATGTCTGTTTGTGTCCATGGGTGGAAAATAAGTAGAGGGATGTGGTTCTTGTCACTGCACCAGTGACAACCCATACCCTCATACAATTTAATATGAATGCAAATGTCCGCCTCTCACTCAAGTTCACAACTGTAAAAACAACGGCCACATTAAACAAATAAGAGAATAAGAGAAAAAGGGCCGAAAGAGCAAAAAAGAGGGGGCTAATTGGTAGAGAGACAGAGCAGAGAGGGGAGAGAGAGCATGGTGGCAGTACTGGGATAGAAGACATTTTGGCTGTGGATGTCAGAGAGGAATCAGTGAATAACTTGGCTTGTTTCTTTGTGGTGAAAACAGCATGGGCTGAGGGCTGGAGCCAGAGCCCACAATGGCGAGCCTGGAAGGTTCTCTCATTAGAGAGATTGGAGCACACAACTTCCTGGGAACCGCAGCGCCGGAGTGCGGCCCTGGACTGAGCCCTGGGAACGCTGGCTTCCATGGCCATCTCAGGTACAGATTGTGGTCATCTGTTGTGCCACATTGGCATTTTGACTTGTCTTTGTCGTGTTGTCACTTTCGTCTTTTGTCCCTGTGCAGAATGTGTGTAAAGTCAGCAATGGTGCTTGGCATTACCATGGGAATACCCCCCTTAACCACCACCACCACCTTCACTTCTCTCCCCTGTGTGTGTGTTGATTGACAATGTGTCTGAGAATATCCAATGAGACTTGAGTGACGTCTCTGTTCTGTCTCCAGCAACAGAAAAGTCTCCTTTGAAGAAATGGAGCGGCGCGCTAGTGTTTTTTGTTAAAACACTGGTTTTATGGGTTTCAGGGAGTTGAGAGTTGCTGGTTGGCAGGAGAAATGACAGAACAGAAAAGCCTGAGAGCGAAGGGTGGAGAGCAAAAAAGGGTAAGAGCACAATATTACAGTGTGGGGGTCCTCCCTGTACAGATCAGCAGACCATCTGTCGCAAAGCCTCTGAGGCGGCGTTTAACGTTTCCCTCGTAAATGAGGAGAAAAAGTTTTGAACCTGTGTACTCAGCCGGAAACCATAAACGGTCGGGGGGCCTTAACAAGAGCCATGCACATGTAATTGTAACAATCAAAAAGTCACAGGGGTACACATGTAGAAGTGTGTTCTTGACTAAATTACCCCTGGCATGTGGATCCAATAGCAGACCCTTAAATATGTGTATATTTGACTTTACAGAATCCCATTTAACCCTTTTTTGCAGGGATGCCCATTTGCCTTAAGGGTAATGAGAACACTTTCAAGGGTGATTATTGAGTTAGCTGGTGAGTTTGACTTCGACATCGGAATGCTTTGTGTCCGTGTGTTTGGCTGAGTGACTGACTGGCTGACAGCATGATTTCTGTAGGCGAGACTGTGGCTGGCTGCCTCGGTTTCTGTCAGTTTGTGTGTGAGCATGTGTGGCGTGTGAGTGGCCATGTTCTCATACAGTATGGGCTGATGATGTGCAATACCTTAGCCCGTGATTGGCTGCAGTGTACATGGTGAACGTGGTTATCAACAGATTCTAATCACAGTTCGGACCAAAGTGATACCCTGAGCAATCAAAGGAAGAGTGCTATGGATTATGGGTATACGTAAACAGCAAATATACAGTCATCTAGCTTGGCACACTGAGCTACAGATGTATTTGGAATGAAAGAGAAACTTGGTTCCTTCTTGAGATTTGGCCTATCAACTACACATCATCATCAACTGAATGACAGTGCTTGTAACCATGGACACATCTTCTCTCATTGGTTCTCTCCTTGGTCCTCTGCTCTCTTTTGTGCTCAAGATCACTTTGTAGTCAATTCAGAAGTGTTTTGGATCAAGTTCAGACCACAAACAAACCATTCCAGATTTTGTTTGTGACCAGTCCGATACCACTCACTCCTGTGGTCGTTTCAAGTGTGAAGCTTTCCCCATGTTTGTTTGGAAGTCCCCAATGTTTATCCATTATGTTGACCGGCCTACTGGTGGGCGAAGAACAACGCTTCCAACAGTCACTCACTTCACAAAGCAGAAGCAGATTCAGCTATGGCGCACTCGTAGAAATGCAAGACGTGGTGCTTTGGCAAAGGAGAGAAAAAGAGACACCTTTAGTCATGCCATAGGAAAAAGTGAAAGGTAACTACTTATATAAGCTATCGACACGAACCATTCACTGATTGATTAGGCTCCTTACTTATGCAAAAAGCCACACAAGTCAACCATGGACCTCTGTTTCTGTTCGAAGTAAGATATTTTCACCATGGTTTCAAGAGTTTTGGGCTCAGGCTGGAAGGCAAATAGTTTGATTTCACAGCAGCTCGAGGAGGTGTTAATGCAAACCTTTACTGCTCACTCTAAGCGCATCCCTCAAGTTAAACTCTACGAATGGAAGAGACAGGGAAACAGCAGAAGGGTAAATCAAAGTATTACCAGACCAGAAAGATCTTGTTTTATATATTGTTGAGTACAATTCACACATAAAGGAAGATTATTAGTCACGAGAACCTGCAAAAACAATCATCCAAGCACTCCCTTTAAAGGCCTCTGTGGAGCCCATTTTTACTGAAAACAACAGGTGTTACAAGAGTGATCCCGGCCCTCAACAAAACAGCAATCCAGCTACACGTCTGGGGCTTTGAACACAGTTTCACTCTTTATTTTAACAAAGCGGTGTGGCGTAGTGTTCCAGACATGTGGACAGCTGGTTATGATTGAGGCAAAGTGTTGGGTTTGGGACTTGGGTACCACAGGTGAACCAGAACCCATGACTCTGCAATCCTATGCTCTTTAAATAGGGCGTGTGTCCAACAGTAAAAACTGTCCGTGACATTAAGAGTGAATTTCGCAGAACACCACTTATGGCTCTCATCTGTTGGAGCCATTCGGCCCCCAAAAAACGTTGCTGTTTTTCAGAATAACAGCTTGGCAAAGTGGGCAGTTGCTACCCTGAGCGTGTTCTTCTACGTCAATCCTCAAAGGTTAAGAACTCGCGTTCTCTCAAAATATCTGCCCAGAAACTCTTTAGCGTTTACCTCATGAGTTCTATGAAAGCAAAGTCTTCCTCCATGGAAACCTTGACTCATTTTGCCCCCAGCATCATAACTGCGTGGATTGTGTTTGCCTCGCACACATTTGGCCAGGTATAAATAGTTTGACTTGAGAGCTTTAAGAGAACTAACTGAGACTGAAAAACAAATCGTACAGACAGACTACTCAGATACCATTACACTTTACAATTCCTGTAATTAAATGCGTGAGTGTGTGTTACCTGTGTAACGTATAATTATGTATGACAGATCTAACAAAGCAGCAGTGTTTCAACTAAATCCTTAACTGAGCATCAGGGGCACAAAACATGGAAATATTTCTTCTTTTCCCCTCATTGTTATGGTGTCATATTGTGTAGAATGTGGTTCTCGCACCAGAGATGTGTCCCAATAAACCCTGAGGAAATGACTGGGCAGATTCTGCGATTCTGCTGGGACTCTCCAATCAGGACAGAATAGTGTTCGGGGACTAAAATTACCTTCTTTCACTGAGTGTGTGCTTCAAAACAGGGGGCCCTGAAATGTTGCCGTTTGCATTTGTCTGAAGCTTATCCTACATTTTTCTGTTGTCCTACAGAATACACAAACAAAGGTCGTGTTGTTTTGTCTTGTGTTGTGGAAATTTGACATTGAGGTCAACCAAAGGTTACGCAAAGTAATCAGATTACCACACATTAATGTTGCGATTCTTGCAATATGTTACTGATTATACTGATTTACAAGTAAAGACATAGGGGAGGCAGTGGCTCAGTGGGTAGAGCTTCCGCTTTGGAACCGGAGGGTTGCCGGTTCGAGCCCCTGCCAAGGTGCCCCTGAGCAAGGCACCGAACCCACAATTGCTCCCCCCTCTGCGAAGGGTGGTAACTGTAATGTAAGTCGCTTTGGATAAAAGCGTCTGCCAAATGATCGTAATGTAATGTAATAGGAATTTCATATTAACTTACTTCCCATAATGCAGTTATTCCAACATCAGGTCATATACTTGCACCACTGTAAATCCGCAGACAAACTGTGTTGGGTTCGCCTGGTGTCACATAGTATCACGCAACAAAGCTGTAAAATTTAACAAGACCATTGATTCACTACTGGAGGGAGTGGAGGGATACGAACTGATGTGATACACATCAGGACTGGGAAAGATGTGAATGATACACTCACATACAGAGATTCCACAGACAAGTACGTAGTAAAATATATGGGAGGTGAAACGTATTCATGTCTCCCTATCAGGATGAATTTGGTTTGCTGACAGTGAGACAGTGGGAGTAGATGTAAAGACCGTCTACTGCACTGTGCACAAGGTCACACACTGATGCCAATACAACGCTGTTTCTGCAACTGTGTATGTGTGTTTCCCCCAGTTTCCCCCGACCGTGCTCTCCCTCACACCTTACAGAAAGTACATCCCGATAAATCACGGCCTCTGATCTCCCAGCCAGGAATTCCAGACTGCACCGGGCTGCACCATTCAGAGCCGTGAAATACGGAAACAGCGGCTCCGGGTTCCAAGAATGTGGGGAATGCCATTAAAATCCATTTGTTTTCTGAGGAGGTGACAAGGAGAGGGCGGAGAAGCTGCAGATATTTTTTTGATTTGGGAACAATTGAAATAATCCACTTTTAACCACGGCCACATGTTTTGCCGTGGATAGACCACACACGTACACCAGATCATGCATAAATTAGTGTACAGCCACATGAATAAACACAAACATACAAACACATACATACAAACGGGACCACATACGCAGAGTACAAATCACAGAAAAATAAGGACACACGCACACAAACATTACATTTTCTACCGTCGGAATCCAAACAGGGATTCCCAAAACAGATTACTCCAGTTCTAGATTTGTTTCCAGCTCCCAGCCCATCATCCTCATCCAGCTCATTGTGGGATCGGTGTACGGTTACACGGGGAAAGACGAAGAGTGGTGGGTGGAACACACAAGGAACTGTGCAGTATCTCTGGGAGTCTGAGGAAAACACTGCAGCTACAGAACCTCCATATTCTCTCACATTCATGCAGACCTTCAGAGTAAAACACCACTTTGTTGTTGTTGTTGTTGTTGTTGTTGTTGCCTATTGTGACGTGCAGGAGTGGAGCAAGATTTTCCTCTCATTTGAGTTGTGCATTAAAGCCAAACACATCCTCTGATGTGTCAGAAAGAGAGAGAGCGAGAGAGAGAGAGAGAGAGAGAGAGAGAGTGTGTGTGTGTGTGTGTGTGTGTGTGTGTGTGTGTGTGTGTGTGTGTGTGTGTGGAAATATTAAAGGAGACACCACCAGGCAGAGTCACACAACTGGAATTTGCACAGAGAGGAGCTGAAAGAATAATCTAACGCCCCTGATCAAAAGCCATCACGAGGACACTGGACACCATAATTGGAGTTAGAAGCCTACGGTCTCTGGCTGTCCTTTGTTGTGGTTAGGTCCCTTTCTCCTCCACTTCCATTTCTCTGTATCTGCTCATGCCATAGAGGGAAAATTTGCCATCCACACACAACAAAATGTGAGGCTCCTCGAGGTGAGAAAACTGTGTTATCGTTGATTTTAAAGACACAGGAAACATTCAGACAGAATGATTTGGAACTTGGAGCAAAAACAGCTCTGTTGACCCTTTGGCTGCCAAAGTGGCCATGAAAGAAAATGGGATTTTCTTCGTGCATACTGCTGATTCCATACATGTTTTCATTACAACAGTGGAACAAGTGAAATACTGTATGTTCGAATTACGTCTAAGAAGGAGCCCCTGCAAATCAAGAGGCCAAACTAAAACTCCCAATCCGATTCCACATTTTCATGCTTGTCAGGTCGCTGCAAAAATACCAATATTAAATGAAAACATTTCCTATGGCGTGTGTTATTACTTCAAAACACGAGAAGGAGCTGGAAAGGCATCAAACTGCAGCTCTTGGGAAACCGGGAGGAACAAACCCAAGCATGTCAGATTTCACTGACACACACATCAGCACCTACAATTTAGGAACAGGCAAAGAGAAATAAGTTTGAACAATGTAGGAAGGAGTTTGGATCTGTGTGATGTTATGAGGTCGACTAGGAGAAGAGAGTGTGCGTGAGCTAAACTGACCTTTTACTAACCTGACCTTTTACTAACCTCTACTTCTGAATTCAAAGCCTTACCCCAGAAGGGTTGTGAACTTTTGGTTGTTTGTATGAATTTACTCCTCGAAAGTCAATCTGCTTAAATTGTGACGAGAAAGAACAGATGAATAAAACGTTCCACATCCGATGTTTAAAAAGTAAGAGATCTTCTTGGTCAATTGTGTCTCCAAAACCTCTAAAACAGGCGTCAGGAGAAAAGTGAGATTGGATGTGTGGGTTGCAGACGAGCGGGAATCCAGGGTGGTTGGTGGTTAAGCACTGTTGTCTCAGCAAGCAGGTCCTGAGTTCACATCCTTGGTTGTTTCCCCACGTGTCTGCGCAAGTTTCCTGTGAAAGCTCTAACATGCCCACAGGTGTGAATGTGAGTGGGATAGTGTTGGTCCGTATCTACATGTCAGTCAGTCTCTTGCTAGAGTAGCTCCAACCCCCTGCGACCCTGAACAGTATCAGCAGGTATACTGAAGTTTTAAAGCACCTCTTGACGAAGACCTGGCTACAGAATCGTCTCAAGACCTGGATGTTCATCAAAGCTGAGGTCAGCTCGTTCCATTGTGGTTTTGATTAGCGCCTTGTTTTGCAAGCCAATCACAATGAACATGTTAATGAGTCCATGCATATTTAAGACAATTTTTGGATAGCAACATAAAAGCAATGGAGACTAGCCCAAGAAAGCCAGAACTTAAGAAGAACAGAGGAGGTCGTCGGTTTAAGAGAGGAGGTAGTGGGAAAAAGGAGCTGAAAAACCAGCCAAACGTAACAGCAAATGACCTGCAGAAAGCTCTAGAACTTGCAAAAGTCTCAATTAATACATCCACCAAAACACAGAACAAAAAGGTCACAGAAGGAAACCGTCACTCTCCAGTAAACCAGACCAGAACACATCCAGGATGTTCCAAAAGGCTTCTGCAACAATGTGCTGTGGTTGGGACGAAGGGGTCAAACTCTGTCGGAGAAACATAATGTTTGGAAGAAAAAGCAAAAGGAGAAGCCAAAACCTCATCCCGTGGTGGAGGTTGCTTTGTCGCCTCAGGGCCTGGGCAGCTTACAATCACCGTGCTAACAAAACGCGTCGCTGGAGATTGTCTGTCACCTGGGATCCAACACAAGCCAGATGATGCAAGCGGACAGAAACTGAAACAACAGAGCTGTTTGAGAAGCATGGAATGGCTGGTCAGAGGCCAGTATTTCTAACAATAGAAATGCTGTTGCAAGACCTGAGGGGGTCCGCTCAAACAAGACATCACAGAAATATCGACGATCCGACGCAGTTGTCGCGCAATAGAATGATCTCAAATTCTGTCTCGCTGTTGATCAGGAGCTCCTGGAACCAGTTGTGAGGGGTTTTCTTTCAAGCTAAAAGTATAACATAAAGAGACAGAGGGGAGAGAAAGACGTTTTTTAAGATTAGGAAAATGATCAAAACTCTCATTCAATTGACTGATTAATCAACTGAGTGATCCTAGATGTCATGTTATTGATCACAAACACTTGTGAGGCTAATACTTTTTAAAGCATCACCCAGATTTCAAACTGCTACAATACAAATATTCCGATTACATCAATGTAGGAAACAATGGATTATTGATTTATGTGAGCCGAAAGTGAAAAAGTTTTATAAATTAGATACTTGACAGAGGTTTTATACTTTTGAAGCAGCAGAGTACTTTTCTCTGTGTGTTTGGCCATCCTGGGAGCGTCAGTGGAGTCTGGCCTGACTATTTCATGGAGAGTAGCTACAAGCCTAGCCGCCAAAAAAACTTGATAAATCCTCATATCAAAAGGAGATTAAACTGGTGCCGTTTCCTAACTACACACACGCACACGCACACACAAAGATTGAGGTGTATCTGTGGAGCTGAACTACATCCCAGACCACATTTTACAGACCCTACAGCTCATATAAGTTGTGAACTTTTCAAATCCCTGCCCAGTCAGGAAACTACATCCCCTGCATTTGATCACTCTGAAACAATGAGCAGAACTCTACAGATTTTACTCGAAGCCTGAGCATGAGTATCCGAGGCCTCATATAACACGCCATTATATCATAATATCCAGACGGCGTGCTTCCGTTGGAATATCAGACTCGCTGTTCCCTAACTCAAAACATTTCCGCCCGTTCGGCCGCGCTTTGCCATTTCCCCTCATTGTCTGTGTCACAGGGACAAATTTCACAAGTTATGCAAACGTGGGCGAAGAATGCTGAACAGGGGGGTGAGAGGGGAATTTGTCGTCGTCATTGATAGCATCTATCGCTCAGACACAGAGGGAGGTTGGAAGTCTTGATAGGAAAAGTTGTCAGGTTGCCAGGTCAAACAGTTTGCCAGAGGATGCAGTGATAAAGAACCACTAGGTTAAAAGGAAATTAGTTTGTTTGGATTGTACACACACACACACTTTGTGATAAGCCACTAACGCTACATCACCTGTGCCACCTCCTTTACTTACATTCCATCTTTCACAGCAGGGATGTGCAGAGTATTTTTAGCATATTTCCCTACTAGTACTTATTTACTTTACTAGAAATGTAACTTTAAATTCTAATGGGTTTTGACCTTTGCCTTTGCCCTGCATTTGACCCACAACATCCTCCTTATTTTTGCTTCTTCTAATGTCCTTGTTTCTTTTTCTTTCTTCACATTTTTGCTATTGCTTTTGTTTCTTCTTCTCATTTCTTCTCTATCTTTCCATTCTATCAGCAGGGACAGGAAGAAATTATAATGCAATTTCTGAATGGACCCAAAAACAGTTTCCACCTCCCTGCTCAGATCATTGTCTTTCCTCCTCACTTGGACCAAGAAAAAAAAGCGACGTGACTGTCCTCCTCATGGTCTCTGACCCTCTTGTTTCGTCTGTGTTTCTTTCTCCCCTTTTTTCGTTCTCTATTTCATGCAATCCAATGCCGCCTAATGGCACCAACTTTGAAATCCGGTCCTCTAGGAAAAGAAAGAAACCCAAGACACCAGTCCAGTTATCGGGGACAGGGATCAATTTGGATGAAGACATTATTTGCCTAAGAAGATGAAACAGATAAATGGTAGATGAGGGCATCATTCTATCCCCTGGGGTGGAGCCATGCGCTCATCAACGCCAAGTATTCTTTTCACAAGCAAGCACTTTGCAGTCCATCAGCGATGCACCTTTTCAATCCCTCCACCCCACTGCTGCTCGCTATGGATTTATTTTGACAACGATCGCTCACAGAAGTCTAGACATGTAGCTTCACACTGTTGATCCTTCTGTTCATGAAAGGTGGGGAAAATATGGAGAGAGAGAGGGATAGAGGGAGAGAGAGTGAGAGACTGATGGGAGCATTCCTTCCTATTCCTAAAAAGGGAACACACAGACACATTTTTGCCATAGTTCAGAACAGAGGAAAGAATTTGTGATGGATGGTTTTTGTAAAAGACCAATGAGGTGATTGTGTGATGGCATGTTACAAAAAATGGTGGTTCTCAAACTGTGGAACATGTACCCACAATGGCACATGAAGTGGCCCCTGGTGGTGTGTTCGATTATTCTAGGAGCTAAATTGTGTTATTGCGGTAAATGGCGGTTTTCAAATTGAATCGTTCTTTTTAAATTTTGCGTATAAGTGATCCACTAACATTCACGTGTTTAGACTGTGTGAGGAAACAGGAACAGGTGTGTGTGTGTGTGTGTGTGTGTGTGTGTGTGTGTGTGTGTGTGTGTGTGTGTGTGTGTGTGTGCCTGGAATGTCCTTCGCGAAATAGAAGTTTGAGTATGTAGCATCAGTATTTTCACTGACAAAACAATCCAAACTTTTGCTATGCCGATTGTTGCTCTCCATGGCGACCGTTACAAATCAACACGTACACGACCATACTGCCTCCCTGGCCTCTGCCAATGTGCCTGATCAAAGACCATTGCAGAGCGCTTCACCAGACCCTTTACGGCTAATTCCCCAAATCCCGGTATGATCCCTGAGCGTGGCATCAGTCCCACCTTCTTCTGACTATATCGATCAAACCTCCCTAAGGGAAAAAGATTTCCAAAGCAGAGGACCTAGCTACACACCTGTGCGGAAAGAAACACTTGATACTGCGTGACACCGATGTTTATCCAAGCACCCTTGAGAGGAGGTGGAAAAATGCTCTGAGGAGTTGAGGCAAAGCTTCTAGAATAGGAGTAAGAGAGAGATGGAGGCGGGGGTGAGAGGCCAGTGTGCCCTTGAAGGACTGAGGGGGGAAAATATCATTCATATTCGCAATCATTGTGCAACTGAAGTGTGCAACCGAATTCAGTGTTTGTTTTCTCGCTTTCATTTTCACCCCCTCTGATTTGGCTTAAATGTATTTTCTCATCCTTACCCAAATACACAAATGTCACTTCTCCAAACACTCAATGTCTCACGGAGAAGAAATGTTGATAGTCTGCCCAAGCGTCCTCCAACAGCAGCAAAGCCGGCCGCTTTCATCCGTCATTTCCCATTTAGCAGGAATCCGCCACTATGGATTTAACATGGTCTGTGTAAATAACCCCGAAGAACATTCTATTGTCCCCTTCTTGTAAGTAAAATAAATGCATTCGCTCATTTTGGTCAGTCGGAATCCGTCAACAATACAATATCAATTTCGGAAAATGTCAAAGATCTATAATCGTGTTTCCATCCAGTGGAGGAGTCCGCATAAACTTTAAACAAAAACAATGCACTTAGCTGCGAGAGAAAACACTTTGTTGCCATTACGATTCATGAAATGTGGTTCCATTACTCATTACTGGAGACATTCACAACTTCGCTTTCAAGGACAACAAAGTGAATATTATCCCAGCACAATGAATTCTTCAGCTTTGGCAAGGAAAGGGCTGAATAATGACATACAGCTGAATGGTTGGTGAAATGTTAATAGCTTTTCTGTAGACACGGGGGTGGTAATTCATTTTTCAAAAATCCCGCTAACTACACGCCACTGGCATCCCGTTACTGACAAATTGTGTGAGGGTGTCCGGGGTAAAAGCCAACAAAAATCAGTGTGTTAATGAACTGCTTCATATGTGAGATCCATAAATAGGAACAAATCAGCAAACTGTCTGCTTAAGAAGTTATTGCATATGCGTGTGTGTGTATCCAAAAAGAGAGAGCAAGGCAGAGCACAGGGGTGTGCTTGAGGAAAAGTCGCAGTGCCACTTGAATGCATAAGAGATCAGATCAAAGCTTTACATTTAAATCAACTGAATGATGTAGGAATGTTGTTATTGATCACAAGCAAATATGAGACAAATAAAGTTCTAAAAGTCTCCCAAAAATTTACTTAACCAGATTTTTTCGAGTGACATTACATTACATTACATTACGATCATTTGGCAGACGCTTTTATCCAAAGCGACTTACATTACATTACCACCCTTCGCAGAGGGGGGAGCAATTGAGGGTTCGGTGCCTTGCTCAGGGGCGCCTCGGCAGGGGCTCAAACCGGCAACCCTCCGGTTCCCAAGCGGAAGCTCTACCCACTGAGCCACTGCCTGCCAGCCGAGTGACAATGCGTTTTACAAATTACTCAATAGAGATGGAAATGAGGAAATAAATGTCATTTGAAATCAGGATCTTGTTTCTGGCTGCATGTGGCCAGAGGATAATGTTCTTGCCTATCCGCATTGTAAGTCGTGGCCATTTGTATGTTTTACTAACACAGGATGTCGCCTCTCCACTTCTTAAAGTGGATTACCCCTAAAATGTCCGTCATACTAAAAAATCCCCGATTTAGGGCAAAAGTAACATTATATCCCTACATCCCCACAGACTTATGATGATGTAATAGACAAAAACAATACCCAGCGACAGTGCCATGGTAATATTAGACAACCAGATTCATACCCAGTCTCCTTACAGACAGTCAATCAGTCTGAATAGATTCAGAAGAAACAGAACAAGGCACCTGGGGCTCCGCTGTCTAGACTGCAGTGATTCACCAGTACCCATGGGTGTAGAAGATGGTGGTCACCCTTTTGTGATGTGGTCATAAGTCGGTTTATATGATTTACAGTTTAGCGCACACATACTTTTACACATATGTGTTTGTTCACATGCTACTCTGTGTAATATCGGAAAATATGAGGGCGACTTTCCAGTTATTGCTCAGCAGGCTTTGGGGACATATAGCCTCTAAATTCTGAACCCCTACTGGGTAACTGGGCAGTGATTGATGCCAGCGTTGATGAGATAGCGGCTGGACCGTTGGACCTCCAGGTGCTCAGGAGTCGAGGGGCCTGCTGATCTATAGTCTGTTCATCTGCATGTAGCAGCATTAAATCTCTCGCACACAAACTCTGCTGTGTATCACACACACAAAGACATCAACAAAACTGGACATGTGCAAGCATAGATAACACTGCAAGAACACAAGCGTACATTCCTGCATACACGCAAGACTGCAGGACCAGGAACATGCACGTACGCACACACCAGGCGCCGCTGTGCCTTTGAGCCAGCAGAATCTGAGTCAGGAACCCGGCAGCAGTTAATTCTGATGTACTTTGGACTCTCACACCAACTCTCCTCTGGTGAAGAATTATCAACAGAGAAAAGTGAAGTCGACATTTTCTAAATGACTGGAGCCAATTCTTTTCACACAGCTAAGCATGGCTGCTGTTGGATCTGTGTGCCAATAAGCTTGGCAGTGCAAATCTCTCCCTCTCCACCCCCCTCTCTCTCTCTCTCTCTCTCTCCGCCAAGGAAGTGTTTTTGCCTCTGGTTGTGCGCGTGTGTGCTAGCAAGATAACACAAAAGGCCTTTTTTCTGAACTTTTGTGCAGATGGCCAAAAGAACATAATAGTGGAGTTTGAGGCAGATCCGAAGAGGAATTTCCGAGTGATTTAAGATTTTTAAAACATTCCTTTTAGGCCATAGACAACCGTTCAGACTCCTTGTCCTGTTTGAACACTTAGTTACCGCTAGATGGAGACTCGTACTCGGATGTTACAGGCTTCAAACCGAAACACTGGATCTGGATCAGCAGGATCTGGAGGTCAGACAGGAGCTTTATTCATCCAGGTATAGCCGAGTGTCTAGCAGGGCTACAAACATGCAACTAGCACCATCATGTAGTTGAGATGGAGCTGATTCAGTGAAGTACAAACAGTGTTCATGTATCTTCAGTAACTACAGAGCTCGATCTAGAACGGCTCAGACATTATCAGTTCCCATAAATGTCTTAAACTGATCATTGCAGTTACAGTCAGGTTGCTTATCAAGGTCAGGAGTCAGATTCTAAAAGTCAAATGCATGATTTGGTTGTTTATCAAGAAACATTTGTCCTTGGTGGAGGTCTGAGCTCTCGGTGCTTTCTTGTTCTTTTTGGTCTGGGCTTTGGTCCTTTATAGCTACTGGCAATGCTGCACCTTCCAGTGGAGAACATGCCTTTATATCACATTTCTCAATATTTGAAGGCAATAGAATGTAATACCTGTAATGGGAAACCACAGCTGCTGTACGTGAGGGCTTTTTGGGTGCAAGTGTGTGTACCGGCCAGAGCTTTTAAGGTGTTTTAGGTACTTTTTTCTTTGTTTTATTTGGAGATTTCTCACAAAAACACATCAAAACTTAAAGTCCTCTCTGTCTTCCTCTCAGTCGCTGGGCCGTGGGCAGCAGGGAGATGCAGTGGGCCAGCCAATCATTTGCGGAATGTGGCGAGGATATAAGATAGGCCCAGATTGAGAATGCACGGAGCCAGAGGAATGGTAATTACTGTGGAAATCAAACACCATCAATTGTGAGGTTTTTCAACATTTCACAGCGTCCCTCACTGTTTCCCCCCGCCAAAGCCCCTTCTCCGCTCGCTCCAACTCAAACGACCCTCGCTGCCACTCCCTCAGGCCTCGGCCCTTTGTTTTTTTCCATTATTTTCCACCCCATTCTACTTCTCTGTTTGCCTCTCTAGCCTCCCATTTGTTTTCCTTTAATTTTCTCCGCCTGGCTCCACCCGCTCACTTTATCGATCTTCACTTTCTTTTTCCTGTGCACTCGTTCATACCCAATGCCTCAGCCAAGATCACTTGTTGCCGTCCGCTCATTTGCACTCACACACATGATCACATAAGACAAATGACCCTCATCACTTTATGTCTGGAATGTAAAAACACAGAAATAAAGAGCTTGAAATATTTCCTACACATTTGATCTTCACACTACTAAAATTACACGCAATTACTTATGGATTTGTCTATTAAACTGCATCATAAATTTAGGGTAGTAAGTATGAAATCATAGCTTGAAAAAAGCAACAAGCCAGTCATGATTTACAGAAGCTCAGTGAAACCAAACAACTAATTTGCTACACTACAGGCTGCTGTTTGTAAATCCAGACCTCACGCTGATTACTACTGGAAATGAGTAAGATCACATCAAAACAAAAAAAGACCAATTATGTTTCAAATCATTGGAATCATGGAAAATACTGCAATTTCTGACAGTCCAGTGTGTGCCTGTGACTTCACTGAGGAGCCGCCGGTGTAGATATCAAAGCCTTGTTATGTAACACACACACACACACACACACACACACACACACACACACACACACACACACACACACACACACACACACACACTCCTTCTTTCCATCATCACCTTTCTTTTGGATGAAGAGCAAATGTGAGCAAATGAATTGGACAAATAGGCCCCCCTGTCAAGGGTGACTTCCAGGGATAAGAGGGAGAGGGTTCCTGGGAAGAAGGGAGGCTGAGGTCGAGGCCCACACTTCATCCATCTTCCCCGGGGCCGCCCATAACCCCCCACAGCAGCCTCCCCGCTCCAGCTTTGGTTGGCGGCACTCTGGTGTGGATAATCAATCCCTCTTGACGCTCTTCACGTCCTCACTACTGCTTTGGCGTCTGTTATGACCCGTGCGCTCATCACAAGTCGATTAAGCGTTATTGTGTTTCATTTTAATTACTCACTCGGATGATATTTGTGTCTCTGTTTCTGTTTATGGAGCATGATGCAGACGGGGCGAGAAGTGGTCCAAGCTGGAGGAGCTGGCCATCCAGACAGTGCTTCATGTGCGCACTCTGACCTTTAAGCTTATCTCCCATGAGCCTGCTGTGCTAAGTCAGCCGCCCGTCTGCGATAAGACAAATAGACAGAGGAAGCGACGCATTAAGGAGGCAGGGGGAAAAAAATCACACACGCACGCGCACACTCGTGTCTGCACATGGGCAGGGTGGTCCAGACAGCAACAACGCCGCCTGCCAAGTGTCACTGGACAGTGTTTGTCAGAGCAGAACTTTCACGCCAGCAACCAGCGCTTCCTGCTTCCTGCTCTCGCTGCGTGATGAGACAATCTGAGGAAATCGATTCAGCTGGAATGCTGCAAAATGCTGGAAGGGTGCAAAGCCGAGGAGATGCAGAGACACACACAACGCACACGTGCACACAGTGAGGGAGCCCTTAGCCTAGAAATTTGATTCCATGCATCATTCAAGTGTCTCCATTCCTGTTTGATTGGTTCAACACAGCCATTAATTTTACCATTCCTACTAATAAGGAAATAGTGGGAAAGTCCCACTGCATTAAATGGAGCCAGCATCCATCTATGTTTCATCACTCAGAAAACAATGCTGTCAGGGGAAATGTTTGCTGAGGTCTAAACAAACTGTAAGAAAAATAAACTGCAGCGCCGCTCGGGCTAAAATGCTTCCTGTTTGGAGAGTTTGACCATCATAATATCCCGTCTCGAGTGTGAGTGCAGTGCGAGTGTGAGTCCGCACTCAGATTGGGACCAATATCTCACAGGCAAAGGAAGAAAATTAGTAAAATAGGTTTTTGCTCCTGTTCAAACCAGTCACACATTTACTGAGAGAGAGAGAGAGAGAGAGAGAGAGAGAGAGAGAGAGAGAGAGAGAGAGATTTATTGGGCTCTAAGGGTTTTTCCCAAATCAGTTTCCATCAGTCGGGGGAGCAGGCATGAAATCTTCATCTATAGGTGTCAAACCTGTGTAAATTTGCTCTCAAAGCTCCTCCAACCATACATTTTTCCAATTAGCACTCGCTTGCCTTTACTTTGCATCCAGAGGTTTTATAATTTAATACAAAGCTGTGGGAAAGAGCATTTTTTTTACGTTATTAAATCTATAAGCTTATTATCATTAATGAAAACAGTAACTTAAACCCAAAAGCTCATTTATTCATTAAAACCTAATGCGCCTCAAATGCTGATGTTAATTAAAACGAATGTATTGATAAAATCCTAAAATCCCTCAAAATAAGTCAATCAAAAACGATCAAAACAGACTGCTTAACATAAGATTGTTTGTTTTTGTGTATTTATGATCCATAATTTAATCTAAATTTGAACTAGAATGAGGTGTTGGATGGATTCTGGATTCTGTGTCTACAGCCATGTGATGTGAAGAAGCCAGAGCGCTGTGACTCCAAAAGCTAACAAAGCTCCAACTCGTCACTCATCTTTTATGGGAAACATTCCGTTCTTAAATTAATCGACGCAGACTCAAGGCGCCGTGAAGCGGCTCGGGTGAAACCCGACAGACACACAGACAAACAAGGAGCTAATACAGGAGATGAGGGCAGAGCACCTTGGCGATAACAGAGCAGCCAGAGCCTTCGTCACATGACCCCCCGGCCGCTCCCATGGTTACTTGCGTAATCTGATCTCAGCTCACTCATAAACAGCATGTGATACTAGAGTAAACACAAACACTGCACGGGCATCCATCACACAGAGGTCAGACAACATGGCTGATTTACAGTTTGTTGCTCCGTTTGCTTTTTTTTCCAATTGTTCCCAGAATTCTCTTTCCTTTGGTTTCCATTGCTGTATTATGTCGAGCGGCTGTGATGAAAGTTTTGTGTGTTTGCGTGTGAGTGAAAATCTGACAACTGGGATTGGTTGACATGAGAAGAGTAAACACACTGGGGGTCATTTGTAAAGCACAGCAACAGATTTAACAGGCTGCTAAGAGCGTCAATCATAATGGCCTGTTAGCGAGTTGGCCTTGGAAGAAGCGTTATTGCCGTGATTCATTAAAGACCTGATTCCGTTTGATAGTACATAGCATCATTATGAAATTTGGGTTACGGTTTAAAATGTGTTTGTCTCGTGACATGGTTGATTAGTCACTTTATTTAAATGTAAAATTCTGATCTGATCTCTCACTTGCTGGGTGCACTAATTAGCAACTACAAATGCATTTCCTGAAGAAAATGCACTGTGATTGCAATTGCTGAAAGGTTTTGCCAAATACTGAAGAAGTGCCTGAAAGATTGAAGTGTGAAGGCCTGAAAAATGTCCGTCAGTCAGGCTAAAGGCAGAAGATTCCGGAAAACTACATGTGGCTCTCACACAAAAACTGTAACTGCTATCTGAAAACAGATTGAACTATGAGAGGTAGGAGAACTTCCTGAACACAGGGATGTATTATGGTCCAAAAAGGCCAGAAAATAATGAGGAGTTGAAAAAGAAATCATTCATGTGATGTGGATTACCAGTTGCTATTGCCACTGCACGAAATACCAGATCTTTGGGTTTGTCAATGTGCGCATGTGAGAAACCGAATGACAAATGGAAGCTGTCAAACATCTGCCTCCCTCCAGCAACCGTGCAGCTTCCCTTGTTGACCAACTTCAGATATCTCTCAGCAAACTTAATCCAACTCCAGCCTCCGAAAATTCATCAAATACGTGTGGAAAGTGCAGCAAATCCCCCGAAGAAATGAACCATTTCGACACACTGCGCTCGCTAAGGTTAGAGTGGAGAATAAATTTCCAAAATTAACCAAGCGGGAGTAAATGAATTCTAATTACTCAAGTAAATGTGCAACTGGAGTACTTAGAAATAGTACACATGCTTCGAAGATAACACATTCTAACTCCTGTGGAAAAAAGAGAGAAATGACCACTCTGGCCTTTTCAGGAGTCAAGTACTCACACAAGTTAATTCCACATAGAATCTTGGCCGCAGTTTTTTCCTCTTCATCCTATGAGGTAACACAGGACACCTCCAGGTCCATAGGGTCCTCAACATTTATCTCAATTTGGATGCGTATAACACAAATCCCCGCCACCTCGATAATAGCAAATCGTTGCACTCCCTGCACATTAATCACTGGGATTCATGTGCAGGGAGCAGAAGGGATCATTTCAGGAAATTCGTTGCATTTGTTCCAACTCTTTTCTCTTCTACATTTCACTCGCTTCTGTTGCTCTGCACTTTGTTTTGCCACAGGAGCAAGAAAGAAATGCTAGATTGACGAATAACAGCGGCGATGACATCTTCAGACTGATGAAAGAGGTCACACGCCGCCGCTGCAGATCTAAAGCATTCTGCCGGGGTGGAGTTGCAGATAAATGTCCTGCCACGCACAGAGCCAGGTGGAGCACACAGGCACTGCAAAGGTGGAAAGAAATTCCATCAAACTTACATGTTGTTAATTCTGGAATAACCCAACAATGAGTCAGGCCTATGTTACTGTTTGTTGTTTGTGGTCATCATTGCTAACGTGGACACCACACCATGGAGCATAAGCACTAGCCCCAACTTTACTTAGCTTATTTCCCACATTCTCTGGCACTGAGCTCCTTTAGCGTAGCAAAGAGCAACCACAATTATGGACCCAAGTTTACAAAATCTCAAGCATGGACACCCACACACTTAGCTTCACCCACACCATTCACTATGGCTGTGAACTTGGTAGCTAACATACTAGCTAGTTGCAGTAGCGATCAGTGTCTTGTTTGCTAGCAAGCTCGCTAACTAGAGTATGCTTAATGAGTGTTGGATCTGCTCTGAGGTCAACTTCCTGTTCAGTTAACCTCCCTCTAGTTAATGCAGTTTGAAACATTTCAACAGATGATGGACAAAACAGCGGCGTACGTTAAATGCTTCCAGCAGAACGTGGTTAAAAATGCGAAAGCAGTGTTGTATAAGGAAACAAAGCCAGAAATTAAGGATGTTTTCCCAACATCATAACAACCAAATGTGAAAAATTTCAGAGGAAAAAAAATCATAGATGAGTTTGCATTTGGTGTTAAATAAATGTCCAGTAGTTGATTCACTGAGTACGCTTCTACACTGAAGGCCAAAGCAAACATGTCTCTTTGTTTTCTGTGTGTGTATTCACTTTGTTCTCAACAGCTTCTCTTCTGTCCACTTCCAGGACGCTATTTTCCAAAAGAAAACGGCTACCATGACTCTAAAGTTGTGTTATCGAATCCAACCTATCAAGCCAAATCCATGTGTATGCTGCAAACAGTGCATCTGGGGGCTGTGGCAGCGAATACAAACAGCTTCCTCTGTTGTGTTTCTGCCTATGATAAATATTTATACCCGAATACAGAGGAGAATACACGGAAAAAAAAGACAATCACCTGGCTCGGCTCGCTCGGGCCTTGCCGCCTGCCAAGGGCTGCAGCTTGCATGAGAGTCTCACGGCCGCGGCGTGAGTCCAGCCGCTGTCTGAACGCCATCGCTCCCGCCCGCGTCCTCACTCTGATCAGCGAGCTAAAAATAAAAGAGACGGTAATGTCTGCAACAGGCTGTGTTTGGCTATCTGATGTAGAGTGAGCTCGATTGTGAGTTCGAGTGTGAGCATTGCAGGGCGCCGGGACTGCGACGGCAGCTTCAAGGAGCAGCTGAGGGTGGGGGATGAAGGAATGACATCCACCTGTGGGCCTTTAGAATGCAGAAACACTGTGAACATACTGTAAATGTGCAAAGCTGACGAAAACACACCAAGAGACACGCAAGACATCATATCTCCTATACGCACACAGCCCCTTCACACACATACACAAGAAAACCAAACAGTGCAGACGTTGCCTGGAGGAGCGTTCAGCTGCTGCGCAGATGTGCCGAATAGAGTGGATGGACAGAGTACATGACACATACACGTGCACACACACACACACACACAGTTTTGATTGCCAGTGGGAACGGAGGGGGGGGGGGTTTCAGACAAGGTAAAAGTTCAGAGGGTAAGAAAGGAGATAAGCATCGCATACCATGTCCAAGATGGTAGAATATGAAGACACAGATAAAATGGAGAATGAAAGAAACAAAGGAAATATTTCCACCAAAACAGCTGCAGGGTCAGGAAGAGAGAGCGCGAGAGGAAGTGGGAATGAAAGAGCAAAGGAATGAAGATGGTAGCAAATGGAACCGAGGCTCCAGCATGCGGTTCGGATTATTGAACGATGCCATGAAAATCCCGAGAGGAGAAGCTGTGTGGCGATTCCAGAAAAAATTATGTGCAGCTGAGCGTGTGTGCGTACAGGGTTAATTTATTAAACGCAACATCCTCACACTTCCTCACTTCACTTCCAATTTAAACGATGCAAGACGGAGGCCTGGTTTGCGCTCCACTGATAGCAGATTTGTGTCGTCTGCTGGCACAAAAACTGAACACAGTTATTTCAGAGCGGTGCAGAAATCTCTGCATATATTATAATCCTCCATAAGGAAGGAAAGAGGCCAAAACATCACACACTTAGTTCAGATTTTGAAGAGAACGGTCCTGACTTCGCATTTTGCATATGATATTAGATTTTCCGTTTCCTGCTTATTTAAAAATTCACAAAAAAAGAAATTTCAGTGAAGGAAATCCAATGAATGGAAGGCACATGGAGCGTCCGTTCCACTCCCCGCTTGTGTTGCATAAGGTGAGCGTGCGCCTGATTTTTAATAAACTGTTTAGTAAACCCAGCTGTCATCTGCAAACATCGCAGATGAAAAACAATATGAAATTACTCGTTTCAATTTCCCAATCACGTGTAATCAGGCGCCGTCAGCGAGCAAAAGCAAAATGACTCTTGTGGTTTTCGTAAGTTTGAGAAGAAGAAAGGCTTATAGGAGCATTTCCCCCCCATCCCCCCAAAAACAACAAAAAAAAGCGAGATGTTTTTGTTTCTGTGGTTGCCGACAAACAGGTAACAGAGATTAAGTGCAAATTCTCATCTTGAAGCAATCAAAGCGAAAGTAGTGTCTGAATTTGTTCCTAATAGGGGCCAGGGTGTATTTGGACCATTACAGGCCTGTTTCTGATCTGCACGAAAACAAAACAAAAAATTCCACTGAATTCCAAGCAAAAAGAGGAAGCCAAAGGACCACCAGCGTCAAGAGGACAAGCAGACAGGAAGGTATTATCGCTGAATGTCCTTCTGTGCCAGAATATCGGACTTTCTCAGGAGAACGTTGGCGTCGTAATATAACTATGACCCAATGTATACGTCTCTCCCATATTCCCTGTATCCTAAATCCTGATGAAATGATTCCAGCTCGACTGCCTCTCTGAGTTCCGTCCATACAGTATCTGTTTGCTTTGGCACACTGAGATGCAAATAAGGTCAGCTACAGTTTCAAAAACAAAGGATCCAATCATTTCACCTCAACCAGAACAAGTAAACATACCAAAATGCCACAAGGCTGAAATCAAAGAGAACGATAACATCCCAGTATGAAGACGGACACAGGTACGCTGCCTCCCTCCCTCCCTCCCTCCCTGGGGCTCCTCTTCTCCTGAAGGACAGCAGGGAGTCAGGCAAAGACAAAGACACCACACGCATTTGGATGGACCCCACTATCCCACAGATATAATCACCCCTGGAAGAGCCTCGGCTAGTCTGTTTCCCATTTCAAACCTCAATGAATCCCATCCTCATCCTTTAAAAGGGCACAGGCGCACACACTCTCACTCACACACACACACATACACACACACCATGGCCCGGAGAGATGGTTACGCTCTGTGTCGACTCAGTGGAAAATTTCTGAACCACAGAAAACGAAGGCATTCGGCAGAATCGGGGAATAGGAATCATCTATAGATGCTTCTCGAACGAACGCTATTGGTGTAGATGTTCTGAATATCACATGGCTGTAACTGTACACCGGCTACAATCTCTAAGGAAGGATTTACGGGAAATTTCTCGAATAATTACCATTTACCGAAGTCACAGATTGCAGTGTGTATATGTTCTGACCCTGACTTATATGGACTGTAGAGATGGAGTGTAGAACCAGTGATGTTTCAGTCGGCATTTGAGGCCATAGTGACAGGGTGAGATTTCCAGATCTAGAACATGATGTCATGAGATGCAGAGTGATTTTCTTCATTTTCCGATAAAAATAAACCCGAGGAGATTATTTGCACATCATAAGGCTAAAATGGAGAGAGCGACGCAACAGTCTGACAGCCAATAACTGTTGTTTTGGTGAAAGCAAAGACGGAGCCCCCTTGTTCTATTTAAAGGCGTCATTAGTAGTAAGTCATGAAGTGCTCGGTTCTTTCCTTTTCCATTCTGTATGTTACAAAAAGGAAAACGGTGTTTGTAAGTTGTAACATTCAGTCATATGGGCTTGTTTCAAAAACGGTCTTGGCCGGAGCCGCGTGTTTCCAGTGTGGGTTCGGAGGATCAAAATGGAAACATATTGGAGCCTCGGTGCAGATCCAGCGCTCGCTCGCTCTTCCCCCCCCCCCCGCAACCACCCCCTTTCTCTCTCTCTCTCTCTCTCACTAACTCTCCCTATCTACCAACCCCCCCGTCTCTCTCTTTTAGTTGTGTACATTCTTCATCGGTATCGAGCGCTGCTGAATCAGAGAAGGTTACATAACAAAAGTTGCGGGGCATTCAGGTGCCCCCCAGTCATCTCAGTTTGCATGATGGCCTCGCATCGGCTCAGAATGAAAACATGGGAGGGATTCAATTCATTTCAACTGTGAGAAAATTGTTACAGATTTCTTGGCTTCTCCATTTCAGAGAGCTAAATTGTTATATTTATTTTATTTCCTATATTATGACGTCTCTTTTGTCTCTCTGTAATTTGTTTCTTTTCCTACCTCCGGCTCCTATTGCACACCTGACCGCTCAGAGGAGAGGGAATCTCTCTTGTGTCTCCCATGGGAGTCTTGCCTTCCTAGGGAGCTGTGGATAGGGTCAGGACCCTCTGCTGTGTGGGCCTGGTAAAGCCTTCTTAGACGTTGTGTGTGATATTGGGCTACAAATTAAGTTGACGACTTCATTGCAAGTGTTTTGTGATGGTATAGAACAGGCGTTACTCTCTGCAGACTCAAGGCCAGTGTTGGACAATGACCACTCCCTGATGAGTCACATGTAAACGAGGAGGAAGATCATATCATTAACTTTCTCCGTATCCAGCATTCAGTTCCCAGGGAAAGGAAGCCAGCAGGTCAGACCACAGACTGTGAAATCCCAAACTAGGACTGGACGGAGACATATGTGCAGCACTCGGCTCATCTCCGGTTCAAATCAAAGCCGTGCCGCCATAGCAGAAATGGTTTCACCATACAGCATCACAAAGGCACTCAACATATCTCATTTTTATATCACCATTCGTCATGGGTGCGTTTGTCACACTGAAGAGAAAAATCAATGGAAAATCGTGGGCGTTGAGCTGTACAACAATAACACTCAATGGTGTCAGTAAATCATGTTACCGTAAAATGCTTTGTTCTCTTTCTTAGGAGGTATTTCTCACATAAAAGGCTTCTGTTTGTCTCAGACCAACATTACACAGCCAAACGCAGTATTGGGACGGGCTTAGGAGAGATTTTGATAGGTCTTAAAATCTAAATCACTACAAACAGAAAAAAAAAATATGAGGATTCAGCAGACTTCTGGGTACTTTTACATACAGAGTGACACCTTAACTGAAGAAACCTTAAGAGAATTTTCATCCGAACCTAATTTAGGTGAAATGTTGGTGAGGATTCTCCTGGTAGTTCTGTTCTGTTCTGTTCTTAGCCTTTCTTTTTCCAACATTCCTTAAATATTTATTCAAATGTGTGTTTCAGGCCAATGTAATACATCATACTCAGTGATAATAATTTAAATGTGAAGAAAGTTTTCAGGCATAGAGTTGTACACAAATGTTTTTCTCGCTTTTATTAGAAACATAAACGGCCAAATTCTTAAAGTTGAGGCAGGGAACATAGTACATTTCACCATCTATTAGGGGGAAAGATGTAAATATGGTTTCTTCAATTAGGGAATAGGAAACATGTGTATCTGAGGCGGGTGGCCAAAATGAAATCTGTACATAAAAGAAGGCAGACAGACTTCAACAATGAAAGCTGTAGACCTGCTGCTGCTCCACATATCTGCACCGAGAGAATTATGCAAGAACTCAACGTTCTCAGCCATGACACGGTCACAGCAGAGCCAGGGCTGAATGTTAATCTTTCTCATGAATAAACACAAACTTGTACGTACTTACACGCACGCATACACACTCCTTGGTGCCCCGTCAGATGCTACGGTCAGCGAACAGCTCAGCATCTATGTGGAGTTCAGCAGGTAGAGCAAATACGCTTTCAGGGACCGCTGCAGAAATCTTCGGGGGCTTTGGAGCGCGCCGTTGGCCCGGCGCTTCAAAACACACCACAAATCCTGGAGATCACTATGAGAGGGAACATCTGTGAGCTGTGAAGGGCTGGAGATGAGAAGAGCGTGTGTGTGCGTGTGTCCAGATCAAACCCAACCCTGATTTGTGCTCTCAGGTCACCATGTTTTGGTCATCCATCCAACTGTTTGACGACAATGCAGTACAGAAACTGACTGTTGCTATGGTTTCCTAAATCTTTCTTGATACACAGAGGTCTCCTGATATCCAACTACAAACAACACACACACATTGTAGACCAATTCAGCACACACTTCGTGATATGCACGCACGTGATGTGCAAGCAACGCGCACAGCCTAGACCGACTTTGACTGACAGCTGCTTCCATCAGGTGTGATGACAGCCTGGCTCAAGGGTTAAATCCAAAAATCCAAAATCCCACAGAACCGGCTGTATGTTTAAACAGGTCGCCTCCAACTCGCCAAGGAAAGCAGGACTTTGCGGCCACCTCAGCAAACACCACGATTACAAGGATTTACCATTGATTTCTCAGTTAAGGTTACAGTGGAAACATTTGGACAAAAGGCCGCGATCAATGTGAATTACCACTGACATGTTTGCACGTTTGGGAAGGAGAGAGCGGGAGGAACGGACCCAGGATTGGTGAAATCTAAGAAAAACAAGAAAAGGAGAGAGGAAAGGAAAGTAGCGCAATGGAGGGGGATAGTGGAGATAGAGGTCGTCCCTCGCTCGCTCGTCGGAGGCCGGGTTCGCTCCAGTAGGCGTGCGGTTTTCCCAAGGTCGAGAGGATTCGCCGCCGCCCACCTCCCTCGCTCAAAGACACAGATTTACAAGCTTCTGCTGAGAGGGAGGGACAGCCTGGGCTTTCCTGTTAATGTGGAGAAAAAGAAGGAGGGAAAATGAGTGGAGGTAACTCTAGAAGCTGAGGTGGCCCTGCAGTAGGACCCACATCCTACCATACTCCTTCTTGATTCCCTCAACTCTCTCGCTCTCTCTCCTGTACGTCTGAGTTGGATGCGTGGGGGCATGGTGGACATACCATGGCGGACGGGTGGGGTGTCGACACTTGCGAAAAAAAGGCCCCCCAACCCCACCCCCCCACCCCAATTCAACCACAGCTATGTTACATGCCAGTGGGTGTCTGGTTAAGAAAATAAAGCAGTGCTTGGGCCCACTGCAGGCTCGTATATAAAGCATATGTCTCCAAACACACTGATCCAGATTCCAAAGACAGGAATTCAGCAGTGCGTTTTACCTTTTACCTACCTTTTTTTCTTCGCTACTTTACTATGGCACAGACGGCTTTTCGATTCCAAAATATGATTACTTCCTTTACAAATTGTTTGGAAATGGTGGGACGAGTGTGTCCGGGACCTGGCGTACAGCATGGCAGGGTACTGGGATTCAACTGCCATTGTGAGACACGCTGGTATTCGTCTGCCTGTGTCTGGTATTTACCTTCTTTCCGCTCTCTCCATCAAAGTGTCATGCTCTTTCCTCTTCACTCCATCTTCCCAAACTGCGTAGCATCATTCTCTCTCATTCTCTCTTGCGCACTCTGTCGCTCTCTGGGGACCTTCTGCATATTATTGCTCTGATCCAAAGTGGGCCTACTGAGGAGGGATATGGATTCCATAAAGCACTCGGCTATATAAACGTCTCCCAATGCACATTCAGCACCTGGCCAAATATTATCCCAGCGATCCTTTAGTCCCTTTGTCTGATGACATATTCTCTGTCTACTCTGTCTCTGCTGTGACAGAAACAGCGTTGGTGAACAGTAAATACGTCCATAGGCAAGTGTCCATTTTGTGATGACGGAATAATTACAGACCCTTTTAAAGGATAAGTCATTCTGTGTTTTGGAGGTTGAACAATGGAGGTTGTATGTACACTTCTAGGCCTCTAGTGAAACAGGGGTGTGTGTGTGCCACTGGTTACACAGAGTAGCAATTCATAGAAACCTTCTCGAAAAAGCTTCAAATACATGATTTGGTAATGATCCTTGACTACTGCACATGGCAACCAAAGAGCTACAGTTAAAAGACACGGACAACAAGTCAACAGGAGCACGTGACACATGCAGCCCCCTCCCTCCCTCCCTCCCTCCCTCCCTCTCTTCCTCCCCCCTCCCCTACACATGGAATAACTTAGATGCTGACTCAGCGCGCCTAAATGCGTTGCATTCTGAGATACAACCACGGCAGTGTTAGTATGATTAACAGCACTGTTAAATAATCATCTGGTGTCTCACTGCCAAGACTAAGGAAGGACAAACAAGGGAGGGAAACCTCAGGGAACATTTGTCTCTTGATTTACTTGATTAATTGGAATTAACCGGCCTTGTTTTTCAAGCAATAATAATTCTGGAACGTTCACAGAGAGGATTGTTCAGTAGGTCTTCATTAAACTAAAGACTAAACAGAAATTTAGAGAAAAACGTTTCTTTTTCAGAGTAAGATGCCTCAAATTTGTCACAGCAAAAAGTTTCCTTCATGTTTTTGTTCACAGTTAGTTAGTTAGTCATACTCTGAACATGCCCCTGGCTCACTTGTGTAAAATTTGGTTGCTAGTCTTTCATGTAGACTATTTCTGGGTGAGGGACACTTGCTACTCTGTTATAGGCTTTATGGAGCGACCTCCAGGTTCCATACATGTGCGGAGGGACTCCCTCTGGGTAAGGACAGTAAATTTCCCTCTTCCAAAAGCACTGTGCGACTGAGGTACTCAGGGTTTTCGCCTTAATTGCAGGGTACCTGGAAGTCCCCTCAGTTATTTGTTTTTTTCTTTTAATATTGATATGAGAGACCAATCAAACCCTAAGTTGGTCGTCTCAGGCTTCAGTGGTTAATAACATGTCGCTTGCTTGCAGCCCGAGCATCTTGGCTCTAGTTGTTGGCCCGTTGCCTCACCATCAATCCCAGCCTGAGTAGAATTCTTCTTGAAATCAACAATCTCAATCTAGATTCAGTTTGATAAGTAGGATTGTCCCTGTAGCTTGATGTCAAAGCCAAGCTCAGAAGTCAGCAGAAGAGCAAACATGCTAATTTTAAATAGGCTTTGGCGTCTCACAACTACAACAGAAAGCTCTCAGGTTACCACAGCTGCACTCTGCACTGCTCAGAATTTGGGAAACCGATTTGGTGGGACGGGTCCAAGATGGAGACGAGATCCAGCGGACTCTGTGCGCCCTGGACTACTTCAGCCGGTCCACACTGACAGTGATGGAGAAGAAAAACAAAGAGCTAGATGAAGAGAGAGAAATCGCAGAGGAAATGAATATCTTACAGGAACACATGGTGTGAAAAGAAAGAAATGTCTCTTGCTGACCTCCTTGTGTTTTTCATTCCTCACTGACTTTTTACGACGTATGCCGACATGGGCTTGAAAAATCAATGGAGGTGAACTGGCATGATCAGTTTTGAAACGAGCAAAGCACACAGAGGAGAAGTTGTGTAAGGAGGAGATGGGGACTCTGTGGAATACTGAAAAGAGGAAAATTAATCTGCGGTTTACACTAAACATGGCTCTGGAATGACTCACTTCTTACAGGGTTCTGCTGCAATGTCTCTACATACACACTTCAGCCTGAACGTCATGTGATTTAACTCTTCCATCCATTGTTCAAACGCTAAATCCTACCTCGCTACCTGTGTGTGTGTGTGTGTGTGTGTGTGCGAGACGTCTGCAACATAAATCTACCAGATAAGGTGTTTTGTAATCCTTTCTTTCATTTACGATCCCATAACTCCCAGTTAAACCAGGATATTCCAAAGCACAGCGTGCCTCCTCTCTGGTTACATCCCAGAATGCAAGCAGAAGGATGATTCTTGTTCCCCCCATCTGCAGGAGGGTTTTGTTTGCCCTCAGCCATCCAGATAAGGATAATAGGAACCAATTATCTTGCACCACTGGCTTCATAATTACTTTAGGGGGTCCGTTTGACAGATGCCTCGCCACTGTGGCCAATCTTGTGTAGTAAAAACAATTGGGGCCCTAAATTAGATTAAACTGATAAACCTGGACGGAGGAATGGCACTTTTACTGTTGAAGCATGTCTCACGAGGGAGGGCGCCCGGTGGAAACGATCAGAGAGCTGAAACATACAGACAGACAGACTTGGCCTGACTTGACCCCAGATGACAGTCCACGTTGTTGCCTACACGCCCAGTTTAGAGGTCACACAAGTGACACCCTGCTTCCTATTTCCTACAGTGACCTCATCACTGCTCCTGCCGCTTCAGTCTCTGGATGCCCTGTGGCGGAAACACGAGGCAGGAAACACCGGGACCATCCCACCATTCTCTCAACATGAGGATGTCTCAGGTCGCCATCAGCTCTCCAGCAAATAGTGAACAAGCTGCTCATTAGGCAGTCAATGTCGACATGCGTGTCTGCATACTTTGCGTGTATCTGAAGGATTGAAGGTATATCCACTAGGGGGCAGATGAGAGCCAAAATACTATTTTGCATGTAACCAATCATGGCGACGCTGAGATCAGTTTTTCTTCTTTGATTTGCCCTCACAGTTTTATTCTAAAATATTGTAAGGAAAGATGAAAAATATATATATATATATATATACAAACACACACACAGCAACTTTTCCATAAAATGTTCCCTGAGGTGCAGAATGGCCTTATTTAGCCGGACAGTCGGGGTGAGGGTGGGGTCCAGAGGTGGTGTGATGCCTCGTCGGAGGGGTAAACACGTCATTTCGGCTTTAAGTGCCTCACACACCTTATATAAGTAATGGGAGTAAATATCCAGTGCAGTTTTCCACAAACAGGGCTGACTTCTAATTTTAGCCACAGTCGAACTATTTTTGCACAAAAGAGGTACACAACTGTATTAAGAGGTGCTAATGAGTGACTCACCTCTCGTGGCAACATCCCTCGTGTCCACCCTGCAGAGGCACCCGTCATTCTTTCCTTTCCGATTTATTCCTCCACAACTCCACTTTACATACACTGCTAATGTTATTTTCATCTCAGGACTCAATTTTAGTACTTTTACTCTCTTTAGTACTCACCTGTGCTTACGGTTCCTGACTGTTCCACTACCTATCCTCCCTTTCGTCCATGTTTCCCTCTTCTCAGCAACTTATCTCTCCCCCTCCCCCTCCTCTCTTTCTATAAATCCAGAGGGCTTAAAGGGCCATACTCGTGGTTTTGGATGTTTTAGTTCATTAAATACAAATTGTGTATGCTCTGCATTTACTCGCCATCATTTCCAAACACATACCATATGTTTTTGCGCTGATGTTCTACCTTCCAGGCAGCCATTGGTTTCCATGTATTTCTGCGCATTATAATAACCCACAGAGGAGAGACCGACAATCCATCACAGTGAATATTCAAATATTTGTGTCGCCGCTCACAACGACATGCTCGAAATCTTGCCTTAAGGATGTGTTCCAACAATATCTGACATGTAACATCGAACTTGTGACAGAAAGAGCCGCGCTAACGAGCCGCCTTGTCAGGAAACCAAATGCAGAGGAGGAAAAATGAGCAAATACAACAAAATATGAAGTGACTGTGGTATTTTCTCACATTAAAGGCTTGCAAACTATAAAAAACTATAGCAAACAATATAGTAACTTTGTCAATTCAAACACAGTGCGAGTCCTGATACAGCAATGATCCATGATGAACAACACCTCAGTGTGAATGTCCCCTCACCTACATGAGACGCCTGCGACCAAAATACAGTATTTTAGTATGTAGGCGTGTGTGTTTGTGTCACAAGGAGGCCAGTGTTAGTTATTATGGAGGAGTGTGTGGGGGGGGTCAGGGGTCACGTAGGTGTGAAGGAAGGGAGGGGGCCCTGGGCTGAGCAAAGTGAGATGCTGATTGACGGCAGCTTGTTATAATTACTCGCTCATGTTCAGTGCCAGATTTCTTCACCCCCCAGGGTTATTATTTGATTTTTATTTGAATTTTTCTCCGCTTGTTACCCTCCAGCGAAATGTTTTCCCAGAGCTGCTGTTATAGTTGATATGGTCGCTGCTGGAAAAGCAAACAGGGCCTGACGTAGGACTCCATCACCTGGCCTGATGATGTCATGACATCATATAAATACTGTTTACATTAAAGCCCCACTTACTCAAAACCGCACGTGTCAAAGATCGGTGACCCGCGAGAAGGGGGCACGTGCGGATGATGGCGACAGATTGGCTATACATTATGCGGAGGGTGTGTAGGGGAGAGAGCGTGTTTTTGAGACCCTCCACCCCCCCCTAAGGTTGTAATGTTCAACCAGACCATGCGGAACCACCGTTGGGCGTGAATGAGGGGTTGTGTCTCTGAACAGTCGTTTCTTTGAGTCTCTACGGCACAGGTCCACCCAAGCAGATGGAGCATTCATGGCCGAGGTGTCGCCGTAGGGACGGTCGGTGCCTCCGGCCTCAGGTGTTGAAGTCATTCTAACGTATTCTGGTTCTAACGCAACTTCATTACTACACATTACTACTCATACATACCTTCATTACTGTGAATACTTGAATCAACCAATTTCTTCATCAACCAACTGTTTACTTGCTTAGTCTCTCAGTGATTAGGTTGTTGGGAAACCATGCAGTGCCTTTGAAGGGTTAATGTGTTCCGCAGTGATTTTCACGAGAAGCAAACCTTTAATGTCACAGAATCATTTCATTCAGAGTTCCTGTCAAACACATTCATCTTAAGGAATCATCAAATCAAACACTCGAAGGACAAAAGGCCGAGCTAAAATGAAAATGTGATGTTCATGATTGATTGATGAATCAATGATTGTTGAATGATGATTGTTCTCCGAGAGTTTGACGCATTCTTTTAGTTTTCCTCAGCAGCGTATCTGACAACATCCAGGTCACCACCCACCCTCCCAACCCGAACCTCCACCCGTGGCTTTCATGCTCACTGAAAAATTCCCCACCGTGCATTCTGCAACTTAAGCGCAAAACAAACCAAATGTGGTATTTTGAAAGGCAGATTGTTTGCTGTGTTAGATTAAGTTTCACTATTGCTTCAGGGGACCTGAGCACAAATTTGGTTTGAATAACAGCTCAATTTTTAAAACAAAGAAACACTTTTTAAAGTACTACAAGAATAAAAGGAGGGCGAATAGGAAATAATTACACGGTCTTGTGACATATTAACAACACAGTCGGTTGCTAGTTACCATGAAACAAACCATCGCGTGTTCGGATGACGGTGGCTGGGCGGAACAACAAACACGCATGAGGTTCCCTCCGGTTCAGCTACTCTCTGTTTACTGAAAACAAAAGACGTTTCGCCTGACAAGAAGCTCTCCGCGGGTCCAGGCAGACTGATTTGATTTTTGTGTGAGGCCGTTCCTGAGTGTGCACTTATGGTTCTGGTATGGTCTCACAGAGCTGGTTAATAATCCTTACTGGAACCATATGGCTGTCCCTTAACTGGCTGATATTGGCGAGACGTATCTATGTGAGCGACGACAGTCAGAGGGCCAAACACTGCGACCTTCACCTCTCTAGCTACCTGGTCATTCAGAACTAAACCCAGTGGATGATTTGTCTCCGTAATATTTAGATCTGAGCACCAGTGAGCCCCAAACCAGGCCGGCTAATTGGAAAAAGGTTTGTCCGTTATGAGTCCTGTGGAGACCACTTTCAGCACCTCTATGCTGAAGGAGCGAGGGAAATCCTATGGAGGAGGTACACACATATACACACACACACACACACACACACACACACACACACACACACACACACACAGAGACACACACGTCATATCTGAACTCATGTGAGGCTGTAAAAATTAAGACGGACTCTTGGCACGGCGCTCACCTCACTGACTGACACAAGCAAGGGAACAGGAAAGGCAACAGAGACTACGGCTACACATAACTTACACTGACTTACTGTATGTACTCACGTAATGCATTCCAAAATATGTGTATGGATATAAACACGTGCAAGTATACAGCACGCCCTCTCACGCATGTACACGCTCAGTGAATTTACACTCAACACAACTTCAAACCTCCAAGGCCAAACATTTCTGTCTAAGTTGCCACAAAATCCAAAACGTGCATTTCTTTGTATATCTGATTTTTCAAATTCAAGCTGCGCCATCGTTTATCTCTGCTTCCCCCTAGTGGTAAACCTAATGATAATGGAGTGGTTGTCTACGGCCTAAAAATAATCTAAATACAACATAGTAACCTTAAACTTAGGATACGGATCCACATCAGAATGGATTGTTAGTTTTACCCAAATCAGATTCCATCAGTAGGAGGAGCTACAGACATGTGACATATCTCATACATACTACATACTGACAGTCATATTCTCTTACACTAACAGGATGTAGCGAGGCCAACACTGCTCCCATCCTAACATAAATCACTCTGCTCTTACATGAGGCATTACCCACTGCGGACCTTGATCCAACTGGAAGCACAGAACTTTCATAACAGAGAGCATCCCTCCTGCTGCTCTGAATGTGCGAGCGCCACATCTTTCACCGGCAATTTAGAATCTCTAATCTTATTTCCATTATGGATCAGCGAGGAGGCGCACCGGTCTGTCCGATAACTGCGGCCAATTACATAAATCTCTCATCGCCCCGAGGCCTTTGTATCTCTGCCCAGCAGGTGAACATGAGGTCCTGAGGCCTGGCAACGCTAGAAAGACTTTGAAGACTTAACAGTTGGGCAGACAGGCTACTACACACTCAAGGAGTATTGGCAAGGAGAGACGCCACACCTGATATAAATATACAGTATACTTGCAGTGACAAAGCGAACAATTGTGCAGCTTTGCCATCGAAGACGAAAAGGTTAGAGAGCAGCAAAGGCAGAATTACGCCGCCGGTAGCCAATTATTTTCAGCTAATGATGATATCATGAAACAGAGAAGTTGAACTAGAGGTGGAAATATTTATTCTAATATCCTTGGCTTCCCACATGCTTTTTCCCCCTACTTGCGAGAAGTGGAGAATTTTCGTCAAATACAGAAATGACATGATGACGACCAATGGGAATGCACGTTGTGGATAAACAGTGACAGGCTTGGCACGGCCTGTCTGGCAAATGTCTCCGTTCCATTGCGCGGCAGTGACACATGTCCTTGAGATGTTGTTTTTAAAATAAGTGACCACCGTAACCTAAAAGAAATGCCGTATCTGCTGTTATTCCCTTGAAGAATCCCATCATGGTTGTACAGTCATTTACTGGCGGACTGAAACATTTCCAAGTGGGTTTTGTAGTTCATCCATGCATGGAAAGCATGAAATGTCACCAGAGACCAACAATAACAAGCTTAAAAACAATCTATTCTGACTGAATTGCATCTAAATCAAAAACGTGATGAAGTGCGCTGTGTTTGCTCCAAAACAGCGAATGGAAACACACCTCATTCGCATTTTATTACTGGCAAGATTTGGAAGACTATATATAACGTAGACGTACACTTTGATGGGAACCTAGCAAAGCCCCATCAAGCGTCGTCCAGGTTTGAGGAGTTTTCCCAGTTTTCCAGTGTGACAGCTCGAGGTGTTTTATATGGAAAGTCATACTCAACAGACCAGATATGTCTGGCCAGCGTAATCAGACGCGTGGCATGAGGGGCGCGAGGAAACGGGCGGCTGATGAATGACTTGCTCAGGACGCAAAGCTTGAGCGCCGGTGTTCAGATATATGCTGTGATATTAGCTCAGATATCACTCTCTAAAAGGCAAGATGGGCTTCTTGTAATGTTTTGTACACACACAAACTCGTGCACATACATATGTACGTTGTGATCGCGCTTGGCAGCGGTGAGGGGTCACATCCCATCCAATGCAGCTGGTGTGCAGCCTGCAGGCAGCCCTGAGCTCTGGGAGGGAAGCCTGGTTTGATTTGAGTCCAGGGCAAACCAGGACTTTGACATTCCTGCATTTCAGTTGAAATTAGTGTATTTGTTACTTATGACAGCGCATACGGGCCACTGCTGAGAAGAAAGGAGTCCTATTCTGACATAAAAATGACGGAATTCCATGAGAATGAAGGCAAAAAGGGGGTGAGAATGGAGGTTATATCCATTATCTTTACAGTCTATCTACTATATGTAGAGTGTGGAAAGAAAACACCAGGAACGATGTTCAGAAAGTGAAGAAAGAAGCATGATAATGTATGAAATGTAGTGCACCCCTCCAACACACACACACACACACACACATACTTTAAGAAGCTCTGTTGTCCCATGCCAACATTCATACATTCATACTCTAGCTGTTCTGCAGTCATTAGTCAATCTTGTCAGAGCCTGCAGTTCCCAACCTGTCCACCAGCAGTCGCCCAAGAGTCTTACGTCGACCTCATCATTTCTACCAGCTGTTGATTAACTCTAAACCATCTAAATTGCCCAATAAAGGCTGTTTTTACCTTTGTTATGAGAATAAAGTCCTTGAGTTATAAGGAATCGTTAAAAGGATAAAGTTGTTAAGTCCTGAGTATTAAAAGCTAACAACTCCACCACATTTTCTGCCCCATAACAACAACTGCACCACATTTGATTCAATGTACTAAAATGTAATAATCTGGTGCTGATGTACTGCCCCCTAACGTGATAAGGCTTTATATTAAAGTACAACTTCACTACATTCATCCTTCATCCTGATACACGGGCCACATTTTCTCAAAATATTCAGACTTTCTTCCAGCAGCTGCTTCATACAGATGTGAGTAAAATAATGAGGGCCAAGGTGAGGTGCAGTTTGCCCTCAGGGTCAGCTGATGTACAATTGAACATGACGCTTTTTTTCCCTCTCTTTCTTTCTCTCTCTCTCTCTCTCTCGCTCATTCTCCTCGCTCCATCCTCACATGAGCCATTCCGAGCTGGAAGCTTCTGTTCCTGTTACATAAACTCTAACTCAAGCTGCTACAGGGTCATGGAAAACAGAGGAGAAAGAGAGGAGAAAAACAAGGGAAAAATGCAAAAAATGAGGCACGTAGATAAAGAGGCTTTAGCCTGGGTAAAACCTGTATCATCAAGAATGTCTAACCCCCCCCCTCTCTTCATCAGATCCTGTAGAAAGAGGAAGAACAAAAGAGCACGGGGAAATTGGAAGCAGGGTGAAGGGCAGCTTAGCAGCTCCTCTCCAAAAAGCCTGGAAGAAGAATAAGGAGGAGGAGGGAAAACTCAAAACAAGGCATCAAATGGCTCAGATTTGTCCGTTAGCTCAGGCTGAAACCCTCAAACCGGTCAGTGCCCATACGGAGGAATGACCCTGATTAACATTCACTGCCAGTCTTTACATTAGACGAGATGCATTTTCCAATCTTCCTCATCTCACCTTCACTCCCAACACCTCTGCTGACCCTGACATGACTCCTCTGCAGTCTGGAGACCTCTCTCAGGTTCTGCTGAGTTCTGTGCTGAATGGCTGAGCCGAGCACGAGTCATTGGATTTATAGGAAGTGCTCAACAGTTAGTCTGGATGTGGGTGATGATTCACGTTCCAAATGCTTTGCAGATGCTGCAGATTTCTGGTGGGTACAAACTGTGACTCCTTTGTTTGCTGTAAGGTGTTGATGCACTTGAGACATTCGCTCCAGACATTAAACTCAAGACGGTGCCGACTCCAAACATCTACTGAGGCTGGATGGTGCGGTAGAATCTGTGCAGTAAGTCTTAATATGCAGCAGGGATTCTACGTGTATTCATTTGCGGTACATTACACGTGTTCAGCTTCCTCACACAGCATTTATTGCGCTTAAAGGGACAATAAAGTCAAAGTCTCCATCTCGGAATCAGGTGTTATATAAGCTTCCCGCCATAGAAGCAAGAGGCTCATTCACATCTTCAGGTGCTCGACCGCAACGCGATGCATCATTAAATCGACCGACGCCTCGCCAAACTCGTTCGCTGACTCACTGCGTTTCCCCGCCATGAAATCCCAGACTCAACATTCCCAAAAGGAGGAAGGCTGACACACAACACTGACTCACTAAGCAGCACCACATTAAAGGAATATTCTGGCAATTGTACGAAATTTACAAGAGAATTACAACCAAACTAAGTCAATGACATAATTTTTCTGTCAATTTTCAGTTATTTTGCCTTCTCTTACCAGGCAGTAGTGGACCTGTAGTCAGGAGAATGGACCTGTGTGGATCTATAAGTAATTATTTAGCTAAAATAGATCAAAACAACAACAACAGTTCATTTTCATGGATCAGTCTCTTACAGTACCTTCCGGGTGCCTTCTGACATCACAGACTCCAGAAGATACTTTTAGCTTTGATTGTGGCGTTCATACCTTCTGTCGTCTATTCAAAAACCCTACAGATCTGATAATGAAGAGCGGACAATTAAAGCGGTTGAACTAAGAAACGAATTCGTTGGAAAGGTCCGGCACGGCGGCAGAGGGAAGCGCTGCGGCGGGTCAGAACCAGGCGGCGGCCTAAGCCTCCACTGTCACCGCGTGCCTGTCTCCATTTGTTTCCCATAACGGCCACATGGAAGCGTTTATCCGACTTAAAGCAGATCAGCGCGCGTCGTCTCAGGTCCGCAACATTTGCTACTTATTTGCCAGATCTGTCCTAATGTAGTTTACCAAAAACAAATATGGTCAGCTGCAAAAACATAGAATAAATGGAAGGATAAAGTTATCATTTATAAAAGTAGTAACAGGGAAGTGATGAGAGGCGTCTTCCTCCCGCTGTCCTGTGGTTTAAACGACCTTGAGCGAGGGGGGAAGAGAGGGAAAGGAGGGAAAATAAAGCGTCGGTAAAAATAGCATCGTAGGAGCGATTCTTCACCGTTTGCTCGTTCCGCAACGTTGACATCTGCAGTGTCGTAACGGGAATACAGAGCGGCAGAGTTATGAGTCGTCGCTCTCTATTCTTCACACCGTCTTGATGAATGGGTGTCACAGCGGAACAATTAACACAAAGCTCTCCCACGGTTTGGACACCGGTGTCTCTGGAGCGTATAAACACCTGCTGGAGAGCAATGCGGCAGGAATACGGTCGCTGGCCCGTGACGACGGCAGAGGCGCGCGTGTTTGTCGAGTCAAATTCCTGCTAAGCATATGGCAGAGCGATACAAAGTTTTCGCAACTATACAAACGCAGCTGTGCCTCCCCGAGGTACGACGCTCCGATTACGCCAAGCCATTTACATTTGCTCCTCTTCTGCATAAACACCATTTCCACGCCACGTTACCGTCTAGCGTCCGCAGCGTCGGCCGTCATAAGAGTACGCTAACACGCCGGGGGATCGCCTAGCGGCCCGCAGGCCTTTCACTGGAGGCCGACGGCTGCCAGAGCACCTCCGCTTCCTGCTCTTCATCCCTTTCAATGAGCTGTGCCCCCCCCCGCAGACAGCAGAGGGCACCGGCTGAGGACAGTAAACGATATGAAGACATTCCACCCTGAAACATCTCCGCCGGGATTATGAGGAACAAAGACCGCATGTTGTCATCGACTCTCTCTAATCTTGGGCCAAATCACAGCGAGCATCGGCGTGATGGCACCGGCCGAGCTGTGGAGGCGAGCAACGTCTGCTGCTGCTACCATATTCACAAGATGAAGAAGAAGAAGATTCACTGAAGATGAAGACTGACTGAAGATGAAGCTTTTTGGTTTATTTATGTTTGCTGGCAGCTGCAGCTGGTAGATGTGGAATGCACGCCGACCACAACATCCATCTTTGGTCAAAGTATTACAGGTACATAACTCAGGTCACAGGCTGGTAAGCAGCACGGAACGTAATGCACACAGCGCCCTCTGCTGGTCGAGTCGAGAACTCACACAGGCAGAGCTCAGACGGCCACAACTTCAACCAACCTCCATTACAGATAAACAAACTACAGAAAAATAACTCTCACACACACACATATTCACACACACACACACACTAACAAACACCCACACACACTTATTAAACACACACATATTACATTTAGATACAAGAATGTACTTCTTCATACGTGCAGATTCCTATCAACGCGTGGCCTACAGATGACCTGAGCCTACGTTACTATGGTGACAGGCATCAACACTGCACACCGGGCCTCTGCTCCTATCTCGGTTCTCATCCAATTACACCCTATGGAATAATAAAGGAGTAACAGTGCGTAAGGTATGAATACCCATCAGAATAAGAGCGATTAAATCAACATCTTTCATAATTCCACGACTTTTCCAGGGCTGGAAAACACGATTTCTAAATCCCCTGGACTTCTGTGGTATTTCCGTAACCGTTTGAACTCTGCACAAGGAACATGTGCATGAGTCGTAGTAGTCGCTATAAAGTCGGATGTTTAGATCGTGGAGGTTTCCAGCGGTTAATCGCAGACAGATTCCTTCAAAAAGGGAAAATCTATCTGGCGATCTGGTCTAAGTGCTTTCAGCTCCAGCTTTACTGCGCTGTTACTCGAAGAAAGAACAAGAAAAACATGGCTAATGTTCTCATGGTATCCAGACCTGATTCCTGCTTCTTAATGTGTGTGTGTGTGTGTGTGTGCGTGTGAATCAACATCTGTGTGTGTATGTGCTGTGATTGACGAGGTGTGCGTCTGGTCTAAATGAGACGCTGTGTGTGCGTGTGATGCAAAGCCCATTCACAGGTGTTTTCGCCACCAGAAACGAGCGTGGTGAGAGTTTTAGTATCGGGCCTGGCCTCCGCACGCACACACAAACACGCACGCACACACACACACACACACACACAAAGACAGATTTTTTCCATGCACAACTGAACAAACACAAGCGGCATTAAGTCTGTTTTTGCTTTGCTAAAGGAGTAAAGGAATAACAGTCGCACAGTACACGGGAACAAAACTGGCAAGGTGGTGTGTGTGTGTATGTGTGTGTGAGAGAGAGATCTGTGTGTTCAATAAAGGTCTTTGGAGGCCCTACACAAGGCTCAGGATCACAAACTCACAGGAAGAATCAGATTGATTATGTCACATTTATTTGACATATCGGTCCACATAAATTAACTTGCCATACAATTGGCATCAGTATAGAGAATTTCATTAAAAAGAAACAAACAAAATACAAAAAAAAACAAAAACAAAACGAGAAACTTTCTTTTCCAAAGTTTTTCAAGCCGCGCCCAAGACTAAAAGGAAATGGGAGCAGTTGAAGGTAGCGGAGACGTTTTCAGATCCTTGGTGTTAGTTTACAGTGTTGTTTCCTCTGGGGTGCGTCCCAATAGTCTCTCCTCCTCTCCTCGGAACGCAGACGTTTGATAGAAACATGGAGATGAAGATGAGGAGGAATTTTGGGAGCAGCGTTTATTCCTTTCAACATTCCTTTAAGCTGGAGGGATCGACACTCTGCTGTAAGGGAAGGAAGAAGGGAAAGGAAGGGAGGAAGGAAACACGCTCTGGGCTTCATTCGTGGTTTCAGTCTGTAAGTGAGGGAGCGATGAAGAGACGACGGCGGTGGCGGATGGGTCACTCGTCTCCCGCGGGGAGGTTCTCCTCAATCCTCTTGATGAACTTCATGCGGATTTCAGAGACGCTGTCCCCTCGCAGGGTGTCCTGGATGAATCTCACGTCCACCGCCATCTGGACCTGAAGAGGCCAGGCCACAAGCGGTTAAGTGTGGGACGGAACCGTACTTGTGTCAACGTTGAAGCAAGCAATGTGGATGCTGAAGCATAACGGCGACTAAACAGACGACATCATGACATGTTTCTGTTCTATTCTTCTACGGTTGGGCCGTTAACATTAGCTCTTTCCTCACACTGCTGACCTCTGACCCATCGCTCTGATTGGCCCTTGATCAGGAGGTTTCTACAGCAACACCCACAAAAGGAGACGCATGAGCTCACCATTTCCAGGGCTCCTCTCAGGATCCCACACAGCAGGTTGGAGTAGATCAGCGTGCTGTGGTTGTCCGGCAGCTCCACGAAGTCCACCAGGGGGTTGTTCTCCAAGATGAGAGAGAACTCATCTCCCGCCGGGCTCCAGTTGGTCACGCTGGGGGTGACGCCCAGGTACATCTTGAATGCGACCTGGCGCGGCCGTGGAGGAGGAGGAGGAGGAGGGTGGATGGTGGATGAGAGAGAGAGCAGAGTGCAGGGATTACTCCACTGAGAGGGGGGAGGGGGAGGAGCCTGCGTACATGTTGGTTACGTTCTGAGATCGCCAGAATAAAAGAGGACATGCGAGACGGAGACACGGCGGCAGGGAGCAAAGTTTGACACTCGTTTGAGAACTCGGACAAAAGCAGACCATGCACAGTTTAGGAGGGCTTTAGAGAGGAACAGTAGGGGAGGCAGTAGCTCAGTCGGTAGAGCTTCCGCTTGGGAACAGGAGGGTCGCCGGTTCGAGTCCCTGCCGAGGTGCCCCTGAGCAAGGCACCAAACCCTCTGTTGCTCCCCCCTCTGCGAAGGGTGGTAGTGTAATGGAATGTAAGTCGCTTTGGATAAAAGCGTCTGTCAAATGATCGTAATGTAATGTAACACAAGCTTGTCCTCAGGGTTACAATGAGGCCCAGTGCATTCTGGGTATCTCAATCCCTTCCCCTTCTTCAGCAAACCCAGTCGCAGTTAAGTGTTTCCCCAAATCCGCTCCCCCCACCCCCATCTGTCTTTTGTCTATTCCCTCCGTCTCCCTTCTCCGTTACCTTAGCGATGACGTCCGCCGTTTCTCGGAAATCCTGACACCTGCCGACAGTGGAGCGAGCCAGGAAGTCCTCGATCAGACGCACTCCGATGTTGTAACCCCTGTGAGAGAGAGAGAGAGATGTGTTCCTCGTTAGTGTTTTGGAACAAGACAAGGAATGTTCCAAGAGATTCCTGCTTTAAGCGTAGGGCCAATAAAGTTAAAGGTCAAGGCAAAGCCAGCTGATCCTCACACAGACAGGAAACAGAGCGGACACACCGCCATGTAAGGACCAAGGCAAAGACTAGCGCATCTAATCCTATGATCAGTTACGCATGAAAGAGCGATTTTAACATGTCACATTTTTTAAAACATCCTTCTAACTTATCTGACATTTTATCTCCCTATAAAGGCAGAAGCGCAATGTAAAGCATTTACAGCAGGGCAGCATCCTGTCTCTCTCACACACACCCGCACCCACACACTTACATCTTGTCCAGTTGTTTGTTGACTTCCTCGTCGTTCTCGTAGTCTTTACACAGCTGAGTGACCAGAGCGCCGTAGGTCAGCGTGAACAGTTCCGAGTTCTACAAGACAGGAAACAACATCAAAGTTCATCTCTAATCCTGCACATCTGCAATCTTAAGGACCACTTCCTCTATCTCCTCTCTATCATCTCATCTCTACCTGAAGCTTCACACTATACTACATGGACCATATTTGTTGATTCATCATGACTTTGTTGTCCTTTAATGCATTTTCCTCCATTTCCTTCCCACTCCCGGTCATGCTGACAGTTTATTGTAACATGTTGTGGTTTTTAAAGCACAGGTTATACGAGCTTCTTTGCTATGAGGTCATGACTACAGAAGGCGACAGGAATCAATTGTTTCTAATTAAACAACAATATCATATTTTCCCCCATTCAAAAGCTATTATGTAGCTTTTAACTGAACCGTAGCACAAAAGCTGTACAATAAAATCAAATAAAGTAAAGTGTAGTGTCCAATACTTATCTAGCTGTTCGTATTTAACACGTTATATCTCGTATTAGGTCTCAAATATGAATTTAAACGTCTAACCAGTGGAGGTAGCGGGTTGTGGTTAGCATGTCGCTACCTCGATTAGCTCGGTGTAAGGTTCTTAAACCCGCTCGGGTAACCTACCATCTTCTTGCTGTCTGTCGTTCGGTTGGACTGCCGGGACATTGCGGGTTTGGTTACAGACTTGCAAGGTGAACGACACGGATATCGATCTTTTATTTATGTGTCTCTGATAAATCAGTCGTTTCCGTAGTCAGCAGCTTGGTCTCTGTTACCCGGATGAAGTTTGTCAAAGTAGCCGCTGCAAGAATAAAACTTCCTGTGTCGCTGTCTTTGGATTTAAACGAATAATTCAAGACGTTTTATCGGTAAAACAACGCAAGAACACATTGAAAGTAATTTCGAAGGCGTTTTGCAGTTTCAATGCCTTTAAATGTAAATATTATTACCCCCTAAAGAAACTAGGTGATTTTACTTTGAAAAAACTGCCGTCTCGCTTCCGCCGCTAATCTCGTAAAGGACAGATTATATATATTATTTCGTTTATTTTTGATTAAAGACATTTGTATTTTATTGCGTGTTTGCATCGTTGTATTCTTACTTGGTGGTTGTTTGGGAATGTTAGACAGCATTTTAACACTCGCTGAGATGAGAAGTGGTTTTGTCGCCATCTTGTGTCTAGGAGTGGTACTAAAGCCTATACTTTCAATAAAACATAAAACGCATGTCTCAGTAGTTCTTAAATTTGACCACAAGATGTCAGCATAGATATTAAATTGGACCCGGTGTTACGCTGAGAGTGTCTGTGTGTGTGCATGCGTAAAAAGAGCCGCTGCCGGGAACACGGGGTGGGGGGGAGAAGAGGAGGATTGTCAGTCAGAGAGCAGAAGAGGAGCCGGTAATCGCAGGATCGGAGGATACAGATGCGCTTTAAAGTCTGATCCTCCCTCTGAATAACCTCACGCTGACTCCCCGCACACATTACACCTTCATCGGGGCTTCTACTCACACAACAACCCGCACGCTGGTCGCTTGAAAGGCGAATATCCCCATCGGCGGTGGAACTAAACTCGCTTTTAAACCGAAATAAGGAAGAAGCGGAGAGAAGGAACAGCGCGTCGCCACTGATATATCTGGTTTCATTTCTGTCAGAGAAGAATCTGGACCGTGGAGGTGTCGGGTCGGTGCGATGATGACGGGCAAATCTGTGAAAGACGTGGACAGATACCAGACTGTCCTCAACTCTTTACTGGCTCAGGAGGAGAACAAATTCTGCGCTGACTGTGAATCTAAAGGTCGGTGGTCGCTTTGTGTTGTTTCTGTTATTGTTGTTTTGTATTTGTATTATTGTGTGTGTGTGTGTGTGTGTGTGTGTGTGTGTGTGTGTGTGTGTGTGTGTGTGTGTGTGTGTGTGTGTGTGTGTGTGTGTTATGTGATAATGCATGAATCAACCCTCTTCCTCGTTTACTACGCCGGGAAAATGCGGCGCTGCATTCATCATCATCCCGACCAATTACAGTCCACATCCACGGGAGGATGGAGCGCTGGAGTCTTACATCATGCCAACATCCTCCTCAAGTAGTGAGTGGGAATGACTGGACAACCGAAACTGATCCGATCAAACATACATCTCATTACACACCTTAATCGATAGCTGAATACGGCCCATTAAGCCTCCCGAGCCTCAGTTTGAGAACCCTAAGGAGAGTGAGTGAGGGAGTGAGGGAGTGAGTGTGTGACTTTGGTTCACCCTGAACACATTGTTCTACCTGAATGCAGATGTGGATGTCAGGAAGTCTGATTGAGCGTAATGTTCCTTTAACAAAGTTGTGGTATCAGTGTAACATATTGACTATAGACTACTGATAATAATAATAATAATAATAGAGATCAACAACCACAACCGGTCTCTCACGGTTTATTGTTTGTGTTTATTGGTAGGTTGAGGCCTTGAGCTGTGTGTGTGTGCGTGTGTGTTTTGGCTGAACCTGTTCTGACGTATTGTTGGCTAAACGCTGCTGCTTTGGTCACAAATAAAGAGAGCGAGCGAGAGAACCATCCAACAAACTGACAAAGGTCGATCCTCAACATTCTGTGCACGATATTTACAAAATAAAACACAACTTTATCGCCTTTTTTAAAGAAGTGAACACTGAAAAACATCACAAACCCAAAGGGGGGGAAGTACAAGTCAAAGTACAAACACATCAGTCCATTCTATCTATCTTTCTATCTATCTATCTATCTATCTATCTATCCGTCTGTCTATCTATTTTCAGGCTCACATGCTTCCTTGTACAGATGAAGCTGTTCTGCACTAATAACTCTTGACAACCTCAATGCCCAGAGACAAACTGTGTCAGTAAACAAGTCGTGCTGTGTCAACAAACAGTCATTTATCTTCATTTGTGAGTCTTAACATAACATCTGCATTTCCACGTCCCAAGTTCAGAATGTGATTCCAGAGCAGCTGTTCTAACTGTGTGCGGCGCTGCTATACGTTGTCAGGAACACGAGACGGTAGACCGGCTCGCTCATCACCCGGTCGTGCGTCCACGTGGCCCGTGGCGCTGCAACATTAGTCACGGAATATAAAGTGAAGGCCTGGCATGCTGCTCATCATCGTCATTTCTCATGCAAGCAGGTTCCTGTACGAACAGGAAGCAAACCATTCTGAGGCAAACATCCTCAGGCGGAAACTCACACACATAGAAGGAAACACTCAGCTCAGATATATAAAGCGTGCTTGTATCTCAGCGGCGTCCAACCTTAGAATCCGGCCTTTAATCCCGTCTCTCTGCCATCAGCTACATTTCTACTTTATGACTTAAGTGGGAGAAATCAATACGATATGGAAGCTCTGTCCTGGATTTATCTGTCTGTGGCGTGGCGAGGAGAGAGCATTTGCAGACAGGCGGTGGGCCTGCAGACAGACAGGCAGGCAGGTAGACAGACAGGCACAGGCAGTTTGACCTCCAGTCTGTGTGCCGACCTCAGTCTCAAGGCTCCCTGCTGGCTCAGAACTCTATACTTGATGTTGGTTTGGACGGAGGCCATCACTGTGTCGATGTTTCTGTTTTTGTCTCTCTGTTCTTCTGTGAACGCTGACGCCGCATCGCCGCATCTCTCTCAGGTGTTTCATCTGTCAAATGCACAAACGGGAAGGATGCAAAGATGCGTGAGATGACTTTAGAATGACGTCAGAAAAAGTATGTGGTAACCTTGTGTTTACACAGGACGAGCAGTCAGAATGGTTGTCTATGACAGAAACGGAATACTGGGGTTGTCGAGCTTACATGTGCTCTCAATACAAGAAGAGTTTTGTTCTATTCAGATGATCTTTGAAGAACATAGGAATAGAAACGCTGCCGGCGGTTTCGAGGCAAAAGCACTTGTGAGTGTGGAGTCAAATCTAAGAGAGCTATTCTAACAACCACTGTCTTTAAACGCGTAAGATGTTATTATTGTGCCACTTCAGAGTGCGTCAACACTCATCCGATCTGACTGCAGACCAGATTTGAGGTCAGGACAGAGATGTTCTGCTCAGATAGGAGGTGAGGCTCTAAATATAGACAGAATGAAGCAAAGTCTACTTTATAAACTGCATTCATCATGAACATTGAAGAAAATGTTGGCGTGTGTGTGTTTGATGAATCAGTTTGGGGAAGTGTGAGCGACGTTTGTGGGGCAATTTCCTTAGTTGAACGTGAGCTCAGAGTAATAATCAATAATGGATTCATCTTTAAAACATGTTGGGGGCGTGGCCTAAGATCCCACCATTCACATGCAGATACAGGAGGTGAAAGTGTGTTTTGACCGTTATACACACACACGCACACAACCTATATCAAAGGAATAATATCAATGAAATCAGAATCAATGAAAGTCTGAATGGCGATCAATCGGCAGTCTTTTGATAATTAATACGGTATTAGAATGAATGAATGGTCGTTCCTGGTGCTTCCTGTTGTCGCCCTCATTTGCCACCTCTTCGAATGAAAATGTGCTAATGGGCCGAGTGACGCTGAGTCACACTGAGAGGAGCTTTACCTCCTACCTGATTAGCACATTCAGTCGCATTTGTGTTACTATTCTGCACGTTGGATGACACACACACACACACACACACACACTCCCTCCTCCCCTCCCTGCTGTGGGGCTTTGGGGCATATGGCCCCAGATGAGCGTTTGTCTAATCTTGTTTGCTTTGACATAGATTACTGCGCTTTTATCACTTCGTTCCCTGTGTGTGATTAAAGAGGAAAGCGTGCGGGGACGTATGGAGCTGAGATCGCTCCTCAGACAGGGAAAAACACAACCAAATCACAACACATACCTCCACAAGGACATTGTGTTTGTCAGCAGGATTACTGTTGATGTATGAAAGTTGTCAGGCAGATTGGATTTGATCCAGGGAGGAACACATCTAATTTTGCCACTGGTGAAATTAATTTTCCCATGATTCTTTGGGTCTATCTGCAGCTGTTCGATAGACCACGCCCATTTGCACCACACTGTTTTTGAATTTTGGAGTAAATTGTCACAAAATGTTCCGGTGTAGAAAAGTGTGGAGCAGGACGCTGAGTGCTGCATCTCATGAATGAATTATTTAGTGTTGTTGACTCAAATGTTTGTTGGTTTGTCAGGAGGGGGAGGTGTGTGTGTGTGTGTGTGTGTGTGTGTGCGTGTGTGTGTGTGTGTGTGTGTGTGTGTGTGTGTGTGTGTGTGTGTGTGTATGTGTGTGTGTGTGTGTGTGTGTGTGTGTGTGTGTGTGTGTATGTGTGTGCCTGCTAAGTTTTGTAATCCAGCTGTTGGGCCTTGATGGAGGCATGAACCTAAATCAGTACTTCTTTAGTGCTGTTTTTCAGCTCTCTCTCTCTCTCTCTCTCTCTCTCTCTCTCTCCCGCTCTCTCGCACACACACACTCACACACACACACATAAATGTCACACTTGTATCACTTCCTTGACAGTCCTGCTATAAATCTTCAACACTGCAAGGAAATAATGAAGAGACTGGAAACGAGAGGGAGATGCAGGTGAATATTGTTGTCAACACTTCAGACTACAGTCTCAAGAGGTTGCACGCATGAGTGTGTGTGTGTGTGTGTGCGTGTGTGTGTGTGCCGGCATAAAAGCCTTCCTCCTTTTATTGTCTCCATTGTATTTGTGTTTACGCACACACCGGCTCTGGGTTGCTGTGGAGACATCACCTGGCGATGTCAGGCCTTAAACCACCGCCTCCCCCTCCCCCTGCTCCGCCCCCTCCAATCCCCCCCACAGTCTCTTTAATCTCATCCAATCAGGAAACGGCAAGAAGTCCCATTTGAAATAAGGTCACAACTGGCTGTTTGAGTCCCTACGGCTGGCGTTTTGTCCCCCAGCACCAAGAAGAGGAGTCTGCAGAGAATCACACAGAAAAGATGACACACACACACACAAACACACTCTCGCTCTCACACATACACACACACTTACACACTCACACAATATTCTAACTGTTGTTATTCTGAGTGATGATGACAAATTACCAAACACTGGGAATTGACGTATTGGGAAAGCATTTAAATATCAATAACAAACTCTAAAACTAAAACTAGCAAATGTGGACTTAGGTGTTGTGAGTTTGTGTCTGAGTTTGTTGGGTTGCTGGGTCACAACCCGTTACCGTGACGTCAGAGCACAATCGGGCCTGAAAGTTAAGTGAGCTTAAACTTTTGACTCAGTATATCACACAGATGGTGGGTGTGTATTAGTAAATTATCAATTGGTGCCCATCTGCTCAGCTTGAACTGGGACTGGGTGGCCCCGGGGTTTCTGGGCGTGTGTGTGTGTGTGTGTGTGGTGATAGCAGTGCTGCAGGCTCTTTGGGATTAACTGGATGCATGCAGAGAGCCGTGTTTATCCTGGTGGGATGTCAGCTAATTGAGCCATATGCACCTGCTCATGCACGTGTGTGTGTGTGTGTGTGTAGGTCAATGGGCCCATGCTTGACTCAATGTGTGTGTTTGTGTGTGTGTTGCCATGAAATCAGAATGGGTTGGAGATGTTAAACTGTGTATATTTATAATAACATTTATTTATCTTCCGGAATTTGTTGTGTTTTCCAACTGCCAACACACTGCAGTGGCCTGGTCTGTGCTGAGTAACTGAGTGTGGCGGGTGTGTGTGTGTTATTTTGTTTCCATAATTAGGATGAAAAAGTGTAGAAATCCTTGTAAACAGATTTTACTGGGCACTGCTCTGAGGAACGAGTGAGTTTTAGTGTGAATGTATTCAGGTCCAAAAGTGTGTGTGTGTGTGTGTGTGTGAGTGGCAGTGAGGTTCATTATAGAAGCCTGTTGCTCATCAGACTCCCTCAACGTCCCAGCAGGCGTTCAAATGGCTAAAGTCCAACATTTTAATGACTAAAGCCCCCTCTAGTCTGCCTCCAATTTTTGGCTGCCGCTCTCACTCTTCCTCCTCCTCTTCCCCCTCCTCCTCCTCCTCCTCCGAAGTGCTTCAACCTGCATGTTTGACGACCACAACAACCGGAGCCCTTTTCTTCATTTTGCCAGGATGATTCATCAGTTGCCTGTAATCTCTAAAAATGAGCACAGATCCATGAGTCAAACCTGGAGTGTTTGTGTTCTCGCCTCCGCAAAGGAAGTTCACACAGGATTCGTGCTCGACAGCGATGGAACGCAGACGGCTGAGGAGGTTGTTTGTTCGACTTCTTTCTCACACGTTTGTGTTGTGCACTCTTGGAGGTGTGTGTGTGTCTTTGCCGGACATAATGCTTAAGCAACTTACAGGCAGTTTTCCATTGCACAAGAACTGCAAACCTCCTCTTCCTTCTATCTTTCTTTGAGTCCTACTTATGGAACCAGGAACCCAAAATGGAAACAGACCTGGAATGTTCCCATGGCTGATAGAAAATCCCTTAAGTTCCTTGTTTGTGCTAGAGGGTTTGATTCTGTTTGATCTTGACCTGTGTATGTCAGTGGTCCTTCTCATGTGTAGGTTACTGAAGCATTTCCGTCTTCCTCATGCATGTGGCAGCACCTCAAACAAACCGTTTCCTTTGCTTATCTGTGTTTATTGCGCCCCCTAGTGGCCTGATTGTGAGCAATGGAGCAATGGGACAAAATCTGGACAAAGCTTCCACTGCCTATGGCCTCAGATCACATCAATGTGTTTACATCATCATATCTTGCCGACTGTCAGACGTTTAGCGTGACTACAGACACGGCGACAGACACAGCATTGATTAACACGGCAGGGGGGTGATGTGCTTACACCTGAGCACCAGGACACCAACCAGGCCAGCACCGTCCTAATACCTGCAGCAAGCAGATTAGACCTGCACGTGTGTGTGTGTGTTGTGTACACGCTTGAAATAGACAGAGATAAGGTGCAGGAAATACAAGGCAGAACATTTACTGTATGCAAAGAGAGAGCGGACTGATGCGGAACTGAGAGAATACTGGAGAAGAAGGGAGGGGGGTCTACTGTGAAAGGGAGATATGGGGGGACGGGGGGGCCGGGGGGGGAGTGGGAGGTGCGGCGTTGGTGAATGAGAGAGATAAGAAATGGCAGCCAGAGAAGAGAGGAGCGTTAGAATGAGGAGGAGGAGGAGGAGGAGTAGGAGGAAAAACATATGAATTCATGCATTTCCTCTCAGTCGGTGTGCACGGCAGCGAGGAGGCTGTGCAGAGTGAATCTATTATTAGTGTGCATGACAGCAGACTGCAGCCAGGCGGGCAGGACGCTGGGACATGGACACTCTATGGACACTCTATGGACGGTCTATGAATGCTCTATGGGCACTCTATGGACGCTCTATGGACGCTGTAGACGCCTGCTCTGTCTGCATTTATACATACTTATACGTTTATCAAGTAAATCCCAAGTGTGTTTACTGTTCAGTAATCAGAACGGCCCCTGCTCACGATGCACTCAAGACAAGAGGCAGCAAGGCCCTCTGTGTGTGTGTGTGTGTGTGTGTGTGTGTGTGTGTGTGTGTGTGTGTGTGTGGGCGCAGCTGCCACAGAGAGTAAGGATTTGCATGTTTCCCTCTCTGTGAAAGTCAACTTCCCGTTTCATATGCACAGAATGGAGAGAGAGAGAGAGAGAGAGAGAGAGAGAGAGGCCAAATGAAAAAGCTGCTCTTCCATCTAGTGGCGTAAAGGCGACCGTGCATCTGCTGTCAGGGAGGCATAGAGGCTACGTAAAGGGCTGATAGCAGGGAGGGATGACGGGAGGGGAACCAGGAAGAGAGAGAGAAGAGAGGAGAGGAGGAGGAGGGGCAAGAAATGAGATATAGGGAGAGGGGGAGAGAGAGAGAGAGAGAGAGAGAGAGAGAGAGAGAGAGAGAGAGAGAGAGAGAGAGAGAGAGAGAGGGAGATGGGGCAACAAGCAGCAGTATTCTCTTTGAAGCTTGCTGTGTTTTCTTCAGAGGACAGTTGCATAAATCCAGAAGAAAAATAGCCTGTGTGTGCGTTTTATTCCTCTTCCTCCGTCAGGTTGTACACACACACGAATACATACGCCAGAACACACACACACCACTGATACTCCCTCGAACACGGGCAGCGTGCAAGTACACACCGGGTGTTTAACGTGTAGTGTGTCAAAATGGGCCACTCAGTTACACCCCCCAACACACACACACACACACACACACACACACACACACACACACACACACACACTAACACTTTCATAACCAAATGAATAATCATCCCTCTGCTTATGCGTGCGCGCGTGTGTGTGTGTGTGTGTGTGTGTGTGTGTGTGTGTGTGTGTGTGTGTGTGTGTGTGTGTGTGTGTGATTCAGTCTCCCATATGTAGGTTAACACTGCAGTCTGATGCGGTGACGCTGTGTGACTTACACAGGATCACATCAGCTCCCTGCTGAGTTAGAGCTTGTAATTGAGGTTTCGGGCTTGTGTTTCTATAATTGGACTGAAATTAAATCGGTCTCATTATTCTCCATCCACTCCCCCCACCCCTCTGACTCTTCCTCTTTGTCATTTTTTTCTTTGGCTCTCTTCTCCTCCGTCAGGGCCGAGATGGGCCTCCTGGAACTTGGGCATCTTCATCTGCATCCGCTGTGCCGGAATCCATCGAAACCTGGGGGTCCACATCTCTAAGGTCAAGTCTGTCAACCTGGACCAGTGGACGCAGGAGCAAGTCCAGGTCAGACGTCGCAGCACTACACATTACATTAAACCCCCGGGTTTCCGGAATATTCCGAAAACTTGGTCATAGGTCTGTAAATTCTCATAAGATTTCTTTGGATCACAAAGCCGTTTACTGTTTCGAGGACTCGGCTCACTTTCCAAAAAGGTGATTTGCTCACTGGAAAGGAGAAGGACAGTAACCAACCCCCTTCCTATCCAGTGGATTTTACCCGGTTCCCAGGTTCGCTCAGGCTCAAGTGGTTGCTGCAGTCACTAATGAATTCCATGGACCAAATCCAAACAGTGTCACATGATGCTATAATCAATGGATCAATACACAAACATCTGTCTGTGTGTCTGTCCATGTATAAAAGTGTTGTAGGTCCTTTTTATGCTTTTTCAAATACACTTTATACACGAACCCTCGACTATTTAAAGATTATTATTGTCCTTCATTATGCATTGATGCTGCACTCGCTGTATAAACACGACCTCTCTGATTGCTGGAGCTGCTGCTTGGCTGGGGCTGAGCCTGATTGATTGATTAGAGGAGGAAACGCTCTTAGTAACATTACACCCAGATGTCTACATGCAGCAGGAGAGGAAGTAGATATTTTCTTATCAGTATGAGATCCAATTAGTCTCGGTCTGATAAGCAAGAATGCCAGCATCACGCTTCCGACCGTGATGAAATTCCAGCACTTGGCTGAAGCGGCTGACTGATGAGTTCACACTGGTTTTCCATCAGAAGTTAGTGTCTCTTGTGACCGGGACTCTTTGTTGTTGTTGTTGTTGTTGTTTTGGTCACCAGTGCGTTCAGGAGATGGGGAACGCCAAGGCCAAACGTCTGTACGAGGCCTTCTTACCCGAGTGCTTCCAGCGACCTGAGACAGACCAGTCGGCCGAGATCTTTATCAGGGACAAGTACGACAAGAAGAAGTACATAGACAAGGTGATCGACATCCAGATGCTCAGGGTGAGAAGAAGCTCTATGGTGGTTGGAGTAACACATACTAGTATCTTTAGTCTTCAAGTAAAGGTGATACAGCTCCTTTTGTTCCTTTTCAGAAAGAAAAAAGCTGTGACAACATACCCAAGGAACCGGTCGTGTTTGAGAAGATGAAACTGGTGAGTGTATCGATGCATCTGCAGGGACTTACAGATGGATTGAGCGAGTAGAGGAACAACTGAGGTTGAAGTTAATTGCGCAAACTTCAAACCTAGCAATCAGTCCGATATAATCAGGAGGATTCAGCTCTGATCTGCCCCCTAGTCGAGATACTTTGTAATCCTTTGGCACAAACACAAGATCTAGACAGGAATGCCAACAATGACTCTCATGACTCTTTGTCTCTTCGTCTTTTCATCTCTTCGTCAAGCTCATTGATCCATGCAGACGTTTTGCATCAATAATATGAACTTTTTCTTCTCTGTTAGAAAAAGGACTTCAGCCCAAAGAAGGTGTCCCAGTCTGTTACAGACCTGCTTGGACTAGGTATGGTATCACACGCATACACACACACACATTCTTCAACCTAGGGCCTCATTCAATGACATCACAATAATCATGCTTCACTCCCGTCAGATGCACCTGCCCCAAGTCCGGCAATGTCTAATGGTGGAGGACACGTGATGGACAGGAGGGAGAACTCAGCAGAGTCACATCCAGCTCTGGCACACTCTGCCCTGGACCTCTTCGGCTCCATGCCGGTCTCCTCCTCTGCCCCCTCCAACAAAGTAGGACACAAATGCTGAATGCTACAGAACCCATACATTTTACATTTAACTTCATCGTTGCTGACATCGTCCCTCCATTAACGCTAGCGTTTCTCTCTCTCTCTCTCTCTCTCTCTCTCTCTCTCTCTCTCTCTCTCTCTCTCTCTCTCTTTCTCTCTCTCTCTCTCTCTGCAGTCTGTCTCCAGCTCCATGCCTCAGTGCAGAGTTACTGCCTCGGTGCCTGAAAACCTCAGCCTCTTTCTGGACCCGGCGACCAAAGCAGAGGAGAAGAAGAAACTCTCCAAGGACTCCATCCTGTCCCTGTATGCGTCCACGCCCTCGGTGCACGCCAACAGTCTGGGTCGCGGTGAGTAGAGGAGGAAGAGCTTCCAGCGCCATCTACCATATCCTTTTCAAATGTAATTTCAAATTACATTTGAAATGACTGTCGTTGTGTTTTCAGCCGGCTTGTACATGAACCATATGGGATACCCAACACATCCGTATGGGCCGTACCATTCCCTCGCTCAAGCAGGCGGAATGGGAGGAGCCATGATGACATCACAGATGGCCATGATGGGACAACAGCAGAGCAGCATGATGGGAGTTCAACAGAGCAGCATGCTGGGACAACAGAGCGGCTTAATGGGAGCCCAGGGTGTCATGACTCAGCCAAGTGGGGCCGCGGCGTCACCCTACATGTCAGGGATGACTCAAAGCATGATGGTGCAACAGCAGAACGGCATTATGGGGCAGCAGCAGACTGGTTTGGTGGTACCGCAACAGAACAGCATGATGGGACAGCAACAGATTGGCAGCTTGACCACTTCACCTCAGCAGCTACAATGGAACCTTGCCCAGGTGTGTGTGTGTGTGTGTGTGTGTGTGTGTGTGTGTAAGCTGTAAGCTATATGTCCACTGCATCCATTGAAAAGAAGCTGAAAGTGAAAGCTTTAACAGAGAAATGAATGTGTGTTTCAGATGACTCAGCAAATGTCCGGCATGAATGTCTATGGCACCAACGGCACAAAAGGATACAACGATCAACACATGGGCGCCTCAGGAGCCCAGAGCTCTGCGCACATGAGCTCACACGTCTGGAAATGATCTCGTCCATCGGGTAAGTGATGTAATGCCAACGACCAAACAACGAAAAAAGAAAGGAGAAACTGAGCTGTCGGACTTAATGGACGACATTCTCCATGAGGCATTTTCTAATGCAAGGGAGGAGGAGCGGGAGGAGGAGGAGGGGGAGGAGGAGGAGGAAGGTCTGAACTACCTCGCTGTCTCGCTCCTCTACGCCCGTGCTTCCTCTTCCTGTCTCATCCATGGCCATGTTTTGCAGATGTTCATGCTTGCCTTCAGATTATCCTCACACCAGACCAAGGACAACGGCCACTGGTCAGGACCGCATATCTCACCAAGCCTTTATGTGTGTGTGTGTGTGTGTGTGTGTGTGTGTGTGTGTGTGTGTGTGCACGTGTGTGTGTGTGTTTACACACAGACAGTGTGTGTGTGGGTGTGCACTAGCTGCTTGATTTAAAAGGGATCATTTGATTTGGTGGGGAAGGTTACAGTTTTTCCTATTTGCCCAAAGTCAGTCAGCAGAGGTTGATAGCTCAGTAGAGACACCCAGTGGACAGATTGGGAATAGCAGCTTTTAGAGTAACGCTGAATGACGTCAAGCCTTTCTGCAAACAGCTTTGATTAATGAGTTGAATGTAAATGTTGCTGTCTAGCTTTGGTTGCTCGAGAGTATTTGGAAGTCAAACAAACTGCATTTCCAGCTGTGTGGATCCAATAAAATAAAGAAATTAACTCCACGCTGTGAAGAAAGACGTTCTGGAGTTTGTCTGAGTGGGTTAGTGAGGGGAGACAGTAAAATCACTCACAAACCAAACTGTGTCATTTTGACCATTAATCATTTAAAGAATCCCTTTATGTGTTGATATGAGTTCCTAGTCCCTCACACAATAGAGCAGCTATGACTCCTGCCTAAAGAGCTTCATCATGATGTCTTCTATATCTACAGAGGGCTTCTTATAGAATCAATATCTTATCAAACATGTATCAAAAGTCCTAAATGGGATTTTGGGAAACCAAAGATCAACTCTAGCTTTATCATGATGTACAGTGTTCTCATATATCATCCATACATCCTCTGGACCCGCTGATCCTCTGCAGGCTGCTGGGTCCTCACATGTACTTTATTTACTTATATAGCCACAGAATTATAAGCGAGTGATTAGTAGACATTAAATATTGAGTTAAGAGTTATGATTTGGTCTCACACACACCTCAACTTAAGAATCTAACTACCTTGTACAATTGAGGCCTCAACTAATCTTGAATGTAAATAAGAGCAACAGGGGCAGACAGAGTCAGACCGGCTTTGTTGAGGTGTAGATCAGTTAGGATTCAGGAGCCTTCTGATGCATCCACTGAACTGCATGAACAGAATGTTATACTCACTCTGATTGTATGTACTCTATATGTTTACTAAGATATCGGAATGTTTCCTTGCGCGTCCATCAGGCTCGGATTCGGAAAATCTCAGTGAAGGTGCGTCCTGAATGTGTTGCCGCCCGTATTCAGACTCACTGTAAACAATATTCATCCTTATCTGAGCGGTGCTGTGCACTGGGTCAGTTGTGTCTGTTTACTGTTCTGTATCGGTCTTTTGACATAAGCGTCTTATCAGGATTTGGTGAGTTGTTGACCTGAGGACTGGAGCCTGACTGACACCAGGAAGCAAAGATTCTCTGCCCATGTTTGTGACCATTGACACGTCGTTTAGGTCTAAACAAGGTCATGTTTTGGGAGGTTTGGGGTCATAAGTAGCATTCAGGAGATATTTGCAGTTCGCTTAAAGGTCTGTAGGCCTTTGAATGGAATGCGTACATGGAAAAACCTCCAAAGCTACATGAAGGTATAAGTTTGGTTGGATACAAACATGTTTCTTGTTGTTTCAGGGTAAAGAGACATTTTAACCAGAATACATTTGGCCCATAAGGGGAAGTCAGTGAGAGACCGTAGAGGAGACATACAGACGCTTAACTGTGAGCTAATATCATTATCAGCTCTGTACTCTGCAGTGTGGAGGTCAGTGTGGGTCAGGCTCGAAATATGAGTGTGAACTGTCAACGGACCGATTCATTTTCAGGCCATTCTGGGTGTTAATTGTTCCACCATCTGCCGCCTCTCTGTCCATCTCTGTCCCGATTTCACAGAAAAGGAATATGTTTCCTCTTAGAAATGCATGAATCCATCCGTGTAAATAATCTTTCTTAGAAAATGAAAGACAAAAACATCAAGGGTGCAGCTGAGACAAACAAATTGATTTACATATCAGCAACTGATTGTCTACTATTGGTATTTCTACTCATTTTAGCTCATTGGGTTTGACAGCAGCTGAGAGCAATATTAATACACAAAGTTATTGTCTCTGCGGCCAAACAGCAGATTTCGTCTCGTGAAATCGTCGACGTGGAGCTTCTTTCATTCCCGGATGCTTGGACTCATTTCCTTTTTGGCTCATATATTTTCTGTGAAACAAAAGCAAATAAAGGAATGTGTATTTTATGTACTTGTCAATCAAGATATTGTGTATTTATTCATTATCAGAATACCGCTGTATATTATGTTTTAATGAATGTGAATATTAGTTGTGTATTTTCCCACACGCTTTGGCCCTTTTGTGTTCACGTCCACATGAGTTAGTTGAATCAAATGTGTGAAAATATATGTAACATACCATTCTGGTCTCTGTGAAAAAAATATAAAAAATAAATATTGTTTCGATTAAATCAAAAAAAGTGTCAATTCATTTCAGGAATTAGTTAAAATGTTTGATTTCTAATATTTTCTTTAATGTCAGTGTCTGTTATTAATTAAATATACACTTAAATGACACATGCTGGACAGATGTTTGTGATTCAAATAAACTTTATTGACTTTGCGTCCAGATGTCAAAGGGCATGCAGATACAGGCTTCTGATTGGAAATGTTTTTTTTCCTCAGTTTGGTTCTATTTTCTTACAAAACTACGTGCACCTTAAGTAATCAATTCTGCAGCGTACAAACCACAAAAATACCAGTTTTACATTATCAAATACTGCACATAGAAAACATTTACAAAGCACAGGTATAAAATTACAGCTCCCTTTCTTCTTTTGCCGTAAACCAGATCCTCTCATCAGATGCTCTGCGATGCTTTGCCCTTTGAAACGCAGGCCGGCTCTGTGGACGCTCCTTGTGGAAAGCTTAAGGCCAGTTAGGATAGACGAGCGCTCAGCCAACAACGCCAGCAAGGCAGATTCAACCTGGGGCCTGAGCCAGACGAGGTTTGCGATGTTTCGTGCCTTGCTGGCGTTGATGAGATGAAGGTTTGTCTTCAGAGTGTGAAGGGGGGGCTACTGTTGCCTTCCTATCGACGGGTAAAAGGACAGAATGGCGACTCAGGAACTTTTGTGCTGTGATTACCGACATTTATAGACGTGGAAGTAAGACCAACGGGCATCTTCAGCAACCCCTCAGCTCAGCAGGTTAAAACAAAAGAAGATTCTAGACGATTTGTTCTGGTCGACAGCTGCTTAGGCGGCAAACGGACACGTGGTACGCATGCTCGTCTTTAGAAAAACGTAGTTAAAACAAACAAAACAAAAGGTTTGATCCCCTTTCACACATGTGCTCCGTTCTGGAAAAGTTCCTGCGGGATGCGAGAAGGCGGGACAAGACGCTGCCACTGTCGCCCGTGCATTTCAGGACGAGCAAGGGAGCGCTTGTCCTCCACCCTCAGGGCATTGGCGACAAGGGGAATAATCTGAGAAATAAACGGAACAGTCAGAGAATCAGAGAAACAACGGCAGCTTACGTTTTGGTGCCTTGACGCCATCTACTGGTTTGGAAGGAGAATCGCGCCTCCTGCCCAATTTCGGGTTTAGGCAAGAGCACGAACGTCACCGCTAGTCATCCTGCGCTCAGCTACAAGAGTGAAAGGGAGGAGTTCGGACGCATTCCTGCACCAGGAAGTCTTGCTTAGCTCTGGCGCACATGTGTGGGCGGGGCTTCTGTTGTTCGTGGGGCCTCTCATCACATAGCATTTGTTCACAATGCATCTCATGCTTTGTTGCATCTGAATCGCTTCATCGTTCAAATGCATGAAATCTAATCCTGACTTTTATATATAATTTGTCGTCATGGTAGCTTGACCGTTACAGATACAATCTAAATATGGGAGTGACGAAGAGGGCGGGGCCTCGCGTTACGGCCCCAGAGACAGCAAAGGCTACAGCCAATGGTTATTGCCAAAAGAACGACTTGAGAAAATGGAAGGCTACGTCCGCTACGTTTAGCTACAGCATTTCTGACAAGTCATTTGCATCTTCTTGAATCGCCAATTTGAAATGATACTGGATGATTGCCTGATCATCGCCGTCCTTGCTGTCGCTTTTCATCACTGTTAGAGTTATTATCGTTATCATAATCATATCATCATGAAGGTTAAATACAAGAAAATCGTCAGAGTGACCATGCGGCAAACATTTTCTACTTCAAAGTACAAAAATCGTAACAATTCCGTCAGCTGGTCGGCTTGACGGCTAAATCGATGAGTTAATTGGTGCAGGGGGCGGGGCATCGCGGTCGTTAGCTTGAAACCTGTCACGGCGATTCAAATAAATAAAATGCATTTCGCCCGACAGATTTCATGCTTTTTTTTCCCAACCGCAGAGCTTCTTTTTCAATGAGTACACAAATGATAAGACGTAAACAGTTCAGTAAAAGTGGGAATAACCTGAACCAATACAGGCGAGAACCCTGGAAAGTCCTTAAAGAGACAGTAGCAAACAAATGGCAAGAGGTTACACTCAAGTCGTGGTGTAAGGATTAAGAAATACATTCATAAAACTATACATATACACATGTAGTATAACTTCGGTACAATATTTCAAGCAAAATACATTTGTCAAAACTTTCAGTTGTGTGCTACAATAGTGAAGCGATGTCTCCTACACAAAGTAAGGCCATTGTAAACTGAACAAGCCCTCATGTTGGCGGGTGAGCAGGGAGGCAGCCGCGCCCGCCGCCTCCCCGGCTTACGCCGCCGTCGCCGACTGACTCCTCCTCTCGCTCCTTACAAAAATAAAATACATCTTCAACATCACAACTCCAGAGACGATTCGGGTTCCATTTACGATAAGATCACGAACTAGCGGAGATGTTTCGCACCATGAAGACGAGAAAGAAAATGGAATGCGGGTTCCTTCAGGGATGCAAGCAAGTTTACGGGGCAGATTAATATTCTGTGGAAAAGCATGGAGCGCTTTGGGAATGACTCCAACAGGCCCTTTTCCGCAAATTCTAGATAAACACAGAACAAATTCACTGTTCTTTCTCTAAGTTTAAGCTTTTTCTAAATCAAGACAATTCATCTCAATCCAACGATCCCTCTCAAGCATCTATACCTCCGCCAAGGAAAATATGTCTCCATCTCTCAGTTACAGAAGACTTAAATCGTGGTTTTCCTGAGATAACAACAGGATCATTGCAGTTTTGAGGTGTTTTCTGACGCAGACATGCTGACGGATCAACGAATGCACCAATCTGCTTTCCTTCATCAAGCTTGAGAGGTTTGAGCTACGAGGACTTCAGGAGGCCCAATCTAGACCACTTTGCATCAAACTACATAAAAAGGACCATGTGGCGAGGTAATAACATGAAAATGAAGCGTTAAATTCTCAAAATCTGAGCTCCTCGTTAAATGTTTTAACTAAATATTGACACATTTCGACCTCTCTGGCTCACATTTTGCTGTCCTGTGACTCAACACGAGACGCACAGGTCAATAAATACGTAAAGACGTCTCATCCTGCACTTCACTATGAAAGGCAATAATTCAACTCTCCTTTTGGTTTCAAGATTTGGACAAACGTGAGGGGGGAAATCACCTCTGTTGGCTCATCAATCCGTCCCTTTGCATCGTCTTTTTACTACCACTCAACCGCCAGAACTTTGTTTCTATTGTGTAGCTACATAATGTACAGCAGAGGGACACACACAGTTTCATACAAGCTCCAAAACATCAGTACCAAGGACGAAACATTCAGCAGTGAACAGGGAAGTTTTTGCTTTAAGTTAAAGTTACATTTTGTGTCAGTTTTAATCGTCGACCAAGCTATTTTTGTGTGTCTCCTAGCAACCACAAAAGGTGTGAACATGTGCAAATCCCACGTTTAAGTCCTTGTTTTTACATGTGTCCACAAAAATAGAGACACAAATCAATAAGGTACATAGACTCACTTCATATACGCGACCACACGATTACAGACCCAACAAGGGGATTGATCAAAGGGAAGTGAGGGAAGTAGAACCCATCAACATCCTGCTCGCAAAAATTCAAGAATTCCAAAGAGTTCCCTTCATCCAAAAGCTCAAACAGCGCTTTTCTCATTTTGGAGAAAGAAGAAAATAGGAACAAACTGGAGAGTTCAAAGAACGTAGAAGGAAACAAAACGCGAGCTTTAGCGATTCTCAAACTGTGGCGAGAGGACAACTTCCGGTCCTTTGACCGCCCCATGGAGGAAATCTATGAGAATTCTGCTTTTGTGGCGATTTATAGCTGAATTCAGATATTTATTTATAAGTTGGTGATGTTTTTGTGGTTACTTGGGTCACCCAGTTTGAGAACTACCGGGTTGTACAAATTCATCCTTAGTGCCCTTATCCATGTTTAAGGTTCTGTGAGGAAGATTCTATCATTGCACATATAACTCTAAAAGCCAAAAGGTCACTTTGAGTGCTGCTAAAAACGCGAAGAAGAAGAAGAAGAGACGAGATTTCTCCCCCAAAAAGAGGAAGTAAGTCATCTGTTTCTGTCTTTTTATTTTGGTTGATTAAAATCGGCTCCTTCTTCTTACCTTTAAGTTCTAAGATATTTTTTGCATTAAATACTGTTGTGTTTGTTAAAATCTGTTGTAAAAAATATCATCTTGTTTTGTCCTTATGGGCCTTTACACTCATTTAAAAGGTTCCAAGCTAAAACACGTCAATAGTTTGTCAGCCACTGAGCATGAATCATATTTTACACTAAAGTGCGTCACAAACATAACAGCTGAGCAAAGCTTCAGCGTCGCCCCGGGCAGGTCAAAGGTCACCCTGCTGGCACGTTAATACTGACATCAAAGAGGAAACTCCCACTGGAATCTAACGTACGCTTACATGGTTAGTGTGAGTGCGAACGAGGCGCTACGCAAGAGAAAGTAAAAGGGTGTGAGGTCAAAGGTGACAGCAGTTGCACAACAGATTGCAATAAGAGAGAAAAAGATGACGTCAGAAATCGGAAATGAAGAAGATGGAGACTAGTGTGGACGCTGGTGAGCACAGAGCCAGGAGCTGGAACTACATTTCCCACAATGCCTCTGTGCCTGCAGTCCAGTGACCTGACACCCTTTGTGCTCAGGACTCAGGACTGTCTGAGTTCCGAGCACAGTGGACTCAGAGTCACGTCTGAAGTGCAGGATCATGAATGCGTAGCGTCAGCCGGGCGACTGGCCACGGCGTCTCTGTCTCACCGTGGACGGCGGTGTCCAGGCGTCTCTGTGCGTCTCTGCGTCTCTCAACGACCCTGCGCTCGTTTCTCGGGATGGACAGCAACGTAAATGAAGCAGCACTGTAATCCACCGTCCAAAGGCAAGCTAAAGAAAAAAGAGTTTCTACAAGAGGTGCAAGCAAACGTGCAGAATGCAGCCGATAAAGTACATAAACACAAATAAGTATTTAACTATCTATTTATATATATATGTATATCTATATATAAACTCTGCCCTGTGGAAATTAGAGAATAGCAGTGTTGCTACTTCACATAATGGCCATTATGTGAATATCCAAGCCTGTTGCCCAGGTGTGTGTGTGTGTGTGTGTGTGTGTGTGTGTGTGTTCAGCCTCCTGTACTTAGCTCATGTGTGTGTGTGTGCGTGTGCGTGTGTGTGTGTGTGTGTGTGTGTGTGTGTAGAATGTATCGTCTTTTTTTGCATTACATCTAAGTCATTGACTCTGCTACATATCCATACTTTATATTGTTTACTACTTCAACAACTACTTATAGTAATAATAACATTGATAACAATTGCTTTGGTTTTAAAAAATAAAGTTTTTTCTTAGTTTGGCATAGAGAGTTTAGAAAGTGGCGTCGGGACGGCCCTGGGATGACCTCTGGTGACCTCGGAATGCAGAATATGGCACCCAGTGGGTCCTCGCGTCACAGGAGGGAACGTTGGCGACGCGAGGGTGAAAATGCTACATGTTCTGGCAAAACGTGTGCACTTCAAGTTGGACACTGGATGAGTGTGTGTGTGTGCGTGTGTGTGTATGTGTGTCTGTATGGAGGGAACGTGTAAGGTAGAATCGTGGATATGGCAGCATGTGTGCACATTTAGGGTGGATGAGATCAGGTATTTGTGCCTATGTGTGGTCCTGAACAGGCGCACACAGGTCTGCACGGGCCGCTCCTCTTTTACCTTTAAATGCAGTCCTTGTATCTTTATATACAGTGTGTCCATGTCTGCCTGCCTGTGCATGCAGGGGTGGCGGCCGGGTGTTTAGGTGCAGGACGGGCTGGTGGCGCTCTCCAGGGAGGACTGGGAGAGGCGTCTGGTGAGGGGTCCGATGCTGGGGTCTGCCAGGGAGGAGGTAGGGAACAGCTTGTACCAGCCGCTGACAGTGGCGGACAGGTCCAAGTCCTCCAGCAGGATCTGGGCCATTCCCATGAAGCACTTGTGGTCCATACGTCCGTAATCCCCCCACACGATGACCTACAGGAGCGACAGAAGTCAATGACACATGAATATACACTAGGTGCCATGAGGAAGGAAGGAAGGAAGGAGGGTTCCTACCTGCAGGACTTTGCCCTGAGGACTCTCATCAAACAACAGAGCCTGCTGGTAGGTAGGGTCCAGATTCTTCTTCACAACTTTGGTCTTCTTCTTGGCCAAACACACTCCGTTCTCCAGGACATACACCTTCACGTAGGTCGCTACAGAACACAACACATGTGATTGATTGATGGATTGATTGATTGATTGATGATTAAACCCAACTAAACTTCATGTAATGTTTCCCAGCAGAGTACCTGGTATGTTCTTGGAGCCTGGTTTGGGGATCAACCCTCTGGCTTGGTTGACCTCCACCTCCAACTGGCCTCCTCTGTCCAACATGCCTACATGGACATCCCCTGTGATGGGAAAACAGAAGCAATGTAAACAATAATGTATAGATATTTGCAGCGTTGCCTTCCTCAGTGCTTTGGGTCCTCTTTGCTGTTACTGTGGTTGAACAGCAGAGGGCAACACACAGCTTTCATTCAGGCACTGCAGGGCCTCTCTCTGCTCTGCACTCTGCTGTTTCCTCATGCAGGCAGTGACCTTTGCATGAAAGATTTATGCCTCACGCACGAATAACTTCATCCATGCTGAGTGAAAACATTAGAATTTCATTCCATTTTGAACCCAACGCATCTCACAATATCCGTACATTTGGCTTATATGAGAACACAACAAAGCTACTAACCTGTTATTAGATCACAGCGTTTGTTTTGTCTGTATGAGTCCAATTTAACCAATGCTTAAGGACTGTAAATGTCAGATTTCCTTCCCTAGCACCTTAAACTCCCTCTCCGCAGCTCTGAATATCCTCTGTAGATATTAATGCTGCGTTTAACCCTTTGAGCTCTGACATCGGCGCAGATGCTCGGACTAAAACATTTTCAAACTAGTACCTTTGAAGTCACAATTCTGCAATGATTTTTACACTCAAAGAGTCGCACAAAGCTACAGGTTCCTCAGGAGTGTGGTGAACAAGATGCTCTCGGGAGAATGAGGACAAAGCAGGACAGAGAGGTGTTCATCTTCATCGCTCTTTCCTTACCCATGGGGGGCGTAGCTAGCGTTTGCCGACCTACGATCTGTGCAGGGCCCAGTCCATCTAGGAAGTCGCTAAACTGGCTCTCAGGCCCCAGACGTGTGGTAGGGAAGACAAACCTGAGGGAGGAAACGGAAGCCATCAGAGGAGAGATAGGACGGATAGGACAGATGGGTTAGAGGACGGACGGAAGGACGAGCGGTCGGAGGCGAGAGACTCACGTTCCATCGGAGCTGTTGGAGTTGGTGCTGCCGTCAGTGGAGTCCTTGCTGCCCTGTCGTGTGACTCGGTTCCTCATCTCCACGGCGATGCCGGTCTCTGTGCTCCGCCGGATGGTGCTGCGGAGCTTCTTGGTCCCGCCATCTGCAAACAATCAAACAAACAAACAAACATCTGCAACTTCTACTTATGGTCTGGTACATACAATCAGAGGAAGTTGAAGGGAGTCGGGGACAGAGCAGAGCAGAGCAGAACCTACACCATAAGACTTCCATATGGACCTGCTGCCTACACAATCCATATGGTACATGGTACGATACGGTGATGGTGTTGATGATATGAAGCCTCGCCTGAGAAGCACAGCTGTAAATCTCGTCCTCCAGATCTAATCATAGTTGTTTCCAGAGGTGACATTTACATAAATTATCATTCAGTCACTCAAACGCTTCTGTTTGTAGAAAGACACAAAAGACTGACGGGAGGGGATGAACGTCTTCTTCATCTTTGGGCTGAGCTGTGAGAGAGGAAGACGTTTAATAAAGGCAGACAGAGGAAACTGGAGTCTTCTCTAAAGCATCTCACACACCTCGCTGCTGTTTGTTGTGAACCGTGTTCACTCGGGCGTGGAGTCAATCTCACCTAATGTCCACGGGGACGTCCCCACACTGCTGGAGAACCTCTTCACTTCACAGGCTGTTAAGGTCCACACGTTAAGCCCATTTGACCACCAGCTCCCGAGACTCAGAGTGCGCAGTACAAACGCACATATGAATTTGACAGAGTGAGGAATGTTGTGTGTGGTGAGGTAGAAAAAGAGAGAGATAGAGAGAGGGAGGGGGAGGGAGGGAGGTAGGGGGAAGGGTTTTGGCTTT
>NW_027466861.1:1892500-1972500 GCF_046128005.1 Genypterus blacodes
AATCCCCACCCCTTCACCCCTCTATTGCTCCCATTTCCCTCCTCCGGTCCTTCGCTCTCCGCCCGTCCTCATCACTCACTTCTTATCTCCTCGCCTTTTTTTCCCGTGCCGTCTAAGTGAGTTATCTTATTCTCTCCTCGCTCGTGAACCAACTTCATTACGCGGCATTCACATCAAACACACACACACACACACACACACACACACACACACACACACACACACACACACACACACACACACACACACACACACACACACACACACACACACACACACACACTCACATCCTGGAAGGAGTAATTAGAGGCTGTCTGACATGCACAGCTAAAATAACAACATTACATAAGACTTTGAGCTTTACTGTGCTTACAAGGAGGGGGGGGGGCTCTCATGGCCCGAGTATGACAGTGACAAGTAGACACACACACACACTATCACACACACACTTAAAGTTTTGGTTTGATGTCCTTTGATGGAGAGACTTAACATCACTAGGATCAGTGAGAATGTCAACAATGCAGTGGAAGAGACCTCACACTGTGATGGCACGCGTGCTCACACATAATGTAAAGCATCTGTGTGTGTGTGTGTGTGCGTGTGTGTGCGCTTGTTTGTGTCTGCATGAGGCCTTGGCGGATCATTAAGGCTCCTCTGACATTTGGAGGGAACACTGATGAAGCCGCTCTCATTACTCGCTGTAATATAGAATGCTGTTTTTAGACTCCCTGGCTGCGCCGCCATGCCTGTTGGACGCAAACCATCCACCACCCATAGCAACCGTAACCAGGCACGGGGTTGTAATGTTTATATATATTATTTTTTTTAGTATGAACTATCTGTTGTGGTTTATCTCCGCCGCCGGAGCCCCTGCTAAATAGGGAGAAAATGAGAGGCGGAGGTGGAGATTGAAGCAACAAAGAGGAAAATAAATCTGTGATTCATTGTGTTTACAGATCAGTACGGTTTGGTTACATAAGGCTGTAATGGAGGATTATGGGTAAAACACATGATGAAGCCAATCCAAAGGGAACGTACAACCCTGCCTTTGATCCTACGCAGCTTTTTCTCTTCTAAAATTTGACATGATGAATGTTAGGTTCGAGCCAAACCAAACTTTCACCTTTGCTTAATGATTTTTCTCACTGTTTTTTCTGTAATTGGCTGCCAAAATTGAGAGGGTGTGGCTTATTCTATTGAAAGTGTTCTGTGGATCTGATGGAGGAATCTGATCAATTATCTATTGAATTGGATCACTGAGAGAGGGAGGAGTCATTATTGTCGGATGACTCGTACGACGCGGCCTCTAAAACAGGATGAAACCGGTTTTGCGGGCGCCCCCTGTAACCCAGGGAGGTTCAGGGAGGTTACGGGGGGTGGCCCGGTTTTGCGCGCGCACCGGTTTTGCGCTCGCGGGCGCCGGTAACGGTAACGTCACTGACAACACGTTTTTGCCTTTAGATCATTTCCGGCCACCGAGACCACCGTCCTGGTCAATATGAGCTCCAGCTTTGTGTTTGCAGCAGATTCAATCAAATATTTTCCCTCCACAGCTGAGTGTGAGCCAACCATCCAACTCAAACACACACAGGCAAATACAAATACACACAGAGGAGAGTTACAGTAAGTGTCTCCTGTCTTTGATGGTAATGTGCGCGCACGCACGCGCGTGCGTGCGTGCGTGCGTGCGTGCGTGCGTGCGTGCGTGCGTGCGTGTTGGAGTCGGGGAGCGGTCAGCCTGAAGCATTAGCCTTTCTCAGTAGCATGTCGCATCGGAAATGATTTCTCGAAATATAAAACCTTTACATACTGCAGGATGTCTGCCAGCGAGTTAATACGCCACACGGGCTCCCGTCTAATGACAATTAATTACAGCCAGGGAAAGAGTAATCTAATTCAAATGTGATTTCCCCTTGATTACTCGAGTCTGCGGCTGATGGGTAAATGATGTCGAGATGGAGGAAGCATTGAGAGGAAGGAAAGAGAGGAGAGGAGGAGAGGAGGAATCAGCCTTGTAAATTGTAAATCATTCACCTCGATGACACTCATTGAGACAAGTCAAAGAAACTACTCAATCGAGGGAAGTTTCTCCTCCACGTCTACAAACCTGAACAGTGCCTGGATTCATTCTTCCTCTCTGGACAGCTGCTGAACTGTGTGATGCAGTTATCAGAAGGTATTACTGTCACTTATGGCCGATTTTGAAACCTTTCCATTGTTTTCATGTGAAGATATGAAAACCCGGTCCTCTGCCAATAAAGCCTCCTGTGTTCTGATTGGCCAGCTGTGACGCCTCATCCTTTAAGATGTCTGACATGATGACGGATTCATCAAAGCTGGAACCCAGCGGCTCAACACACATCCCAATAAATATAATGTATATACTTGCTTCACTGTATGTGTCTGTGTGTGTGTGTGTGTGTGTGTGTGTGTGTGTGTGTGTGTGTGTGTGTTTGTGTGTGTGTGTGTGTGTGTGTGTGTTGCTCCAGTGCATCACAAGCTACCCTCGTATGTGTGTGTGTGAGTGTGTGTTTACAGCACTCGGTGTTGAGAGGAGTGGTAATGAAACCAAGATTATAGGTCTTTTTTACACACACACACACACACACACACACACACACACACACACACACACACACACACACGCTACAGGCTGACTCACCTCACACACTCTCTCGCTTGGTAATACACACTGTAATTTTCTGCCCCTTAAAGCCTCGGCTGGGGTGCCACTAAGTGGTCTTGCTCATTGCCAGCCAGGGTTGCCAAATCTGAGCGCTCAGACTCAGTGGGTATGGGGTTGCCAGATTGGCTCAGGCCCCCTGCCTGCTTAGAATAACACCTCAGCTGGCTGTGCAGTGTCACAACACAGCAACACACCACATGTTCAACAACACGTAGACGACAAAACAGCTATTTCATCATTTTCCCCCCCGCAGAGCTCAGGTTTTTGCATTGAGACGTGCACTTTGGTTGAATACTAAAAAGCTGCCTGCATCAGTTTGCAGGTGCGGAGAGTCACACCTGGTTAGCGGTTCACACCTGGCTGAAGTGAAGTCAGCTCGAAAAAGACAGACGTGAGGACACAGCTGAACAGATCCAACAAATCCAACCAGCTAAGAATAGAGAGAGCAAGAACGCAGAGGAGGAGACGGCGGGAGGGAGGGGAGGGGGGCGAGGGTGAGATTGAGATCGAGAGAACACGATAGACGCCAAGATGAAGAAGATGAAAGCGGGAGGAGATGAAACAGAGAGGGAATATTAAGATGTGAAGCAGAGGAGCAGAGCAGAGAGAGGAGGTGATGTGATGGGATGTGATGGCGGATCAGCCTCCACCGGCGTTTGGTCGCCTCCAAAAGCTTTTAGAGTAACGCGAGCCGGGTTTCAGATTTTATGCGTCAGGAGAGAGACGGCGGGGGAGAAACACGAGCCGCCGCACTCACCTGGGAGTGCGGCTCGGCCGGAAATCAAACTCAGAGGGCTCATACCTCCTCTGTCAGAGCTATTTCACGTTCTTAGTGACGTTTGAGGTGTTTCAGTGAAGTATTTTAGGGAGGCGTCCTTGTTTCTGCCCGTCTGTGTCTATAAGCGGCAGGTGGTCGGCCAGGTTTGCGCAGCTTTGCTTCTAAATCGTTGTTTGCTTGAGATTTCGCATTGTTTTCACTGCTAAATGTGTGTTTTGATTTCGATAAGTCAAACTTCCGGTGTTTTAAAGTGAACGCAGCGTTATAGCTTTCGATTTTTGGACAGGTTGTGTGTGTGTGTGTCGTCCCAGCAGCAACACAGAGAGAAACAGTCCAGTCCAGTCACAACAACCTACTCCGAGTCTGACAGCCCTCCAGCTCCCCCACCCCCACAAAGCATCAGATCACATAACCTTTTCCAAAAAAAACCCCAATGCCAAGATTCATGTTTCCAAGCCGTGACTCAGAAAACCGCGAGTAAGTAGGGCAGGAGTGAGTCACCGCTGAAATCCGCCAGGTGGATCCGGTCGGGGAACAGGTTGGCTTTGGTGCCCTGCATGGAACCAGTTTGACACCAAAACCTGATCTGACCCCATCGGCACCCCCCCCCCGAGCCAAGATCAACCAACTTGATGTCAAACCCTGTCCAGTCAGGAGCAGCAGAGCACACGCACACACGCACACACAGCAGCGCCGTGTTGGTTTTTGCTCTCGGAATGATCGGAAAGTTGGAATCAATTTAACGAGCAAAGTAACAGAGATCAGACATTTACAGAGTCCCCCCCCCTCTCTCTCTTTCTCTCTCTCCTTTTCTGCGTGTTTATTTGTGCGCTGCCGTAGATACTGTTGGAAGTACACCAAAACCAGAAAAGAAACAGACACACACACGTACGGAGAGAGAGAGAGAGAGAGAGAGAGAGAGAGAGAGAGAGAGAGGGAGAGAGAGAGGGAGAGAGACAGAGACAGAGAGAAAGAGAGAGAGTATTTAAAGGAAGAGAAGGGCGAGATGAGAGGAAGAGGACTCGTGTTGAGTGGGTTGAGGGAGCTAAACGGAGCTGAAGAGTGCGAGGTGATTGAGTGCGAGTGTGCACCACATACAAAAAACACACACACCAAGCTGGGGGTTGACAGGGGGTGGGGGGGCTCAGAGTTTAAGCCTTTCTCTGGGACACTCACCAAAACACACACAGTTTGCTTTAATCTCATTCTCCTGGCATGTGTGTGTGTGTGTGTGTGTGTGTGTGTGTGCCGGGAGTCTCTCTGCTGTTCAGGAGATGAAGAGCAAGTGAGGAGTGAGTCACCCATTAAACCCGAGAAATAGTGTGTGTGTGTGTGTGTGTGTGTGTGTGTGTGTGTGTGTGTGTGTGTGTGTGTGTGTGTGTGTGTGTGTGTGTGTGTGTGTGTGTGTGTGTGTGTGTGTGTGTGTCAGCGCGTGTGTGTGTCTCTCTTCTCGCCGATACTAAATATAGCAGGTAATAAATAGAACACAGACAGAACCAAAATGCCATCCCAACACTGGGCTGTTACAAAACCCGGAATAATGAGACAATGACACAGTGGGAGTCGAGGAAATGGATTAATCTGAGCACAATGTTGCCGTGGGAACGCACAAATATCTGGTATCTTATATAAAAAGTTATAAATAGACGACATGAGCAGCACCTGGGTGATGGAGCCACAGGTGGGGAACATCAGGAGGAGATCGACATATTGTGCTTTTTGTTCACTTCTATGGAGTAAACTCTTTCAACTGTAATGCTATTCTGGTCGCCCGAAATGAAAAAATAATCTTATACGCCATCTTATTCAGCTGTAAACCGACTGGATCCAACTCACAAACAGAGGTTGGAACGTTCCCTGCAGAGACTCTGACACAATAACAACCCCATAAAGCGCATTACCCCCTAATAGCACTTTAATGAAGAGACAGTGACATATCCTCCCACCGTCCCTGCTCACTTTGTCTTCTTCTGTTTTTACGTCTCTGCGTCTCTTTTTGTCTCCTCGGCGTTCACTCAGGTTTAACCGAATTAACAGATTAATTTCCTGCAGGATTGGATAATTTTTGGATCAACACACTCAGTAATAATCACAATTAGAGGTTCAAAAAGGCCCAATGAGGTTTAAATGAAGATCATTAAGATAGGATGAAGATACGTTGTTGTTTTTGGGAGCGTTTCTTCCTCTCTGGTTCACTTCACCAAATAATTCCCAAACAGCCACATGGAACAAAAGCCAAACAAGTTGTTTGTGGGTTCCTTCGATTTATTCTCTTCATCCAAACCTCCTAATTTGCTTTCCCTCGCCCTCTCCTCTCTGCTCAGAGGGGAGCGAGTCAACCTGCAGCACGTCAGCCATTAGCTGAGCGGCCGAGCGGAGCAGGGGGCCGGCACCTACAGGCCGAGTCTGACGGCTTGACCCGATTGGCCCGTTATGACCGCCACGGAAAGGAACACAAAACAAACTCTAATCGAATCTGGCCAAGCGGGATGCGGTTTGTTACCCTCGGTCGCTCCGGTCGCATGCCCAATTAAACGCACCCATTCTTTGGTGTGAATCAACGTGTAGGGAGAGACAACACGTGGACAAGTCACTCTATGACTCAAGCGTCTTTGTTTGTCTCCAACCAAAGCTCAACCACGGCAGGAAGTCGCGTTTAATGCCCGAGTTTGCCTTTAAATCGGCCTCAATCAACAGCCGAATTTCCATTCAGACAGGAAGGAGAAGGAGTGGTGGATGATGGTGTGATTTAGTTCCAGGCGCGTTGTGTTCCTCTGGCGGCTGAGAACATCTAAATTTAGACGCTCTCCCCTTGTCTCTGCTTCCTCGTCTCTACCTCCTGTGCCCCTCCTCCGTCTCCTCTTCCTCATCCCCCCTTTCCCCTCCATTGTGCTCTCCTCATCACCGCGAAACAGAGACACATGAAAACCCCTGTGGTGAAAGTATCGACAGCCCTCTCTACTTCAGACGAGTGTCAGCTGTGCCTGAGAGCACAAACTAAGCGCTTTGTGCGTGTGCGTGTGTGTGTGTGTGTGTGTGTTACCGAGCACTAGAGCAACAGACATCTCAAATTGATGAATGCCAGGAACAGGTAATGATACAGGACTTGGCTGAGAGCAAGTGTGTGTGTGTGTGTGCGCGTGCGTGCGTGCGTGCGTGCGTGCATGCGTGTGTGCGTGCGTGCGTGTGTGTGCGTGTGTCCTAGTGACCGTGTGCGTGTGTCCGTGTGTCCGTGCGTCCGTGTGTGTCTGTGTGTGTGTAAGAGATGGCATGAGAACAAGTATGAAGTACACTCCCATATTATTACCTTCGCATTCCTCCTCTATCTCCTAAAATAGGAAACTTTCTTTGTCATTTCTCATTGTCCAGCCGTCGTTTTCAGCATCGTCTCACTTACAAACCAGGGAGGGAGGGAGGGGGAGAGAGAGAGAGCGAGAGCGAGAGCGAGAGAGAGAGAGAGAGAGAGAGAGAGAGAACGCTCAGCCTGTCTTGTCTCTCTACCATTATTAGGTACCATTGTGGTCTGATGAAGATATAAGTTATGTCAGAAGCAGGTAAACAAAGCTTGGCCAAGCGTTCCTACAGACGAGGCCTGTGTGATGTTAACCTTTGAGCTATTGATGAGACGTTGAAGCAGGAACGTCCAGAAAACGCCCAAGAGAGAGACGTCACAACTCAAACTCGCTGTCCGGTATGTCTAACATGTTCTATGCATGCGGTGTGGATCTCCGTCCTATTGTGTGTGTTTGCAAGACCGTGAGATGTTAGCGTTATGGGAACGCAGTCGTCTACACAACGCTTCACAGTACTACTAGAGATGAAAAGCTCCTCAGAACTGCTCCGACATGCATCCAGCCACATACACTAGTAGCCAAAGGTTGAACATCCTGGAACGTCTCAAATACACAGACAAGAACACGACGGACCTGTGATCTGAACAATCCTGCAGACACACACACACATGTTGTACAAGCGGGCGGGAACATGTAGTGTTCTAGAAAAGGTCAATGTGCGAACAGAAAGAGAGGGAAAACAGCGCTCGGAGTGGAGGGCGTGGAAAGACGCAGGGTGTGTTTACCGACGGACAATAATGACAAACACTTCATCTCCTGCCCCTCCTCTTCATCTCCTGTTTCTGTTTTTCTGCTCCTCCTCGTGAGACATAGCACATATCGCTACACTATCGGCGCCATACTGCCATAATAACTTCTGCCTGTAAAAATTACTCACTGCAGCCATCAAGAAGCCGCCGAGAGCTGGTTGAATGAGAGATAATAAGTGGTAAGTGAAACCGTCAGTTTACTCACAAACGTCCGCTAAAATGAGGTTTTAATGGCCTTATTATTAATATAAAAGAGCAGTTGTATCGTTAAATACACATTTGATGCAGCAAAGTAATTCCTGGTGACTTTGCTGCATCAAATCCAAGGCAGGGGAGTGAAGATGATCAAATGTACTAAAGTCCAAACCCCATATTAAAGCCTCAGTTATAGATTCATCTCATCACAGAGAAGCCAAGAGAAGAGAGGAGACTGAAAAGAAGCAGATTAAGGGGGAAAGCGAAGAAGCTGAAAGCAGATGAAGGAGTGCGGCCGCGAGAAGTCACACTGACCTGGAAGAGACGATGAGGCCGGAAAAAGGAGAAAGAGAGTAAACGTAAGAAACAGAGGTGTAGAGGGAATGGAAAGGAGATCGAGGATTAGCGAAGGAAAGGAGGGATGGAAAATTAGGAAATGGAATTACACCCACAACAAAATGAGAATTCCTTGACCTTCTTGGAAAGACGGATCATATGAGGATGGAGACATTTTTGTTGGGTCTAAAATACAAACAATCGCGACAAACAAAAAGAAATAGGAACAATTAAGGGGACTTTCAGGTTCCCTGAATCAAAAATTTTAAAAATATTTTCCCCTCAGGGCTTGAATGGTTAAGGAGTTAAGTGAAGGAGTGTAGGCTACAAACTGACCTTGCTGGTTGAGCTGCTGAGTGCTCTTGCTCCACTGCGACAGCCCCACGATGGCCACCATCTTGGCGCCCAGGCTGGAGCGCCTCTTCTTGTTGCCAGTTAGCGACGCAGAGTCCGGCCCGCCGCTACCGGGGCTCTTGTCCAGGCTGTACATGGCCCCGGAGATGCTGGAGGAGCGCACCACGTTCCCGTTCCGAGCCGCGTCGTTCAGCCCGCCGAGGACGCTCATCCCGCCCGGACTGGGCACCTCCACGGAGCTGCTGAGCATCATGGTCCCACTGCGATGGGGTGGGGGGGTGCGGTCGTCTTAGGGGAGGGGGGGTAGGTGTGGAGCTGGGCTGAGGGGAGAGAACAAGAGAGGGTGAAATAAGGCGAGGGGAAGAGTTCTGGCTCACAAATAAACATCTTTAAGTAGAATGTGATGATCCACAGCATGATGGAGCGTCTCAAGGCTGCAGCAGCACAGCAGTGATAAAGAACACACACTTTAGACTCCAGTTTGCTTTTCAATCCCAAAGCTCTTATGTGGTCGCTGCTAGCTCCTCAGCCGACCCTGAAATCAATCTGGTCTTTAAGGACGACCCACAGCTCAGAGGTGCGAGGAAAGTCAACACCCGTCACACACAGACGGATGTGTCACTGCCCTGGAAATCTGTCTCCAATTGGACAAATTTGATGAAACAACTTCATAGGACAAAGTACAAATCAGGCATAAACTACTCATATGGTCTTGATTGGACTTTTGTCTGCGATCAAAATTTCCCTTGCGTCTTTAGTGAGCGGGACAGAGCAAGGGAAAAGGTGGGGACAAATTCTCAGAGCTGCTTTGGGACGCCGGGAATGAAATTACCGATTTATTGCAGAGTCGGCAGGAATGAAAGGAACACAAAGAGAAGAAAAGCTCTGCAAAGTCTCTCTGACCGCCAACAGCGTGAAGACAAAACAAAGAATCCAAAGGTCAGCAGGCAAGGACGCTGCAGATGACTGTGGGATGGTTTGTATCTCCTAACTCACTTACACACACATACACACACAAATGTCAGCTCTAGCCTTCTACTGAGGGGTGACCCTTTGTGTGTGTGTGTGTGTGTGTGTGTGTGTGTGTGCGCGAGTGAGTGACTGAGGATTTATTCTTTGTCTGTCTTCATACAATAACAGATCAATGTTGGCTTGAATTCTAAGACGCCGCAGACAGTCCAACCTTCCATAAACCTCACATCAACCGACGCGCGTTCATCTCACCCGCCATAATCTCCTTCCCTCCTCTTCCTCTCCTACATGCAGAGCGATGAAACTGAGGCTCAACCGGCAGCCTGACGGCACATTAAAGATGCAGGTATGCTGTGTATCTTCTCTCTCTCTTTCCACCTCTCTGCTTTATTCATCAAAGGGAGTTGGGAGTTCGTGGTGACGATGGCGGTGTACATGTGAGGTGCAGGCCAGAAGAAATGGACCCAGTAGGCCACGCCCTGAGCTCCAATTGGTCTTTGTTCCAATTGGCCTACATCTATGTGTAACATTCAACACACTTGAGCACACACAAATGTACATTTAAAGTGGAAATGTGAAGGTTGTTACAGTTTCTGCCGCTAAATCCAGACGTGATGAGCAAACTGTTCACTGTGAACGTTGGGACGCATCGTGTCATACATATCATATTACATAAACTACTTTAAATGAACAAGAAATATGCAAACCACTTCTTTCTGGGCTTATAAGTTCATGCAAAACCCTAAGCCTGACTACCCGGCATGCAGCCATTATGTATGCATGAACTTCTGAAAACTGCTTTTTCACGCACTCAGCCATATATTGGAGCTGAAATAAAACATAGCAGGATATTGTAAATAATACATACGCTGCAAAGTTCATTTGCCCTCAATACATCCAGAGACGTGTGCGCTGTGCTTCCAAGTGTCTTTGTAAATCATCGTCTCTCCCTCTGCTTTGTCATCCCAGTGCAGCAGGGACGCTTACTGGACAAAAAAAAAAAGTTTGCTGACATGCAGCTATGACAGGTAGCGTTTAGAATTATAGCAATAACCACTGAGGCCGCGACTGAGGAGGGAGATACAGATGAAGCAAAGGGCAAGATTTGGCATTTTGTAATGAAACTTATAATAATAGAGGAGGAGGAAGAGGAGGAGGAGGAGGGTGAAGCCTGTGTGCTTTGTGTAGAGTTGCTGCGGTGACATTTGTTGAGTGGAAAGAGTCTGTGGGGAGAGAAAGAGAGCGAGGAAGAGCTTCAAATCTGAAACGCAGGTGAGCCGTAGCCCCTATTCTCCTCCCCTCTCCTCTTCCTCCTCCCCTCCTCTCTCACTTTGTGCCCGTGTCATGCACACTTCTCTCGGGCTCTCCGGGGGGCCTCTGTGCTTTGAACACCGCGACAAGAGCAGCAGCAGAAAACGAGGATAGAGGGAGGGGCGGGGAGCGAGGAGGCAGAGGAGAGATAACAGAGTAATCCTGTCAGGGGGCGAGTGAGGAAGGAGGGAGGGAGGAACGTGGGAGGAGAGGATGCAGCGTGGACAGACGCCGGGAGAACGACGCGCAGGAAGGATGAGCAGGATGAGACACTGGAACAAAAGAAAGAGAGGAGGAGACACATAGAGACGAAGGATGAAACAAAGAGAGATACGGGGTGAGACACATAAAGACGAGGGGTGAGACACATAGAAACAAGGGATGAGACAAATAGAGACGAGGGGTGAGACACAGAGACATGGGATGAGACAAATAGAGACGAGGGGTGAGACAAATAGAGACGAGGGGTGAGACACATAGAGACGAGGGATGAGACAAAGAGAGACAAGGGGTGAGACACATAGAGACAAGGGATGAGACAAATAGAGACGAGGGGCGAGACACATAGAGACTGAGACGCACTGCCTGGTGATGGCGAGATGGAGACGATCTGATACGTACTGTCACTTTAAGAGCTGAGAAGACAAAAGCTAAATCTTCCTCAAAACGTTTTACGGCTTTAATACTTCAGCAAAGGCAACAGACACATCACAGCACTGACTGTAGCCTCAAGAGACGGAATGTTTTCTTTGAGCATAATACATGTTTTGGCAGATAAATATTCCCTCAGAACATAAAAAAATAGGAAAAATAATAACGATGTTTTTAGCAGCGACTGCATGAAGACGCTGCTGTGTGTTACTGAGGGTAAACCTGGAGCTCATCTGTCTTCATCTCAGCGTCATGTAGCTCCTCATGTGTGAGCTGTCACACACACAAACACACACATAAACACAAGCGCACACACACACACATCTCACCCCCCACTGGAGCCTTGTGGCCATCAGCTCCTCCGTGTCTCCACACCATCCTGTAGCACCTCCGCCTGTTCTCCACCTCACTCCAACAGTCCTAAGCACGCTCAATCACCTCATATCTCTCTCTCACACACACACACACACACACACTTGCTCACTCATTCTCTCTATCCACATGTCTCACATACTCTTCTGTGAGACATACACGTCACACAGTTTCTTTCTCACTTTATCTATCTATCATTCTCTCTCACATACACATTTGTTCTCTCTTTCTTTATCTCACACACACAGTCTCTATCTATTAATCTATCTATCCATCTACCTATCTATCCGTCTCGCTCTCACACACACACACACACACACACACACACACACACACACACACACACACACACACACACACACACACACACACACACACACACACACACACACACACACACACACACACACACACACACACACACACACACACACACACACACACACACACACACACACGTTTTATTTCTCTGGTCTCTTTCTTTGTATATATATCTTTTTCACAATCTCGCTCTCCTTCTCATAAATCCACACACTCTCTTTCACACACACATACACACTCTCTCTCCTGCAGAAGATCTTCACCAGGGTCATGTATGATGCAAAGAACAACATGGATGAGAGAACACGGATCTCTCTCGCGCACATACACACACGCACTCTTGTGCTCTCTCTCTCACTCACAGACACACACACTGTCACTCTCTCTCGCTCTCTCCACTTTGAAGGGACACCAAGTTCTCTGCAGAGAAGCGAACATGAACTCTGATGTGAAGCCACTGCAGTGAAAGAAACACAGCTGATTTCTCTGCTCAACAAGCATAACAAATCTAAAATATAAACCAAACAACATCAAAGCTTTAAGCGTTAACTTAAATACAATAGAAATGTGCAAATTATTAGCGCCACCATCTGGTCAATGTTTTTTCACGTAGGAGATGAGTGCAAACATGTAGCGGACTCATTAATTCATGGGATATGGCACAGAATGAGCCACGCCCACTTTCAACTTTGGCAGCAAATTGCGAAGAGAAAATCAAAAAGCGAAGATGCAACTTTTGTCCGAGGTGGTGCAGACGATCCACACTTAAAAGATTGCGATAAATGGAGTAAAATCGCAGGGAGATGCAGAATATAAACATGGAAAATAAGCAAATGGGTGTGGCCTATATGAATGAACGCTAACTTTGATTCTCTGTCTTACTGTTCTTAAGCGATGCGGTTATAAATGTCAAGTGACAGCGCCACAATCTGGCTGAACGGGGAAAAAACAGTCATCTGCTCAAATGGATTTTAATTCTTTGTTTATGAGACATTTCAATATATAGATCTAATTGATTGATATCGGCTTTGACATTTAGTTAGATCCTGTGTTTGGTGCCGCTCCTAATTTAATGAGGAAATATGAGATTCATTACATTTTCTTTCTCTCAAAAATCCACTACATAAATACAAAATGATCTGCAAACAATAGCAGGACAACACTGACAAGAATCAGTAAAAGCTGATAAATACTGAGCAGATGGTGTATTAGTGCAGACAGAGAGAGAGAGAGTGTGTGTGGGTGTAGCAGTATATTCATATCCGCCGTATAACAACATTTAAGGTGAGCAACAATGCGTAAACCAAAGCGTAGGTTTTGTTTTCATGTCTGACTGAAGAGTGGGGCGAGCAAGGTTTTAACATAGAAAATAATGATGCACATTTGCACCGGCAGTGCACAAGGGCAGGCAGGAGCTGTAATGCACTTCCTGTCCAGGTTGCCATGGAAATATCCCGGGTCATGATACTGGACGTGGATGCGCGGCGCCTGCTGCCATCTTGCTCTGCCTAGTGTCTTGTGTCGGTGTGTGTGTGTGTGTGTGTGTGTGTGTGTGTGTGTGTGTGTGTGTGTGTGTGTGTGTGTGTGTGTGTGTGTGTGTGTGTGTGTGTGTGTGTGTGTGTGTGTGTGTGTGTGTGTGTTTTCTGGTCACACGGGGTCTCTGGAGGCGAGAAAGCAGCAGGCTGGTATTGCAGCTACACACACATACACACAGACACACAGACACACACACGCACACAGTGAGACTGCCAGGCTGTGGGGCGACTTGGAGCCAAATGGATCACACACAGAAACACACGCAGAGACATCGAGCACAGTGCAAACACACATATGCTACACAGGGCAGACGTGCCAGCGAGTAGGAGAGGTACAACCCAAAATATTGAATAACAGAGGCCGACGACGCCGACGTCTTGGCTGATGGACTTAAACAAACCTCCAGAATTGGCGCTCCGACACAGATTACACTTACTCTGACTCGGGCTGTGAGAAAACACTGATTGGATACAGTCACAAATCAATTCAATATTCACAAATTTTACACTTTGCAGAGCTCCATTAAAGCCACACACACACACACACACACACACACACACACACACACACACACACACACACACACACACACACACACACACACACACACACACACACACACACACACACACACACACACACACACACACACAAATCAAATCCTAACAGCCATGAAATGAACACGCCGCCAGTTTGCTTCACCGTTCCCGTCGTCTCGGTCAAATCTGTGTCCAATAAAATCGTTTACGAGCTGAGTCATGGCGTCGCTCGCTCTTCATCACCTCGCGGCTGCAGACACAAATTCGATCCGTCACGGCGTGTTTTCAGACAAACTGCACGAGTCACGCTGAATCAGGCCGCCGCCAAACGTTTCACCATTAAGCAAAGAGTCACTTCAGGCAGGGGTCACGGTTCATCCAGGAGGTCAGCTTCCTGTTCGTCTGAGTGTGGAAAGCTATTTATTACCACACCGTCGTTTCGAAAGCTTTAATACGTCTATAATGTGGACTGGACGTGTGATTTCAGCGGCCTTGTTGGGAGTAAAAAGTTGGTTGACTGATACGACCTGTGATGATGCTTCTTCTGCCACCAGATTCAGAGGCAATTGCCGCAAGTGTTTTGGTCTGAAGGCCGTCTGTACTGTCTGTTGTCTCTGCTACCATCTAGTGGTAATAGAGTGTTACCACAGGACAAACAGTCAGAATGGTTGTCTATGGCAGATTGTTTAAACAATAATTTTAAAACTATAGTACCATCAACAAGTGAGTGATGTGAAGTAAGTAACTGCTCCTCCTACCGACACACACAGGAGAGAAACTGAGTTGACAGAGCAACAGTCAAGCTAAAACACGTCTGGACAGCCATCAAATCCCCCCCCCCTCCACACCCGCTCTGATCCTTCCACAGCTGAGCTTGCTTTTTGAAGTAGTGGGACCTCTTTGTCGTACCATCAATATCAGCCCGCAGGAGTCGTATTGGCTTGAAAAGCTTTCTCGCCACAAAACCGCCAAGGGAAATCTGCCGCCAAAATGAGACCTATCCGCTTTATTTATATCCTCTTTCGCTCGAGGAGAATAAACACGCTTTGCTTTCGTTTTTTGCTCGGAATTCGGTGGAAGAGAGAAGCCGATCTACCCCACCCCCGAGCCGATCCACCCCCTGAAAGATTGACCTCCTAAATCTCTCGCCGCCGCTTTGTAATACCTCCCTCTCCTCCTTTTCATCACCGCCGAAAAACGTATGGAAAAGTTACTCTGTCTGCAGCAGCAGTAAAGGGGGTGAGGGGTGGGGGGAGATGGGGGAAGAGAAAAATGGAAAGCAAGGAGGAAAATGGGTTAAGAGGGGCGTGATGGATGAGACTTTGAGGCTTCCTGACTCATGGCCTGCTGCTCTCTGGTGACTAATGCGCTCTCTGACGTCTCCCTCCACGGCGGCCCACCTGGGACGCTGGAAGTTAGCCCGGGGGAGGCACATAGGTCCTCACATAGGTCCTCACCCCGCCTCCCCACGTTCAGATCAAAAAAGGCCGAGCCGAGGCGCCCGTGGTGGGGGCCGCCTCCTCCGTCTTATTTACAGCTAAGACTTCACCGAGCGCCGCATGAGCTGGAAAGCAGTCGGACATATTTATCTGTCTGTTGTGTTTTTAAGCTTTTATGGGTCCGCTCACATCTCCCTTTCATCTGCCAGCTCATATTTGGGACGCCACGCATCTGTGTGTGTGTGTATGTGTATGTGTATGTGTATGTGTGTGTGTGTGTGTGTGTGTGTGTGTGTGTGTGTGTGTGTGTGTGTGTGTGTGTGAGGGGCTGATCTGTCAGGCAGATACCGGCCTCTAAAATAAAGCTCCGTCGCCCGCCCGTCACTGTTATTTACCTCTGATGTATGGAAGTTTAAAGGCCGTGCTGTAAATCAACACTCGTTTGTGCTTGGGCTTGTTTTTGCGTCGTGAATCATTACACACAATCACGATGTTCAAACTCACAACACAAAGTGACATTTAGCCTGAATAATAATGACATAATGATACTACTCTGCTGTAAATGATCATTATCATCCATTTCAGGAACATCAACAAGATCATTTGGCGTGTAATTTTCCCTCTGAAATTAGACAAATGTATTCTGGTTATACATCAGAAATCTGTTTTATTGCGTTGTTAATGCACGTTTACAACAAAGAAGCACTAGTTTAAGGGAATAAACCTGATTCAAGAGAAAGAAGAAGAGGAAACCTTTACTGTCATTTGATCTCTGTATTAAGGAGCCTCAGTGCGGCGATCTAGATCTACGTCCATGTCTTCCGGTTGGTGTCTTGCTAAAGGGCAATGGCAGAGGTAAGCAACCTGTAGCACGTTTGATCTACCTGCCCAAATGGTTCGAAACTGGTGAGCGAGCATTTGTCCAGGCCAATCAGAACGGAGCTGGCAGCTAAAGCGGCGCGTATCCATTCAGTGTGCACAGCGACGGCAAGGCTACGTGGATCAATGTGTTTTTTGATCATTAACACGTTGCGAAGACTTCCAATAAGACCTCTAACATGGAATTCTACTGCAGATATTCCCCCTTTAATGCCGATCATCAAACATTTCTCCGTGTTTACACTCTGCCCGACGCGTTTTGACCACAAGCCAAGCAAAAGTACCACCGCATCATAAATTGTGGAAGCGAAAAACAAAAATTACATTTCAGCTACTTTAATGGAAAAACACCCCAAACATCATCTGCATGCTTGTGAATGTGGTTGAGCGCGAGTGTGAAACGCTGAAGTGTCTCATTAGTGAGTCTAGTCTGAAGTGGGCGCCGCAACCAAGAGCACATTATGAACCAACGAGCCTGTCTTTGATGATACACACTCGCTGGACAGGGAGGAGGGTACGTACATATGGCTGTGCTTGAGCTCAAACACACACTGAAAGCCTGTAGCCCACACACACACACACACACACACACACACACACACACACACACACACACACACACACACACACACACACACACACACACACACACACACACACACACACACACACACACACACACACACACACACACACACACACACACACACACACACACACAGCAGTCTGTTCATCAGTATGATAAGTGTCTGCTCTGTTTTCATTTGATTTTCATTTCAAAGAGGTTTAAGACCAGCAGTGCATACACGAGTGAGTGTGTGTGCGAGTGCGAGTGTGTGTGTGTGTGTGTGTGCGCGTGTGTGTGTGTTTTGCACTGGACTTTCCCTTTGACCTTTCCAGCTATCAGTTTGGGGATAGTGACTGTGTGTGTGTGGGTGGTTGACCCTTTGATGGCCAGCGTGGCCTTTTGAATAGCCTGATACTATCTGACATCTCTCGCCACTGCTCAGCCTCAAACACACACACACACACACACACACACACACACACACACACACACACACACACACACACACACACACACACACACACACACACACACACACACACACACACACACACACACACACACAGACAGACAGACAGACACACAAACGATTTGGCCCTATAAATAATTCATTTGAAATTGATTCTTTTTGATACAATAAACACAACACAAAAACCTTTTAATGCACAGATTTCACAAATAGGAAATTTTTGAAAATAACGGATGGATGAGACAGACGCAGTCGAGTCGACACCTTAAGACGTGATGCATCTGTGTGGCCCTACAGAGCAGATGTCAGCTGTTGCAGGATGTGTTTCTGCGTGTTTGGAGGTGAAAGCGGTTGAAAGCTCTTAATGTCTAAAGCAGGAGCTCTGGTGAAGCTCTGGTGAAGCTCTGGCTGAAGCTCTGGCTGAAGCTCTGGTGAAGCTCTGGTGAAGCTCTGGTGAAGCTCTGGCTGAAGTTTGTGTGTGTACGCAGAGATATAAGACGTTACGCTGTGGTTGTGGCTTTCTGCCTCTTTTTTCCCCCTCAGATTTTCCCCGTCTCATTCTTGTCTGGATGGATTAATCAGAGGCTCAGCCGTGAGTCGGGCAATGTGGACGATTTCTCCTCTTTCCCCCCTCACACGGGCCAAAGAAACTCGACTCGTTCTCTGACTGTACGCCGTGAATATCAAATAAACGACAAGCTGTCATGTTTCTGTGACTGCGGCCAACAAACGCAGAAGCTCCCAGAGCGCCGTCACGTGTTGGCTTCCTTGTTCTACCCTCATCCACAGGTGGGGGGGTGGGGGGGACGCAGTGTGAGCCGAGATCAGGACGCCTCTCTGCTATTCTGTTTGTGCTCCTGCATGCATGTGTGTGTGTGTGTGCGCATGTGGCCATCTGATACAATCTCACACCTCAGCATGCACTTGGCTCGACCTGACTGCTGGCAGAGGACAAGCATCTCGAAAATATGCTTAGCTTCCACACGCACATGAGCGCACGCACGCACGCACGCACGCACGCACGCACGCACGCACACACGCACACACGCACACACACACACGCACACACACACACACACACACACAGCCCTCTCCCATAACTTTTTCCCCTTTATGGCTAAATCAACAAATAGTGATAATGGCTGGACCATCCCTGGGACATTATCAACTCTTTATGTTTAAACCCAAACACTAATATGGTAAATTAATTTCATGAAGGTGATCAATCACAGCTATTAGCATTCAGGTCACACAACAATCTCAAACCCTCATGTGCATCATCTGGTGCTGGAGATGTTCAACTTAAAAGTAAAGAGAAGATACATAAACACTATATGGACTCTATGGTGCGTTCAATGCCAAAGAAACAAACACCATCTTCACCAATCTGCTCATCTTCTCCGTCTCTCTGGCAGGCAGGGCCACGCATTAAGACGCTGAGTAAGGAGATCCAGATGACTGTGATCGATTTGATCCGCTGGTTATTGATTATTTGCTCTGCTGCTCTCTTTGCTGCTGACTATTTCTTAATATTAACGCATTAAGAAAACCGAGCGCCGAAGCAAATAAAGGAGGAATGCAAACACTTACCGCGTACAGTGGAGCGGCGGAGGCGAGGCGGCGACTGGAGTTGTCAGATGACGGTTCGCTTGTGTTGCATCTGTGTGAATGTCATCGTCTTGGGTTTGATTGCTGCTGCTACTGCTGCTCCTCCGGACGAGTCTCCGCTCTGCTACTGCTGCTGCTGCTGCTACTACTGCTGCTGCCGCTGCTCGCACTGCATCCAAGAAGGCGCGGTAGAGACGCGCTGTGGAGAGGAGAGAGGGGGGAGAGAGGGGGGGGAGAGAAGGGGGGGAGGGCGGGAGGGAGGGAGAGGGGGGGGGGGGGGGGGGGGGAGAGGAAAGAGAGGGGGGGGGGGGGGATTAGAGGAGTGTGATGCGCGCAGCAGCGTGGCGCACAGCAACATTGCGCGGCTCGATGCGGTAGCTGATCGTGGATCCATAAACAAGCCTGATTGCGCTTTAACACGCCGGAGAGTAAAATAAATACAAACATTTGGTGTTCATTTACAACCTACCTTCATTTACAACAGCCACTTAAACAGGAGCTGAGCCTCTGGAGATCATAGTCTCAATACTTGTTGAAAATTCTTGATTCTAAAGAGTTGTTGGTCTTCTACATTAATTCTAAAGATATGCGATTCCTTTTAAAAGAAAATGTTCTAAGAATTAAAAAACAACAACACTTGATTGTGATGCGATCTGGTTTAGATTGAAGGATTCATAAATTACAGCCCAACTCTCTATGTGACTTTAGGCTGAGACATGAGCAAAGATCTTATCACGTGTTCACTTACTTACTTAAGTAGAGCTTTGAAGCCTTTGATTGGATGCTGAGCCTCTTAAAGCTCCTATATGTCACAGACATATCTGAGGTATTTTAAGTACCAGAGAAAATGTCTGGAATCCTGAAGATATGTTTAGTTTTCATTGTTGTATTTATAACATTCCTCCCATAGATACAGTGGAGAAGAAGTGGAACACACAGCAACATGGAAAACCCCTTATAAAGTACCAGGATGCGATGAAACTACTGATACGGATCTACACAACACCATAGAAGAAGAATGAGAGGCTTATGCATCTCCCAGCATGGAACCAAACAGTATAATTGATGATATAAGATCCTGTAGGGGGTGTGGCTTATTCAAATGCGAACTGGAATCTGATGTCATGTGTAAACCCAGACCCTGGTGTTGAACCCCCGAACCTTGAAGCAGGCCCGGAGCCTCGCAGGTGAAAGATGCGGCGCTCAGTCGGCCGCTCAAACGGGCATAAATCAGAGGCCGCGGATCAATGGCGCGTTTCCCCAAAGGCAAACGGCTGTGACACAACACGATCAATCCCACCGCCGGGATTCATTGTTCTAATTACTAAGCCTTGTACTCCGGGGCTCAACCGGAATCAGGCCCCACCGTCACCGACACATTAATACAGCTGAATACAGTTCAGCTCATCCAGAGAGAGAGAGAGGGGGGGGGGCATAGTTTGTTGCTGCTGTCGCCCAGGTGATGTAGTGACCCACAATGCCACGTGTGAACACGGGTAGAGAAAATGCTGATCTCAAAGAGCGAGGGGGGGCGGAAGCTGTAATAGCTGCAGGCGGATGACATCATTCAATGCATCGATCTGTTCAGAGCACCAACATACAAACGGAGACGCGGTATGGAATCAGACCGGAGCTAGAGACTGGAGGAACATGTGTTAGTCTGGTGTAAACATCTGCTTCAGGACAGGTCACATCTAATTGAATCCATCATCATCATCATCATCATCATCAACATCATCAAACCAAATCACCAGAGGATCCGGGCTGCTAAATCCGGGGGCCTGGTCCTCTGGGGGTCAGGATGGAGCACGGGGTCAGCGAGCAGATCGGTGCAGCAGCGTCAAGGGGCGGTATCGAACCGTCACAGCGACGCAGCCCGAGGGCCAAAGTCTCGATTGATTGGTCAATCAGCGCTGCGACTCTTTCCCGTGGCCGAGCAGGCGAATCGAGTTAGATGCGTTCAGGGTTGCGTGAACTTTGAGGAGAAAGAAGCGGAGGGCAGGAGGGATCATAGACGTCCCACCCAGCCAGGGAGGAGAAGGTGGAGAACCCTGATAAGATCCAATCTGAGGAGAGACGTTTAAGGAGTCATTACGGTAAAGGACATATATCATCAGCTCACAGGGCGGCGATTTAGTTTAGTGTTTACATCCAAACAAGAACCAACAAACGCTCATGTGTGTGAAGGGAGGGTGCGAGCGGCTCCTCAACAGTGTTTAATCAATCCTTAATCAATCCAATAATAGTTGAATTATTAATGTGTTATGAGCTGGGGGGGGGGGGGGGTGATTACTGACAGTGAGGAGAGATAATTACTATGTGTGTGTGTGTGTGTGTGACTGATGCCTGCACCACCACCATTAATAGCATAATGCATAAACCTGAGCTGGTTAATACAATGTGAGAGATTGATGTGGGATGATTTCTCTCTCTCTCTCACACACACACACACACACACACACACACACACACACACACACACACACACACACACACACACACACACACACACACACACACACACACACACACACACACACACACACACACACACACACACACACACACACACACACACACACGGGGTGGCTCCAGCTCAGCTTCACCTCTTCCTGATTTCACAAGCTCCCTGTCAGCTGAAAATATGTCCGAGTCAGCAGAGCAGGAGCCCCTATAGCAGCAGAAAAGCGTCTCTCCTCTGGGTGCTCGGCGCCTAATGAACACGCCTCAATCATCCTACACGGCTGCCATGCCCCGCCCCTTCCATAGGGATGGAGGCCTGCGCTGTGATGTGGAATGGACGGATTGTGTTGTCGATTCAGCGTTTCTATATTGTCTCACGTGAGTCGCCAGTTGTGCAGAATCAACCTACGCTGCCTTCATCTGCCTCTCAGTCTGTTTCTGCAGATGGGTCGAGCCTGAACGGGGTTTTGTAGCTGGTGCTCTGGCGCCCTCTCCTGGCTGACCTGTGGAATTACAGCTCTAACAACACAAGTCAAACATTCAGGGATTCAAACAAGTTGTGCATCTTTAATAAACATTTAGAAATCAGAAAAAGCACTTTTAGTGAAAGAGGACACCTTTTAAATAGGTTGGACAAATGATTAGAAACATGTAAGCTATATCTGGGTTAGGGTTAGATATTGACTTTACATTTATTTTCAACTTTTTTCCTTAATACGATGATTTCGTTCTCTTTTGTCCCCACTGTGCCCCCGGTACTCCATTATAAAGCCATGTTATCGTCAAGTTGAGTTTCTTAAACAAACATGATGTGTATTTATATATACACGTCATACCATCAGCATGTCAGCTGGTGGAGGCTTTGAGGGAATCTGTCCAAGTGTGAAGCGTTTAGCTTTGAATTGATTAAGTTCCTCTGCAGTCAGATCGCTCTGAGGGGTGAACAGAGCGCCCGGCGTCGCCCCAGCAGATGCCGGAGCACTCGCACTTGAGCCAAACCCTCCGGTGCTGCCTCCTGTTGTCGCTCCGCCCCCAAAGCCGCTTCCAAATCCTTCTCCAGAGTTCGCAGTGTTGGAGAAGGAGAACCCTGATGCGGCGCCAAACCCTGAAGGGGCCGGCGCCTTGTCGGCAGCCGGTGCGGCGAAGGAGAACCCGCTGGCTGAAGGAGCGGAGGAGGCGGAGCCAAACCCGGACGGAGGCTGTGAAGGAACCGCACTGGCGTTTCCAAACCCTGGCTTGTCGGCAGCCGGGGCGGCAAAGGAGAAACCGGCGGCCGCAGGAGCAGCGGAGGAGCCGAAGCCCGACTGAGGCTGTGCGGGAACGGCAGCGCCGAAGCCCGAGGAGGCCGCTGGAGCCGCCGCAGAACCAAAACCACCGGTGGGAGCAGCAAAGCTGAAGGAGCCGGCCTGGGCTGGAGCTGAAGCCCCAAATCCTACATGGTTCAGAAACGGGTCGACAGAGGAACACAAATGAGTCGAGTCTACATGGAGGACCGGCTGTGCGTCCAAAGGTCATGGTCAGGTCTGAACGTTTCTTAAGCATTGCAACCCGATGTAAACTCTGATAAACGTGACACTGACCTGTTGACACAAAGCTCGATGAAGACGACCCAAATCCAGCTGCTGTGGACCCAAAGCTGCTCGAAGGTGCCGGATTGTTTATTTCTGCGACCTGTGTTGAAAATGAACAGCGTGAGAGTTTGTTAGAGAAACTGTGTGTCTCAATCATCTCGTGGTTTTGTTGTGTGTCTGTGTGTGTGTGTGTGTGTGTGTCTCTCACCAAAGCAGCACGGGTGGACGCGCTCATGATCTTCAGCTCCTGCACTCTGTTCCTCCACGCGTTCAGCAACTGATTGATGCCGTTAATCTAATAGACAGGAGACAGGAAGCTCTGTAAGTGCTTTGGAGGTGGACTGAGACGTGACCCGTCGTCCCTCTGTGAGGATGTGCAGTAGGCAAAGGTGTTAGGTGGCTTGAAAACAGGCGTACTCACGTAGCCTTGCAGATCTCCTGATGCTCTGGCGGTGTAATACTCCAGCCTGAGCTCCTCTGGGGAGAGATCGCTGAAACCTGCCGAAACCAACACCTCATCAACAACAACAACAACAACAACAACAACAACAACAACAACGAGATTGCGTGTAAAAAGTCAATTTGATACCAGATATGAGGGTCCTGAAGTGATAACAGGAGAAGCCCCACTGCCCCGAGGTCTCCCAGCTCTCCATGTCAAGCTGAACTGTCTCCCTGGCAACCAGCACACAGCATCAAATCAGTGAGTGTTTACAAACTCTTACAGAATCTAAGCTCTACACAGGGTTTGATGGAAAGTAGACTCACAGCTTTTTGTCGTCATCCTCTCCTCCTCCTCCTCCTCTCCCTCCTTTGTCAAACGCGTCAGAGTTGTTGAGCGACGAAAATCTGTTTGGAGACGAGAAGTTGAAGTTGTCAGAGCTCTTGGCGTTGTCTCTTCGTCCTCCACCGCCGCTCCAGTCTCTGCCTCCTCCTCCTCCTCCTCCACCTCCTCCACCGCCTCCTCCTCCTCCTCCTCGTCCCCAATCGCCTTCATTTTGAGAGAAGGACGACGGCTGGATGTAGGCGCCTCCAGACCGCTGGGAAGGATTCACCCAAACTCTGTTTCCATATCCTGAAAGCAAAGAGCACTCAGTCAAGTAGTCACTCACTCAAGGTACCCGCCATTCCTCTTCCTCTTCTCTCTTTGCTAAACTACAATAACTGTCACCAGCTGCAACCTCCATCCAACTTCTAACTGGTCAATAAGCTTGATATTGATTTACTCACTACTTATTTATTCAAGGTTTGATGAGATTTAAGTTTTAAAAACTTTAAACACTGAGACTCAAGAGCACGTGTGATGTCATCAAACACAGAACACATAAATGTCATAAATGCCACCAAGACTACAAATGTACCTTAGTTCGAATATACGAACATAACCACATAAATAAGAGTTTTAAAGTTTATAACAAAGTTTTTATTGATGTTTTAAACTTATTAACTTATTATTAGAGCCTTTTTATTCGTGAATTTGGCTTCAATTTCCTTTGTTGTGTTTGTTTACCTCCTCCGTCTCTGGGCTGCAGCGGCGCGGCGGAGCGGTTGTACGCGCCGCCGCCACCGCCCCCTCCTCCTCCTCCTCCTCTTCCTCCTCCTCCACCTCCTCCTCCTCCTCCTCCTCTCGGGTGCTCATTCCAGCATGTATCTCCGTAACGGCAGCGACCCTGGAGGAAGAAGTTACACACCGGCATCTTCACCCGCAGCTTAAGCGACACAGAGCAGAGGTTTGGTGCCTGTTTCCTCCGAAGCGGCGCGAGGCAGAGCTGCGGCGCTGTTTTCCTTCCGTTTGAGTCGCAGGAAAGTGACGTCACGCATGCAACGGATATGGCCGTTTAGAGGTAACGGCGTAAAGACAACAGCGCCCCCACCTGGTGATCTTTAAATGAAATAAATGTGAAAAACAATGAAGAAAAAAAGAAAGAATGATGGAGACATACACTATAAAAAACAACCTATAGAATTTACCCAATGTATCTAAGGTAACAATTTGCATATACTTTGGTTGGGTAAATTTCAATCCAATATTTTGAGTAAAGACTACCTACATTCAACAGCTTTGAAATACTAAAAGAAATTAGGTAAAGTTTACCTAAGATTTATCAATACAAATTACTCAAAATAATTCAGTAATATTAACTTAAGATTGTTAGGCATTATCAATCTACTTAATCATTATAAGTAATAATTAGCTAATATGACTAATTAACTATTACCTATCCAGGGAAGGTTAGATTTACTTATTATTTTCAGACACAGCAGACAGTATTGATGAAGTCAACTTGTTTAATGAAATGATCAAAAGGATCACAAAACATATTTACAATATATTCAAACAATAATAAACCAGTTTGCTCCAAAAAAAAAAATGGATACACAACTCAGGGCTTCTGCTTTGTTTGTGCCAGGTCATTTCACAGTTCTGAACAACCATATAAAACAGGAAATTTAAACATTTCTTACCCACAGTGCAACGCTCAACACAAAGCAAGATGAGTGAAATAAAAGAGTATCAGCAGCTGCCATTGTCTGGGAGGTTAAATAAGCCCGCTCGAATGAATTATTTAGACGGAGACATTTCGCTTCTTCACTTCTAACTAGTGAGTCTCTTCTCCTGCACAGCCTGTGGCTCCCACATTTGAATGAAATGAAATTTCAGAATACACTCACATGTGGCTGTACATTTCCAATTAAATGTGACAATCCACAGCAGCACCAATCATGCTTTGATGATGGATTCCTGGCTGTTTTTTTTGCTGCCAGTAGCAGAAAGGGAGCAAGCTTAATGTCACCTTTAAAGCCTTCAAACAGCTTCAGCTCCTGCCTCCTTTAGGTCCCAGCTATTGTGCTGGTGTGTACATAGCTCGCTTTGGTTCCTTCTCGGTAGGCTATTTGGAAATTGTGGTTTCCTTTTACATCTAAACCTTTTTTTTTTTTACATCTATCTTTTCATTATTCTTCTTTTTCATTTCATTGATCAACTCAAGCCTGTCCTTCCCCAAACTGTTCTTATTTCCTCCAACAGGATGTGGTGGGAGATAATTGACCTCTGCTTTCTTTGGCTTTTTCACATTTTTGGATGGGGCGGCATCGGCCGGCAGCTTTCTCCTTACTGTGTTTACTTCTATTTCAGGATAGGCATATGTTCGCGATTTCAGCTTTGCACGGTAATTGTGCATCTTGTACTTGATGCGCATCTGCCAGCCATACATCCCTTCGTAGGACCCTGGCTCCTTACGGCATGGAAACTTCTGAACAAGGGCTTTAGCCACTGAGGATACTTGCAGACTTGAAGGGTATGCTGTGTGAGAGAATATGACTTTGGAAAGGTCATGCATTATTGCTGATTTAACACTTGCATCTCGGAAGTATGTTCCAGAGGCATGATATATTTTGTTTGCCTCTGCGAGGACCATTTCAATGTCGCAGGAAAACTGTGGGATTTGAAATGGCACTGGCCATGGAGTAGAGCGGCATGATTCAGGAAGAATAATGGTGTCTTGTGAGCTGGATGATGCAGTCATCCACTTGAGGGGACGCTTCATCATCTGCAGGGCAGGTGTCCCCTTCACTCTGTGTAGAGGATAGTCCTGATTCATCTAGTGCAGGGGTATTCAACTAAAATTTGAAGAGGTGATTTCCACCCGTGCTGCTTTGGTGATTTTGATATATACAGAAGTAGCCTAGTAGTATCAACGTCTGTAATCAACAATGGACTGTCAAATCAAGGAAAGTACAAGTTAAAAACATTTCAACAAAATGTATTGTTAACATTGAACTGACTTTAAATGTAAATATAAGAAGGGCTGCATTTAAAAATTAAATAGAGAAAATAAATAAAATAGCTAAAATAAAGTGCTTAAATTCAGAAAAAATTAAAAGTAGCAGCAGCTTGACTTGCATCTCAACGTAACAGTCTCAACCAATTTTACAACGGATAGAAACACGAATCTCAAAACATCTTAACAATGTTACAGTTTATCTTTCTTCCTTCCACTTCCCCATTTTCTGTTGTTCAGTGGGAGAATTGGGCTCTAGCTTGTCCTGCCAGGATTTTAAATCTGGGCTTGAATGGTGTCAGGGCCATTCTCATGCACATGTGCAGGTTCTTATTGGTGAGCCTGGAACGATATTTAGTTTTAATAATGTTCATTGTTGAGAAAGCTGCCTCACAGCTGTATGTGGAGCCAAACATGGTCAAGATGAGGGAACATTCATGAGCACGTTGTTGGGCAGTGAATGAATGGGTTAAGATCCTGGTGGATTGATCGTATCGGGCTCTGAGACGGCTAATTTTCTGGGACCTCAGTTCAGACTTGGGTGGGTATGATTGTTCAAAAGCTTTGTGCTTTGTCTCATAATGGCGTTTCACATTGCCACTTTTAATAAGTGCCACGCGTGCTCGCGACGGGAAGAATAAACATGTATGCCTCGGTCCATTCCATGTTGAAAGCTCTGTTTTCGCCGTCAACTTTTCTCTTCTTAGAAAGCGCCATTGTTATTGTACCTCTCCTGACTCCCACTCACTTGCCTGTCTGTCTTCCTTCGCTGTAACGTTACTTTTCTCGCCTGTCACTCGCCTTTCACCTCTTCCCTCTGTCTGCACCGAGAGTCGCAATGTTTATCTTTTTGAATGCACAGATTTGATCGGCTGAGTAGCATCACGTGGGTGGCTTAACTCGCACGCGATTGGTTTGTAAATTTCCTGGTCCACGATTGGCCGAGTACATCACGTGGGTGAGCCTCACATGGGTGGCTTAACTCGCATGCGATTGGTTAGTAAATTTCCTGGTCCACTGTTCCAGTGCCGTAAACTAAAGTCTAGAAAAGCTGTGCCGCTTAAAATAGAAGCGCCCCGTCAAAATTAAAAATAATTTAATAATTAGTTGACTATAGGTCCGGGTCCGTATGGGATGGCGTCTGGGTCCGGATCCGGACCGCGGTCCGCCTGTTAGTGACCCAGGATCTAGTGGATGCAAGTCAAGTGTAATCACAGGCTCTTTTCTTATTATTTCCACAGTGGCCTTGTCATGCAGGTCGGCAGTTGAGCTAAGACAGAAAAATTTGTTCCCAAAATCGATGTCTTCGTATAAAAATCCAAATTCCCCGTGTACATTGAGTGTTGTAATAACTATTGAAACAAGTTCTTCCACTGTACTGGGAATTCCTGATGGAAGCATCAGTGTTCATCGTGTTCATCTAAGATGACTCCTAACTGCACTGCCATTGTCAATTGCAGTACATTGTCCTCAGCTGCAGAGGGAAAGAAGAAATTTAGAGAGTTTGTTAAAACTTGATGAGTTTACTTGCATAGGTTAACTTGAATTTCTTCCACAGAAGAATTCAACAAAGGTTCAGAAAACATTTGCATAAATAACAAGCCTCTTTACTGGTCATGATTTATTGACGAGAAAGGAGAAGAAAGGAGGAAAAGAGAGTATACAAAAAATTTATTGGTATAAGACTGAACAAAACTTGTCTTTAAATGCAACAAACAGTTACAATATAGTTAGATAGACTTCATTGATCCCATGAGGGAAATTGTATAAGTAGTAGCGTTAGTGACTTGTAGCTGAAGTGTTAAATTGTTGGAATACAAACAGTGCAAATACAGTTTAAAATTCAAAATTGCATTGAGCAATAAAGATTACAAGGGATAAATCTTTGCGTCGTTTCCATATAATTTAGTTAAGTTTGTGTACCGTTGGCATGCATCAAAAATAGAAATTATAATGTATACAATCGTCATCATAATAACTGGACTAATAAATAACTTGAGTTAACACTGTAAGCTTAACCATTCTTGACATATTACTTTAAAGTACGTTTAAAATAAAACAATAAATCAATACATACTATATGAATAACAATAGCTGCACCATTGTCTCTCAAACAATCAAGTATAACTTTCTTTATAAAAAATATGTTGAATATCGAACTTTAATTCATATAAAAATACATAAAGAAATATCTATTCAACAGGATGTTCAGCACAGTAATATGATTACATACTAAAGCGATAAACTTGGGGCCACATATCCTTTACAATAAAGAAAGGAACGGACAGAGTAGTGTCTCAAATTACACACACACCCTCACTACTTGTTTTGCTCATTGCACAGCAGAGACATTCCACGTACGGCGACGCAGAGCACCAAAGGGAATACGCCCGGCTTATCTCCCGTCACCGCCCGCAGCGCGTCACCGTCTCTGGTCAGCATCACGTTGGTGGAGCTGAGCAGCTGTTCAGCCAATTCAAAGGCTTTGTTGCCCTGCAGGATGCTGGGAAGAGAGTCGAGGGGGAGAGGCTGCTCGCTCTCCCTGAACCGGAACAACTGCAGACACACACACACACACGCTCAAGTCATTTAATGAGTTTCTAGAGTGAATGTAGTCATTTCAGACAAAAGTGGCAACTATAGTAGATATAGAGAGTTAAACTCACTAGTGTGTCAAAGGCCTCCAGGAACTCAGGACTGCAGTCGCTCAGAAGGATCAGAGTTTCATCCAACAACACTGTGAAAACACAAAATGCAGAATGTGAGTACTTAAAAGGCGTTTTTTTGTCTTGTTATTTTGAGACCAAAAAACGATCCGGGCGCTGTGTCTCCTCCTACCTTCCATGGAGCTGACCAATAGGTGAGCTGAGGTTAGGCGAGCAGGCGGCGTCGCAAACCCGTCCCCCTCACCTGGACCGGACCGCAGCAGCTCCAGCACGGCCAACACAGAGTTCCCCTGAACTAACGGCAGCTCCTCTGCCTCTGCCGCTTCACCTCTACACCAATCCTCCAGCTGAGGGATGGGATAAAGGAACAGACATAAATAAAAGTACGTGTGTCTGTGTGCGTGCGTGTCTGATGATACACACACAACCACAGAGTCCCTTAATATGTGCATGCACAGTAGATCAGTAGTCAATAGGGTAGGGAGATTGAGTTGATTGATTTTAATGTAACCGGCCAGACTGTCGGTGTGTGCCGATGTTAGAGTAAAGCTAGCTGCTCTGAGGTTGTGCGGTGCATAAGGCTCAGGAAGTGGTTTAAAAACTGAGAACTCCCGTCTGAGAAGTTCCCCTCAGTATAAATACACTATGATTACACGACTAGAGGAATCGCTTCCGTCATAGTGGGCTGCTCCGAGAAGAGGAACTCACACACTGATGACGGTGGAGAAGTGGCAAAGTCGACCTGTGACAGTGAGCTCAAAACAAAACAACATCCCCATCTGCATGTTTGTCTCTCTCACCGCATCCTCCAGACACCCCAGGGCCGCTCTGTCCCTCAGGATCTCCAGCAGCTTCTGGAAGAGTGTGCGTCGGTCCGAGTCGGGCAGCTCGGCCAGCGGGGACAAATACACCTCTAGCTCCCGCCACTCTGAAACACACAGAGAACCAAACACATGAGCAGAGGCCCGGGTCACTGATATCCCATCCCCAATGAAATCTAATCATCAAATCTCGCCCTGGCACACTTCTCGTTCTAACATTGTTATGAATTCAAAGTCAGGGGTAGAAATAAAGGAACCAGCGTCCTTCCATGTTATTATTCAATCAGCGTTTCACTACTGCTTTTGACTAGGAGGATTTACTCTAAAGGGGAAGTTTGCAGCCTCTTCTTTTCTTGAGGTCAAGTGTGTGTATGAATGAGCACCAACCGTTCTGCAGGGCGCTCTGCAAGGGGGCCTTTCCCCCCACCCGCTCTGCGCTCCAATCCATCCCGTCGAAGGAGTCATGAGATGGGGACGACGTTCCAGAGTCGGTCTCGAAGCCGCCGAGAGTGCCGGGATGCAGGCAGAGCTCTGCCGAACAAACACACACGTCAGCACGGGTCCATCTGATGTGGAACACACACACACGCACCCACACACACACACACACACACTTACCATACTGTCCATCTTTCTTAATCTCCAGTTCAAGGATGCTGTAAGCGATGACGGTACCGGGAGGGATCTCCATGGCGATGTCACTGTCAATGTCGATGTTATTCCTGTCTGTCACCGAGACCTGAGACACCTGAGACACACACACACACACACACACAATCACAATAAAGAAAGACAATCACAATCATTGCTCTCTGGAATACGCTCCATCAAGCTCCCACCTGGACGCTGGTGAGCGCCATGGTCCCCAGGCAGCCCAGGTTCTTGTGCCGGGTCTCCGTGATGGAGCAGGTGCTGGTGGTGACTATCCGCTCCTTGAGGACCGCCAGAACCTCAGCCCGCTTCTGCAACTGCTGCACCTGAGCGTGCTGCAAGTCCACCAGCCTGGACAGAGAGAAAGAGAAGGTCTGAGAAGGTCCCGGGTGTCGGCATGAGACATTAACAGTGGCGATAAATGCGTTTGAAAGGGTTTGATATGGATCACATGACCTCTGACCTACAATCTCCTTTGCTCCTTCGGATGTGAAAAAGCAGTCAGATCTCACCTGTTGCTCGAGTCGTGAAGCAGCTTATTCACGTTCAGCCCCTCTTTCTTCAGCTTGCCAAACGACGACTGGAGCTTGGAGGAGCCTTTGCCCTCCACGTTGACCTCCACAGAGCCCGCCGTCGCGTTCAGCTTTCCACTCCGCGTGTCCCAAAACTTGCCCTCGAAGCTCAGGAACTCGGACTCAGACACGTCTTGACAAGAGACCAGGTGTTAGCCGATTCAGCTACCTTTTTCTGTAGTTTGACCATAAACTAAGCTATTGTAAAACACTAGCTTTTTCCATAACTTTATTTACATTTGCTGTGTAGCTTGGAAAAAGATACAAGCTAGTACCAAGTGGAGTCAAGCTGGCTATAATTGTATAACAGGACACACAGCCACATGCTTGTCTACACTTACCAGGGATCAGCTGCTTGTCACCCAGCAACAAGTCGCTGAGGGTGAAGTGTGTGGGTTGGTACTTGGGCCTCTGCCAGAACCAGAAGCGGTTGCGCTTAGCGACCACTGCCATAGGAACCAGCTTGTGTGAGTTATTGAGACGGGACACGTGGATCAGGCATCCCTCCGGGTCGACTTGACGGACGAATTTGGCCGTTGCTTTGGAAAACATTCTTTAGCTGACGGAGGCTGTGGGGAAGAGAGAGGAGGAGGAAGAGACTCAAACCAAGAACCCAGATTTGGTTTTATGATTAACATTTACCACCTGTTGTAAGGGGGAGTGAGTGTGTAAAGTCCCGGAAAGCCACAAAGTGAGCTGGTAAGTATCTGTAACCCCATGCCCCAGATTCTCTTTGGTGACGTTTAGGGGATCACAGAATTCCCATGCTTGTTGTTTACGAAACCTGTGAAACACACACATACACACACTCACTCTCCCCGCCACGGGTCAGTTTTCATAGCTTAAATATTTAAAGTAATCGGGCAGAAGTGGAGAGGGAATTGTCCTGTGAGGGACAACACAGTGAAACAACAGGAGCGAGTCTGAGCTGCAGGAATGTTTGAAGTAAACAAGAGCAGGAGTTTAATCATGACTTTGGCCGGAGGGAAGAATGAGAGAGAACAGGAGAGAGTTCAGTCTCTCTCTCCTCCGTATCACCCCAGCCAAAATACAAACTTCTGCCATCCCTGGAGCTCACATGCTTTCAGGGTGTTGCGTCACTTGCTGAATTATTCAGGAGTTGTTGAGGAGGAACTGGTTCTCACCTCAAACTCTGATTGCAAGAGCTTTTCAACACGAACATGTAACCGCAGTTTACCACAATTTATGCTCAAAACAAGCATTTACAAGTGACATTTCTTCTGCCTGGTTAAATTGCAGCACCATACTTGAACACATTCAAGGTTCAGGAATCAGGTTTAACAAGATTATAATAATTTATTGACAGATTAAAAGGAATATTTGAAACAATTCAGCCCCTTCAATGAACATATCACAAACAGATCTCTCTCTCTCTCTCTCTCTCTATTTCTATTCTCTCTCACACGCACACAAAACCAGGCACGCACGCTGGCACACATGTGATCATTTCCCGGCATCCCGTCTCTAATGTATCCAGGCTGCCTGTGTGCGCGCGCTGACGCAGTGACATCAGCCGGCAGCATGACACGGATAAAGGTTATTAACTCTTAGAAAAAGTGACTAAATGAAAATTAACAAGCGAAAACATAGTGTTTGTGCGTATTTGAGGCCTGGAGGCGTTTACGCAGCGCATCGTGACTCATTTAACCCTTTTCTGTCTTCTAAAGCGATGCCAAGTGACGTAAACATGAATGAAGTTGCTTCTTACCTCGAATAAACTTCTGATCGAGTCCTGTATGCTGGATTCTGTGCGTGGCGCGTTCACGGCTCCTGGATAGTTGGCGAGGTTCCCATGCGTAAAAGTCGCCAGAGGAGAGGAATAAATTAGAAGTCCTCCGGGTATTAAATAACGGTTTGACGGGTATATAAGGATATATAAGAGCAGAAAGTAGGCAGGTGGAGAAAAAGAGTGAAACAAACCAACCCTCTGTGCGCTGAGCTCAGAACTCTGAGGATGAAGAGTGGCACCGTTATGCTCTCAGCGCGGCACATTAGGGCTCTGACACGCCCCCTCCGACGGACTGCAGAGGCAATTATGGTCATTTGAATGTGTGCGTGCGTGCGTGCGTGCGTGCCTGTGTCTGTGTGTGGGGGGACCGAAAAAGGGAGAGATGAGTTTTGAGACATGATCAGACTTGCCTGTATTGATTTTCTTCGTTTCTCTGATTCAGTTAGAATGATTGATATGATTGATGATTGACTAATGATCGAAGATTTTCATTCATTCAGAACATGTTAGTCAGTTTCGTATGTGTGACTTAAGTTGTGGCCTTGGGTTGACATCCTCACAGTCCATCTCCATGTCCCTGTTCCAGAGATAAACAGCAGTAATACCTCCATCCAAGTGAGCCCAGAGTCAGCCCACGAACGAAACCAGGTCAACATGTTCTCTCAAACAACACTGTGAGCCATTCATGTTAAAGCTGAATGGACACTAATGCAGTAAAGGGGAAGTACATATGTGTGTGTATATGTGTGATCAGGAGGGTGCATGTGGCGTTGCGGTACACTTGCTACAAGAGATAAACCCTTTGAGGCCTGTGAGGGAGAGGCCCTGCTGAGCCACAGCGAACCACTCTGTTCTCACCACTACCCTGTAAGGTTTCAGGGAGGTTACAGGGGGGCGGTTTGGACACTGGTTGTTTCAGACGGTGGTCCCGGTGGCCGGAAATGATCTAAAAGCAAAAACGTGTTGTCCGTGACGTTACCGTTCCCAGCGCCCGCACGCGCAAAACCGGTGCGCGCGCAAAACCGGTCCGCCCCCTGTAACCCCCCTGAAACCTCTGTTTCGGACCAGAGGTTTCAGGGGGGTTACAGGGGGCAATTTCGGACACTGGTTGTTTCAGACGGTGGTCCCGGTGGCCGGAAATGATCCAAAAGCAAAAACATGTTGTCCGTGACGTTCCCGTTCCCGTTCCCTCCCTGAAACCTTTCGGACACACAACGAGACAAGTCCCCCTCCATCATATAGTTTATTTACTCATTTTGTCATGAAGTATTATTGCTGTTTTACAGTCCTGCGACAGTAGCGTCTGTGTTAAGACGAGGCAGCGTTCAGGCTAGAGTCAGAGTGTTTTAATGAACCGCTCACACAATCACTGAGTCACCCAGCAGACAGGATGGATGAACACATGAGAGACACTTTGAACTTTGACAACAAGTTCACTTTTCACGCCTGCAAAGTCCACGTGAGTCAAACATCATAATGACATCATCTTAAATAAAGTCTTTGTATACATGTTTTTGTTGTTTTTGTGTTTTTTTTGCATGACTGCTACAGCAGTTGTATGAGTGCAGCACTGCAGTAAAAGAGGCACTTGGGTAAAAATGCTCAGACGGAACAGAAGTCTGTGATTTGAGCGTTAAGTCGACACCGACGTCGTGTATTCAATCAAACTGAGAGGAACATAATCATAAAAGCTGAAAGGAGATTTAAGAAGAAGAAGAAGAAGAAGAAGAAGAAGAAAGTGATTCTCTTCGGCCTCTTCTGGCTAAAAGAGGAAGCAGAAATATTCCATAAACGTCTGGGTGACCGTGACATGAAATGAGCCGCAGGTTGGAACAACTGTAGGCTGGTATCACTTCAATCTTTACTGTCGCATTTCTCCCTGTGTGTGCGTGTGTGATGAGTCTGACACAGAGGTGACGTCCGGCCCTTCCATTTAAGCCAGAGGTCACCACAGCACAGGAAAGTCCACTTTAGTGAAGCCGGGTTCTCGCCGCTGCTCCCAGTACGCGTTGGTGCTCACCCAAGTGTCGTCCTCAGACCTCCTGTCGAGAGAAGAAACACATTCAGAAACAACAGAAAAGACTCTTTACGTTACATGAAGGTAACTGAGTGTAACTTAGAGCATTGTACCTGTAACCCGAGAGAGTCCAACCCAACCTGAACTCACGCCGCAGTGTTTTGAATCGGAACCTGATAGTAGATCGTCGCGTCCCGAGTCTGACCGCGCCCCGAAGCAGAGCACTGAACCCCAAACCCACCGTTTCTTAAAACGACGTCACTTCCACACGTCTATTTTTGCTTTTGAGTCCATGTATTACATTTTTCCCTCACGTTAGTCACCTCCGTTATCTCACGCGCACAACAGGAAGGAGACGGTTCCAGGTTTAGGCGGTCAAATTGTGAATTTTCTATTTCTGACTGATTTACACATAACAACTCAGGTCGATGGTCACAAGGCTGCAGTCACAGCTATTTTTACGGCGTGAGACAGTGACTCTTTGTGATAAGAGACACGTAAGGTGGAAAAACACAGTATACCACTGTGATCACAAGCACTCACGCATACAGTATGTGAGTAAACATGGACCTACTTGAAAAAGCGCGGCTGGTGTGTCATGTTGTTGTCCTGCAGCACTTTCCTCCTCTCCCGTTGCAGCTGCTCTATCCTCTGCTTCTGCTCCTCCGCTCCATCTGTGTTCCCCTCCTCCAGTAGCCTGAAACAGACAGAGCCAAGGAGTCAAACAGGAGAAGAAGGATTATTCCACCTCCTCCTCCTCCCCCCAGACGGCCGTGTTCTCTGCTTATTCACCTACACAACCATTAAAGTTCTGGCTGTCCCCTCTGTTTTATTTTAAACCATTAACTACGCTCGCTGGCCAATCAGATGACAGTTGGAAACATTTCTATAGGACAAAATGGCAACGGTGATGATGAAAAATTGAAGACGAGACAGACGAGCGGAGCACTGACCTCTGGTCCGGCCTGAAGCGTGAGTCTGTGGGGGGCAGCAGGGTTCGCGTGGAATCCAGTTCATTCAACTCCACCGCAAACTGGGTAAAGCCGTAGTACTGTTCCTGGTTCTCAGGCATAGGATCTACACACACATACACACACACATTAGCAGATGTGTCATGTGAAGGTCAGTGTTGTTTGATGGACGCGTTTGGTGAAGCAATCACTCACTTGCTCTCCATATGCATGTGGCAGAGGGGGGGTCGCCCTGATACACCCCCTCGTGCCACTTCCCAAATAAGGAGTGCACGACTCTTCCGTCCGAGTCGGTAATCACCGCCTCGATCTCGTTCACCGTTGAGCTCCACGATCTCGCCTGAAAAATAAAAAGAACAATAAATGCAAGTCATTTCTTCATTTAAATGTAATTCCTCTTCTGTAATTCCCCCTCTTCTGGGGCCGTTTCCCTTAATAGTGCTGAAAACAAACAGATTCTCTCCCTGGTGCAGCTTGTATCCATTGTAAAACCATTTTTTAAACTTAAGAGAGTTGTGTATAAGTAGAAACACCTTGTCTTAACAATAGAACTATTAAGAGACCCAACATAGAAAATAAAATAATGTTCCACTCTTGGAGGAGGGACATTAAACGGGCAGAACGGAACATGTGCATGTCCCCACCTTGATAAACGTGACTTTGCACTGGCAGGCGTCGCTGTTGAGGTTCTTGATGGCCATCTCCCCGTAGTGCTCGATCCAGCGCTGGCCACTCAGGATGTTGTGGATGCACGACGTCACTTTGTTCCACTCGTAATGATCCCCGAACCTGGAGAGAATCACAACAGGAACATCAATTCTGCTACAATTCCTACAGTATTACAAAAATTAATTCTGATCACTACAAAGCTCTAAGTGTGTGTGTTGGCAATTATAGTCTTGACCACACACACACGCACACTACACACACTACAAGCACCACACACGCACGCACGCACGCACGCACGCACGCACGCACGCACGCACGCACGCACGCACGCACGCACGCACGCACGCACGCACGCACGCACGCACGCACGCACGCACGCACGCACGCACGCACGCACGCACGCACGCACGCACGCACGCACGCACGCACGCACGCACGCACGCACGCACGCACACACACACACACACACACACACACACACACACACACACACACACACACACACACACACACACACACACACACACACACACACACGGGGCTTACTCAGATAGTGTGACATGTGTGCTTCCCACAGGAACGATCTCCATGGTTTTGCCCCAGAATTTGTTCTTCCACCGCACATCTGAAACAAATGAAGAAGAAATGAGCAGGTGAGAGGGTGAAAGCGCCAAACACTGGAGTCTATGTACATCAGTGTGTACTTACATCAATGGGTACATACATGTGGTTAATCTAAAGTTGAATAATCTGCACAATAACTGGCTGTTATGTAATATAAAAGTCTGACAGCTTTTGTATTTTGCATGTTTACAGATTTAGGAAGGGCAGAATGAGGGAAGAGAGAGAGGAAGAAGTGTGGAGAGAGGAACATCAAGGCCACAGAACGTTGCATAAGATTATTATACATGTACCACAACAACAACTTAAACTTAAATATAACCTACAGCATGTGCCTAATAACAATCACTCTCTATGTGTGCAGGCAGAGAAAACTGCCTCTAGCAGCTCGCACACACAAACACACACACACACACACTCTCTCTCTCTCCCGCTCACCTTGCCAAAAGGTGAAGTTCTTTGAATCGCAGTGACACACCGACACTGGCGGATGATGACTCACCTGGGAAACACACAGAGGAAGAGGGCAGATGAGGTGAAAGTCATCACACAGAACACACATCTGTACATCTACTACGTGGCGCTTATTCACCTAGAGCAAAAAACAGGCAGAGGGCGCTGTTCTCCCAGTATGGATGGCCGACTACAAACTATATGATGCAGATTGTTGATTGTTACTGTTTTGATGTGTTTGAGTCAGAGCTCCTTTGTAGTAAAGGGGAGTCACGTGTCATTCAATCAGATCTGTGTCACGTTCCGCCATGTTCTCTACCTGTTCAGCGATGAACCTGAATCCCTTGTCGGGTCTGTCACACTCGTACGTCTCTCCCAGGACGGGGTTGAAGGGTTTACTTCCTGCTCGAAAGTAGGAGGACGCATACGCAGATATGGCAAACGTAGCGACATACACCTGCAGAGAAATCAGAGGGTGGTGGGTTACATCTGCCCTGCGCATGTGTGTGTACGGTATGTTCCAGACAGGCATGAGTGCGTGTTTTCATAACACAACACGGGCACCGTCTGAGAAACTGCTGAGCGTGTGTGTGTGTATATGTGGCACTGCGAGTGTTCATGTGGGAGTGTAAGCGTGTCTGTACAAGACTCGACTGTGAACGGGCAGGATCCAGTGTGTCTTTTTGTGTGATTGAGTGTTAAAAAAACAAAAAGGAAGGAATACAGCATTTGTGCTGCAAATTACATTTTACGACAAGAAAGTCAGGATTCTCTATATTTTTCACCCTAAATTTCAACCCCTAATTGTTATAGCCAATGAAAAGCTAATTTAGGTGTCATGCAGCTTCCCTATCTGCTCTCCATAAGGACGTAAGACAGAGAGGACGTGCTTGTCTCCGTCTCCGTGTCCTCACCATGCGCTGGTAGGGGTCGTGTGTCTGGTTGGCGGTGTCCAGCAGCTCGCTGTACTCCAGCTCCTCACACAGCCTCTGCAGGGTGTTGAGCGGCTCGTTCAGCTGCACCGGCATGGCCACCTTGGACAGGTCCTTGCCGATGTTGTTTCTCAGGATGTGCCACAGGCTCACACTGCTTTCCGGACAGGGGGACGGCAGCGTGGTGCGGCGGCGGGGCACCATGGCGCCAACTAGTGGGGAAGGAGGAGGATTCCTTTTCAGCCTTAATCTCTTTTAACTCACGCCGGCCACTGTAGAACAAACTCATCACATCAAGTACCTGAGTTGTGTCTGTCCCTAGCTCCCTCATTGCTGTAGGTATCCATGGAGACGCTGTCACTGACGTCACTGATGTAGGAGTCGTCATCAGACACCTGGAGACAGAAATTTCCATGAGAAAAGGTCAGAGAGTAAGAGATACACAGCATCAAAAGGACACACACACACTACAGTGTGCTCAGGAAACACATCTGCCAGCACTGCTGCATTTGTTCTAAGAAGAGGAAGTGATGGACGGCGTCTGACCTCAGAGGATGAAGAGGAGAGCAGGTACTCTTGAGCATCAAAGAACTCCGATATGGACTCTGGGATGGACGCTTTGCTCTCGTTGGACACCTGGTGGACCAAAGAGTGGGAGCCGCCTGGATCCTCCTGATGAGAGAAACACCACTGTTACAACCATACAATGGCGGTTTGAGAACATTTCACAACTAATTTAGGCCGTTTTGATCTATAGATGACTTAATTTCACAAAACAAAATCATTACATTGTCTAAAAGCAACGGTATGCAAAATGAGCTGAGTCACTCACTGAGGCATAAGCGGTCTTCAAAACAACAACCTGCGTTGGCTGTGGGGCCTGGAGGTCGATGGTGTGCTTGACCCGGTCTCTCTCTGCGGACAGGGAGCTGTAGGCCGACTTCAGCGTGACGTGGACTGGACACGAGACAAACAAACGCCAAACAGAGACAGGAAATGAAAGACAAACTCTTCGCAGAAACGCGTCACAAGCCTCACAAGGTCCCCCAAAGTGGCCCAGACCCAGATAGTGACTCACTGTTGTTGGCCAGCCTGCAGAAGTCCTCCTGCAGGCGGGACACCTCCGTAGGTGAATCTGGAGATTCGGGACAAGCCTCCGGGGTGTTGGACTCGGTGGTGGAGAGATTTGGGTTAGAGGCGTGGAGGCGAGGGCTCTGAGACGAGATGCAGCTCGGGACCTGCAGGACAAAAGAAAGAGTGAGTGAGGCCACGGCGGTGATGTAACAGGGTCGCCGCGTGTCACACAGAGGGACACGCTGTCGTTTCTTCTTCTTCAAACACAGCAGATGGGTGAGAAACCGCGTGCGCACCTGTAGTGTGGCTTTGCCTTCTTTGCCGTTGTTCTTGGACCTCCATCTCCTCGGCCTCTTCTCCTTCTTGGGAATGTCCTGTGGCGTAACGAGGGAGAAGAGACCAAAGTGACCAACCACAGCAGGAACATTATTCCGGTGATATTCAAAAGGCCTGTGGAGCTGGTGAGTGAATGTCAGATATCTCCAAAATGCTTCAACTTCCAAAAATAACACAGTGAATATCAGTGACCTAGTTTGGGGCGTAATTATCATGAAAATGGAGTTTGTGCAATAGCTGGAGTGTGACTGCAGACTGCTTTTCTGTTACCACAAATGAGGTGATTACATGCTGAGCAAACATCCCAGTGAGTAAACACTGCCTGTGTGCGTGTGAGTGTGTGTGTGTGTGTGTGTTTACTTGTAGTGCACTGATGGCCGGGGCCGAGTACGTTCGGTGGATGACCTCCATGCTCTTCAGCAACAGGTTGAGCTCCAGCAGGTAAGACCCGCACTCCTCCAAGTCTGAGGATAAACACACACACACACAAACACATACACAGACACATACACAGACACATACACAGACACATACACAGACAACATACCAGATCAAAGTTTTGGCAGTGTACAGACTACAAGCGGGAGACGAGCCAGAACACAGAGAACGCAACGCGGTGCCAAGACAAACAACTCCCGACGGGCGAGGAGGCCGTTAAAATGCTGAAGCGGGTAAAGCAGGAACACGGAGAAGAGGCGACAGATACACAGGCACTGACCTTTGCAGCACTTCTGCATGTCCTCAGAGGAGTGGAGCCAGGAGCTGACCTTTGCCTGGTGGACCGAGGCCTGCTTGGTCAGAGTCGCCCTCTGCTTTCAGACGGAGACAACAAACAAACAAACAACGGCGTTACAACGGCGTCAGGAAGCAGAGAAGACGGCGGATCTGTTTTCTAAAAAAAAAAGCAAGTGACAGGGACGCCTTACTTTCCTCATGGAGTCATTGACGGTGGGGGAGGAGGAGGCGTGGGGGTGGAAGAGGTGCCTCTCGTGGGGGTAAGTGGCGATCTCGTTCTGGCGGAACACGCGGTGGTGGCGCAGCTTAGACACCCATTCCTCAAACAGCTCTGGAGACTTCACCTGAGAGGCCGGGAGAAGCGAAATCAGTCCGAGCCTCGTCACCTCAGGTGTTATGTTCTGGATCTGGCTGGTTACAAACTTTTCGGGCTCTTAACCAAGTTATTTTGGGTTGAAATGCTCCAAATTCTGTTAGCTCTGTGTCTGCGGTGAGTGGCAAGCTACCTTGAGGTGATAGATGTTGTCCTCCGTGTCCAGGTCGATGCACATGGCCTTCTTCTTGATGGACATGACGGATAGGCCGACGTCAATGCAGCCGTGAAGCTTCCCCTTCTTCAGCTAAAGGAAACAACACATGAGTGTTTCTGTGTGTGTGTGTATATAAGAATAACAGAGGGATGACTCTCTGGAGGGGACACTTACATCTGTTCCACGTTTTGCATACTTCAGGATGCCTCTCTCCAAAACAAAGTATCTCTAAGTGGGCAGAGAACAAACTGGATCAACACACACACACACACACACACACACACACACACATTCATACACACACAAATCACTCTCCTGACTTGGGTTATCACACTCTTTGCTTATACAAATACAGTTGCCAGCACTAAAAGTATGTTTTGTACTGATAACGCCACTTGTCCATGACCTTGCCAATAAATGTCATGGCAGCAGCACTAACCACCATGACATCGCTCCAGTTTTACAATATGAAAGAATTACACTGACGCAGCGTCGCGACAGAACAGGAAACCTCCATAAAAATGTTAAACACGGCATATTGACATGTCAATTCCTGTCACAAGGCCGCTGGTTCCGTGTCTGCATGAGAACAAAACACACACAGAAGAAAACGAGGAGGAGGAGAAGGAGGAGGTGTTGAGGTTACAGTATAATTAGCTGAGAATGAAAACAACAGACAGAAAGAGATTAAGAATCACCGCAAGTCCATTATTGCTGCTTTACACATTTTCCTGTAACTGAACTGAGTCAGCACAACTCAGATTGACATTTTTGACGTGGCGTGTTTCCCTCAGGAGGGGTGGGAAACACCCGAAATGCAAATTGAGCCGCGCAAATCTCCCGATAAATGCAAACCAGCAGTGAGTTGGGAGAGAACCTGCGTCCCCAGCTGAGACCTGTATCCGCCAGCTTTCAGGCCTTTGGGAGGTGCTCACCTTGTGCCATCCCTTCATGGGCCACTTCCTCCTCTTGAGTAAGAAGCCCTCCTGTTTGTCAGGCTCCTGCATGATGGCAGGAACCCCCCTGAGCCCCTCCACGATCTCCCAGCTGTCCTGGGGAGAGGAAGAGGAGGAGGAGGGGATGAGTCACATAGGAGAATGGGTTTCGCTCTCAAAAGTCTGTTGCTTTCCGCTGCCATGAAGGGGAGTGAGACAATCTAAACATGTTTTTGGGGTGTTAAAGGGCTAAGAAAATAAATACCAACAGATTGTTATTGTTACTGAAAGGCTGGATGTTGTAATTACAGTCGTTATTGCAAATAAAATAATGCCAGACCAGCATTTCATCCAGCAGTTAAATAAAAAACACATTCATTAATTAATTAATAATCTGATTCAAAGCAAAGATACACTGAAAAGCAACTTTACACACACACACACCTGGTTGCTGTCATGCCTGGAGGAGGAGCTGCTGTCACTGTGTGTGGGTGATGGCGATGTCATCGTTGCGCGACCGGTGCGCGTGCTTCCCGCCGCCGTCCTCTGGTTTCTGTGGAAACCGCCGCCGCCGTAGCAGCAGAGATCACAGCGGAGCCGCCGGGATCATCATCACTCTGACCTTTGAAGGCCACAACACACACACACATACAGCAAAGGTTACTGCGCGGAATAGATGGCGTCAGATCAATATTTCATTAGACGAGAGTGAAGAGCGCCTGGCGTCAGATGTGAAGAAGAAGAAAAAATGCGTAGCGCGTCCCCGCGTCTGCGCCCCCGGTAGACGCTGGACGCGGCGGTGTGGAGCTCGCCTGTCCCGCTGTTACGCCTCAATTCATGTGTGAGCGCTGGTTTAGCGCCTCACATCTGACGCCATAGCAGAGACAGCGCCATCTTTTAAAGAGAACAGCAGCAGCGGCGAGACGGAGAGGAAACGCGGTGTGTGCGTGTGTAGTCCGAGTGAAGTGAAGCGAAGTCCGCCTGTCTACTGTGTGTGTGTGTGTGAGTGTGTGTGTGTGTGTGTGTGTGTGTGTGTGTGTGTGTGTGTGTGTGTGTGTGTGTGGGGGGGGGGGGGGGGGGGGGGAGTTCGCCGGTGTGTGTGAGACAAGCCAAACATACCGCGATGAAGTTTGTTTGACATTAGATGTTTTTGTTTCGAACTAAAGTTCCCTTTTCGTTTCATTTTGAAATTCAATTACTTCTTGTTGAATATACACTTAAATGAAGATGTGACCTCAGCGACTGTGTGCATGTTCAGTCTCATACGGAGCCTCATGACCTCTCACATACACACAGTCCAGGGGTCAAGCATGTCACTTCACCTGTCAACTCTCATCTAAGTTAACTTCCATGATGGAACCAAACAGACACTAAGATCACAGTCTGGCCCGTCAAATTTGATCAATGGGATCAATGCCATAATTGTGAGACTGTTGGGCCTTGACAGAGATATGAATTCCACTCCAGGTGTACATCGGAGTACAAAGTAAACCTCCACATTGTCACTGTGATGTAACGTGCATTCCTCTCCTTGTGCCACTGCTGACGTGTCACAACCTGACTGTGTGCATGAGGGTATGTTATGTGTTCGTGGCCCTGCCACTCCCTTCACACTGTGAACAGGGCAGCCATCATGGTGGAAAACTACCCTGAGGGAATGCCGCTGGGCTTTGAGTGCACACAAGCATGAAAGTTTGTGTAAACTTCAGGATTGGAAGTTTGAGTGTGGAATGAGTGTGTGTGTGTATGGTGCAGTTCCCCAGGGCCTCAGTTACAGTCAGTACCATGCCCAGGACATGAGTCATCAACAACAGGAAAGAATGTGCTCAGTGCTCCGATACCCTCGACACATCATAACACACACAGTTAGCAACAGTCAACACTGGGCTAAACACAGAGCCAAGCACATGGACGGCCCACTTGCTTCACAGCGGAAGGACAGACGCCGTGTTTGAGTAGGTTTCAGAGATTAAACTTTGGGTGCGTTTGATTTAGCTCCTCAGGCTGTGAGGTTCACACTTTTCAGGCTGCGGCCTGCCCACCATGGGTGTGAAAAACTCCCTGTGATTATAGAATGGTTACACTGTAAACAAAAAAGCTGTATGCAACCATAACACACACCAGATGTGGTGTAGGATCTAAGGACCCTGATGGTGAATCTCCAGACAGGATTTGAGACAATTACCACCTAAACCTAGACTTCACAGGTCAGATCCGGTCCAGATTCACTCCTGTTGAGTGTCGACATTTCACACCACTTCCACACAACCGTGTTGCTCATCTTCAAACTAGTCATCTGCTGGTGGAATGCCGTCTCGTCTGACCGGTGTGCGGAACTGGAGGGAGAAACGCGGATGCACAGCAAAGAACTGGACCCCGTGCCGCGAGCCACCTACATACACAAACAGTCAGCATGTGCAGCTCAAACACTCCACTCACTCCATTACTTGGCAGCGGCATTTGCAGCAATGCACTTCCTCCAGACAAAACTTTTCAAAACACAAAATACAAACCACTTCCTCACTTCAGTGGCTTCGAAGCTCACGTGAACAGTAACAGTCTGATAAAAAAAAGCCCAAACCCCCTGCCGAGACCCTGACGTACCTGTGCTAAGTGATTACTGTAGTATTGTACACCGCTGGCACTGTAAGACTAGACGGGCTGTGTTTTACCACCACTCTTACGTAACGGGAGTCAATCATTAATGGCACAACACCTTGTTAATGACCTGTTAAGATGGAAAGGGGTCATTGTTGCAGCAGAAGGCCACAGAGTCACAAGGCCCGAACCAGGGAATCTAAGGTTTAAAGGGGATGAAAACCGGACAAATTTACGAGGTGAAATGTGAAGACTTGGTGCTTTTTAGTGTCAGAGTCCATGAAATCAGCTGATCGGAAGGATAAACAGAATTGATTTTGTCTTCATGGACAACTTTTGTCAATACACCCAAAGGAGCAGAGTGGCAAAGACGCCACCGGTAATCCACACGAGCGTTTCTCCTGGCATTTCTGCATGTTAGTGATACAGTTCAGGTTCTGTCTCCTCACAGGTTGGAGGCCACTGTCTTCCCAACTGTCGTTCTTGTGCACATTGCAATGATTGTATTACTTCTTTCCGATGTTGTGCCCCTCTCCGATATCAACCAACTGTGATAGCCTTTGTTAACCTGCTGGCTTACAAATATCCAATGCGTTGTAAATTAATACCCTGGTGATTTCACAAAACATCATGTTCCCAAATTATAGACCTGTGTTATGCACGCTGGGAACTGATGTGAGAAGACAACGGAAAGTTACTATAGGACACTGATCCATGAAGAAATGCAGGTTTAAAAGGGTCCAATGTCATTGAAGAGCACTTTCTGTATCTAACTGAACTTAGGTGGAGGCTCAATCCTGACCAACCTACAGACAAACTTGCCTGTTTGTGTTTCCCAAACCTCTCCCATGTCAAACTCTCTGTGCACACACACACAGCAGCAGCTCTCTGAATAGCTCTGGAATGTTGCTTGTCGGTGCATAATTGAACTAACACTTAAAAAACGATAATTTATCTAACATTGCCTGGTTTGACTCGACAACGGCTTTAAGCAATAATCGTATCTAAAGTAACCCCTGTTGTTTCCCCGGAGCAAAGCCTCTGTTCTCCCTCCCAGTTTTCGTGACAGAATCCCAAGAAAACAAGACTGAAGCCTGAGGGATTGTCAGGCTGGAGTTTCCAGTCCAGGCCCAACAAACACACAGACGCTGACTTATTTACCGACCCATCTGCTTTCAGCTTATACTTATTCTTTAAACAGCAGGACTGCCATCAACCCGGCAGTCCACATATCTGCATATCCCCCATTACCAGCAGACTGGGACTAGGAAAGGGCCCTCGCAGATGGTCTATGCGTGGCTCTGCCTCCCATAAAGAGCCAGAACCCTCTGGCAAAGCTTCTTCGCAGAATTATCAAATTAAAGCTGTGCATAATCTACTGATTATCATACTGAGAGCCGAGGAAGGGCGGCCTAACATCCGGCTTCATCATCTGGCTGCATCATCCGTCAAATTATTTAATGATTTTCAATAAAAGGATGTTGACTGATGTGTTCTTAAGACTGTGTGGAGACGGCGGCTGCAGGGGGAGAACAAGCATGGGGACAAACATGCAGATTCTTAAAGATGACATAATTAAAAAGCTGTATCACAAATGATGTCTTTGTGTGTCATTCCTACAGAAACAAGGCACACGCTGTGTTAGTGCTCAATCAGAAGTTGCTATGGATACAAAAACCAAAGCAAGTGCAAGAATATATTCAGTTTGTTTGTGCATGAAGGAAAATCTGAGGGCATAAAACATGGAGCTATTTATAGTTCTGGTGCCGCTACCGGCTGAACCATGATTTCTCAGTGTCTCCTTGGCACCGACTGGAAGATGGCCACCACATCCTGTAACCCTCAAAAACAAGTGAAGATCACACGTGAGGGGGTTCTCAGATTGGTCACTTGATGTATTAGTCAAGGCAGGAGCGTGCCATGTTTGCCATCTTTTCAGTGGGTGTTGTGTAAAAGAGTGAATGACACACAGATAAAACAATGACTCATGGCCACATTGGATGTTACGCCCAGACACGCTGCTGTTGGGATTAATATGCTGCTTGAACTCTGATCAGCTGACGGTGAGACACTTTATTGATTTCTAAGGGGGAATCCACTTTTGGCAATCCAGGGGTTTCCTGCCTGGCTCAAGGGCGCTATAGAAATGCAGATGCAGCCCAGGATGTTGGAGGTTAAAGGTTAATCTGTATGCCTGCCATTAAAACGGAGAGCTACTGTCCATTTGATCCAAGGCAGATATTTTTGGTGACTAGCACTAAAACCGGATCACACTCTATGTGTTTTTCGTCCATTTATAAACAGATTATTTCCTGTAATGTCACAACCTACAAGTCATGGACACACCACACTTAAGCTGAAATCACTACATGCTGGTGTGTGTTTACTACTGACCTACATTATGTGACTGTACATCAGTTTATTCAAACATGTAAACTTCAAAATAAGAGTGGGCCACCTCCACCTGCATTCACTCAATGGGCAGAGTTCACTCATACTACAATTGCGCAATACATAATGTATTTTTGCCAATCCATAGAATCCAGTCATAAAAAACACATATTACAGACACAAGTAGAGTGTTAAGTGTGTGTAAGCACTGGGACTATGAGCTCAAATCTTAATCAACAATAATAAAAATGTATCAACTGCAAAGAATGTTGTAAACTTTGGCATAGTGAAGTTTTCATGTTATTCTATTCTCTGCTGAAATACTGAATACTGAAGAGGGAGCGATCCAGGCACCATGATGGTACACACTGTACCACAGGTTGAGAACCAGTGTGCTGTGAGCTCCTAACATGCAAAGTTCCATCTTAATGTGATCTTAACTCAGGATTTCCCGACTAATTGAAACGCTTTAGGTAGAATGTCGTCACTGTAATATCAGTACTGTGTAATACTACTGAATTTGTGTGTGTAATAGTCAAAGTGAGCGGGGACACACTCCTCAGGTGTCCCGCTTACATTCACTGCTGCCAGCTGCCAACACAGCAGCTCGAACTTGTCCACATAGACAAAATGTCCACACACACGCACAAAAACATACCATGTGTTCAAAAAAGCTGCGCACACAGAGTACCGATACACACACCGAAACTACACGTTAACCTGAGCGTGTACACACACTCACACACCGCACACACACACATATTCAGACCAAATGTCAGCAGAAAGTCCCATTAATAATTCTATCGACAGCGGCGAGGTTTCACACTGATTCGAGCGCTATGACTGTCGATTCATTCAAACGGAAGCTGGAGTCATAGGAACCACACACACACTCTCGTATACATTCACACCATAACGCAGATAAAAGGTAAATAAAGAGATTCTTACGGTTGTGAGTCGAAACTACAGCATCTTTTCGTGGAAGAAGGAACCTCGGCGTACCTGACTGCTGCGGGCTGCAGCTGCGCGAGCGTCATGCCCAAGGTTGTGGAGGGGGAGGGGCCTGTCGTGACAAACGTTCCTCTCGACCAATCACGTATGGAAGGCGGGTAAAAAAGGCGGGGCCGACACGTTTTTGAATTGACCGTGTGGTGACGTAACCAAAGTCAGCCCTTGAAGTAAATAAATAAACACATAATTAAGTAAGACGACGCCAGTCTAAAAGAAAAAAAAAAATCTTCATAGACCATAGGAGTTTGTAGAAAAGGGGCACACAAAATAAAATAAAATGAAACAAAATAGTATTTGTGTGACATTTATTGTGTAGCACCTTTATTGGTAGTAGTTGTAGTAGTAGTTCATAATGTGTAACTCAAGACGGTTGTAAATGAGGATTCACAGTGGCACTTCGAATAACATCAATGAATCTTTGATGTGACCTTTGTGTGACGTTTGTGTGCCCTTTTGTGTAGCACTTCGTATCGCCTCTAATTTGATTTTATTAGTTGTAATATTTATTAAATAGGGTTACATGACTACGTTTCTCTTTAACATCATGTCTTATTTTTGTTTTAATAAAATATTACCCTCAAATATCAATTACATGCCTGGCGCATACCTACGACAACAACACAGGGCTGGATTGATATAATCTCTGACCAAAATCTTGTTGAAGAATACAAGGACAAATGTATTCACAGAAAGCTCTTGAGTGCAGCTTCAAGGGTTAAACCCCATAACCCACCAGGTAAGCACCCAGCTCAGGAGATGTGTTCCATTCGTTTATTTTTGTCTCCTAGTGTAGCTGACAGGAACAGTTTCTTCTTATATAAAAGCCAGTTTTTGTCTTTTGTTCTAATCTGGCAGCAATCATTTCATCAAAACACTGTGGTGTGACAGATTGTTTGATGATTCTCCTCAGACATTCTGGCTGCGAAAGATGGCTTTACCCACAACTGTTGCTTGTTGTCACGATGAGTAAGTGACAGAAGCGGGAAAGTTAGCATCACTGCACTGAGTAAGCGAGTGGGAGATCGAGCGAGCGAGCATGTGTTTGTGTGTGTGTGTGTGTGTGTTCTGTCCACTTCTTTGTTCTACCACCATTCTTGCCCTTGTTGCTCTTGACCACCTTCATGTCTGAATTTGTTTACACAGCAAAGCAAATTTCCTCCTTTGCATAGGTATGTCACTTCCTGCCTGGGCCCATTTCTATGGCAACACAGAGAAGGGAATACAGAAAAGGGGCGGGGGGGTTCTGAAAGGCACAGCTGGAGTCGTTGGAGTGTGTGTGTGTGTGTGTGTGTGCAGAGAAAAAAGTCATGGCACACTGTTCATGGGAGAATGAATGCAGGTTGGAGACATACGATACAAAGGTGTGGTGGTTGTAGAATAGAGAGGAAGAGCGTCTACCCATCTAAGATCCTTTCACAGACAAACCGAGGCTTAACTACTACAAATATTGTCACAACAAAACACACCCTACTTCACCTGACAACACAGACACACACACACTCAACCACGCCTGTCTGAAAACGCATCAACCAGCGTCGCATATTCCTATTGTAAATTAGAGAAAAGGTCATGTGAGGTGCAGAGACATTCTTTAGATGTTGTAGTGAAAGGAGATAGCCGACACTATGTAGCGTCAGTCACTATTTGTATCACCTATCACCTCTCAGCACTTACACACGCATTGACATGATGTAGGACAGTGTCATCTATAGGTTGAATGCGGTCGCTGCAACCTGTATCATTCTAATTGCTGCTGGTTGTATTACAGATTCTGCTTTGATTGATTTGAGTTCTTTGCTCTGCATAACAAGAAAATAAAGAAAACTGTTTAATTCTATTTGTCTCTACTACATTTTTGATTCCACAGAAGCAATCCACAGAATGAATTTGCAGAGAGTGATTCCACCTCCCTTGTCTTATTGTTTACAGTCACGTGTCCCTTTTGTCCATCTGGTCTGTGAAAATCTGGACATTTTTACCAAAAAATAATATCCCAGCAAAATTTCACATTCTAATAAGCCTGGGATGACAACATTTTGAAATGGAAAAAAGATTGGTGCTCAAAAGAATGTACAAAAAATATCAACATCTTTTCATGTGATGAGTGAGGCATTCTATGCTTTGTACTGTTCCGTGTCTGCAGATGGCGCTGTTGCACAGAAGCAGCTCGGCTTGTTGCTTGGTCGACAGCTGCAGATCAGATGTTCCTGCCGTCGAAGTTACTGACTGATTGCTTTGTTTCACCGACTCACAGAGAGATTTTCTCCTTGTAATCCGCCTTCGTTTGTAGCTTGTAACTCACTTGTCGTGCGTCTCGCTTTCACCCACGCACTCGTGTCCATGCGTGCCTGTGCAGCCTGAGCGCAAACGTTATCTTCCACGGACCTTGGTGATCTTCAGATCTTCAGGCACTATGTTCCCTCTGTGTCATTATGTGATTGAGGCTGATTACGTGCGTGCAGACAGCTTCTATCAAACTTGGGAGATCAAAGCGTTACACACACTCATACACACACACACTCTCTATCCTTTACATTACCCTCCTTTATTCCTCTATCTCCCCCTCCACCCTTTCAACTGAGCAAAAGCATGTTCTGTAATTTTTACCAGATGTCTTCTCTCCCTCCCTTCCTCCCTCTATTCCCTCCATTCTAAACTCTCTGAGGGTTGACTCCTCTCGCTCGGCCAGCCTCCCCTCTCTCTCCTCTCCCTCTGCTCGACGTAGCGTGACCCCGGGAGGTCAGGACAGGCTGGAGCTCTCCCAAAAGAAGGAAAAGGAATGCCGGGCAAATGCGTTTCCCACATTTCAGGATGTGCTCGTGCTATCAGCAGTCAGTCACAGGGTCTACAGTGCGTTATGGTTGCACCCGCTGTTTGTGAGTGTTTGGATAAAGTACCTCAAAGTCGTACTTGAGCAAAAGTGGAGATATTATAAACAGAGGATGTGCTTTGTTTAGAAGTGGAGTTCTTCAAAATGTCATGTTCTCTACATACAAACGACTGCAAGAACATGATACAGACACACTATTAAAATCTCTATTAAAAGAAGTGATGAGGACGCATTAAAGGCTTAAACTTCAACTTGGACTTGTACCTTTAACAGTGTTGCTCACATTTCTGTCATAGTTTGGACAAAAATAGTGCAGGAGTGGTAATGGTGTGTGCACTCGTTCACTCTCTCCCTCCATCTTGCCTTCTTTGCCTTCTTTTCTTCCCTCGTACGATGGGAACCAGCTGGGGGATGAAGGGGAGGGGCGGGAGGGGTTAGGATGCCAGAGGGGCAGCAGGAATGGGGCCCAGATGCTCCCAAACATCTCCACTCAGGTTGAAGATGTGGTGCAGCATCCACCATCGTGCATGTGTGTCTGCTGAGAGGATTAAAGTATGACTCTCTATATGTGTGTGTGTATGTGTGTCTGTGTGTGTGTGTGTGTGTGTGTGTGTGTGTGTGTGTGTGTGTGTGTGTGTGTGAGCATATCCACAACAGAAACGCACAACGCTGCTAATGCGTGTGAAGTGAGTGGAGATCTGTGAATCCCAGCTCTGGCTAAGGGACTTAATGATCCCAACAGCTGCTGCTCATGTAAACTCCACACACACACACACACACACACACACACACACACACACACACACACACACTCACATACATATACACCTCTGCCCGCCCCCGCCTCATTGCCCCTTTCTTTCCCTTTGCTTTGCTCTCTCTCTCTCCTCTCTCTCACTTGCTTCTTTTATCCCTCACATTTACTCTCCAACACGTTGAAGTCACGTTGACTTTGCAGCCACACACACACACACACACACACACACAAGGTCAATATGTTGTTTGAGTGGCTTGTTGCTCATTGATCAGAGCACAAAGCTGCTGTTCATCTTCATCTTCATCCTGCTCCACCCTGTACACTGATCACCATCACCAGTCCCAGATATCTTCTTGTTTCATGTGGTGGTCTTCCATTACCAGGATGTTTCACATCAGCTTTGTCTCTCCGCTGCTTTTGAAGCCCCAGGGGGAAAAGTGACTCTTCTGAGATGCAATCAGACGCACATGTTTCCTCTAACACCACATCCTGACTCTGTGTGAGGTTCATTAGTCCCTCATACTGTCACTCCTGCTGCGTGAGGGCTGCCTAGGTGTGTGTGTGCATGTATAAGATGTGTGCACTGTGAATGTGTGTTTAGAGAGTCCTCATAGGTGTGTGTGTGATTAATTATTGCCTCCAGGTTGTCTCCCACTGGGATTTATGTGATTCTGATGGCCTGTGCATTTGTGTGCGTGTATGTGTGTGTGTGTAGAGTCTCAGTCCCTACTTGTGTGTGTTCTTTATCATGTAATCAAAGCACAGCCTTCAACTTCTGTTCCACATCTTAGTATAGGTCACTTTTTAAGAAGCTGTGCACACAAAATGGATCTATGTGTCTATTTGTCTGTCTCTATGTGTATTTAGGCAACATAGCTCTGAAATGTCATGATTACTTTTTATGAAATTTTATATAGAGTTGGGTCATGGGCCAAAGGACACTATACCCGATTTTGTGGTGGATTTGGATCATAGCTTTAAAGTTAATCGATTTTTAAAACATAATTTGTAGGCCATAGACAACCATTCAGACTGCTTTTCCTTCGTTGTCACTAGGTTACCACTAGATGGTAGCAGAGACTAAGGACGGCACAGGTCAAGGTCAAACCAATTAAATCTCCATCACTGGATCTGGAACGCTATGATCTGGACCTTGAGGTCAACAATTAATTTTCAAATGTACGTAACGTGTCTTCAATTGATCTATAGCGGTTCTGCCATAATTAAATGTCCAATATTATCTCCTAGTTTGAGCCAAATGCACAGAGAGATGCGTTTTTTTGGTTGTTATGGCAACTTGGAGAGAAATACTTGTGCTTGGTTGAGGTTATTATGGTTGAACTTCTCAAATTCAACTCCAGTATTGCTAAAATACTCCTTTATACAAACGATCTTTCAACACCTGAGGGCCGAGTGGCAGAAACGTAACATAACACTCCTAGACGACCTACATACACTGCAGTATCGCCTCCACACACACACACACACACACACACACACACACACACACACACACACACACACAAACTCACTCAAGTCTGACCTGCATATCCTTTATTTCCTGCAGACGCACACACGCACGCACACATACACACATACACACGCGCGCACACAAACACACACACACAAACACACACACACACACACACACTGTCAGCCCCAGTGAAACAGACACACTTGACCGCAGACACACAACACCTCCTCTTTCTCCCTGTGATGGAATCAGGTTGCTCGCCCTCTCTCTCTCTCTCTCTCCCTCTCTCTCTCTGCTGAGGGAATGAGAGTGTCATATGGCTCACTGATTGGACGGCAAGAGGCCCCCTGGGAGGAGAGCAGAGGTGAAGAAGGAAAGATGGGCCCGGTTGAAGCCAGCCTGAGGGTTTTCGGTGTGTGTGCAGGCACGGGGGCAGACGCCTCTGCTCGGGGTCCTTAATGCCGTTCATTGTGGGAGTCTTTGTGAATCTGGGTCAAATCCCTCACAACCATCTCATTTTATCTGCACATCTCATTTACATTTTTACCCAAAAGGACCTTTGAGCAGATAGTTTGCTCATCCCTGGTCTTCCTGTGTGTGTTCTGACATTAAAGTTAAGCACATGCACACAAACACACACACACACTCAGGTTACTTCTGACGCTGCAGCGGGGAAACCAGTCTGCATGTAAACTCTATTCTGCTTTACTGTCTGTTGCTATTCAGTGTTACTCTGACACAGACCAGACGAAAGCCATAAAACAAATGGACTGGACCCGGTGTGTCTGAGGCCAAATAGCTGAGCTCAATGACTGTTCTCTCAGTGTGTGTGTGTGTTCCTGGGAGAGAGAGGGAGAGAAAGAGAGAGAGAGAGGACCAAACAGGAAATGACCTCCCAGAGAGAGGCCTTCCCCAAGGGTTTTCTCTGTCCCTCTCTCTCTCTCTCTCGCTCTCACACACACACACACACACACACACACACACACACACACACACACACACACACACACACACACACACACACACACACACACACACACACACGCCCTGAGCTATAAGTCTAAAGTTTGACTGTGACATACACAGATAGACACGCATGTGAATGGGATTAATTATTGACTGTTGTGGTTTCTGTGCTGGAAATGCAAGAAGCTCACAGCTACAACAGTCATCCATTAGCTCGGCTCTGGAAACCATTGCATCACTTATTTCTCAAGGGTGGTGTGTGTGTTTGTGTGTGTTTTTGTGTGTGTGTTAGTGCGTGCGTGTGTTTGTGACTTTTATATGTATGTCCTAAAATTTATCCCACCCAGGGATGGCAAAGCTCCCGAAGAGAGCGAGAAAGAGAAAAGAGCTGGTTGCTTTTGTCTCAAGATGAACATGTGATTACAGCAGAGAATGTGGGTGTGTACTGTGCATGAGTGTGTGTGTGTGTGTGGGCACCTTAGTGGGCCAACCAATGTGAAACAATGTGATTGACAGGCAAAAAATTAGTAAAATAGTAAATAAAGAGGTTTTCATACTACACACCACCCATCCACCCAAGCAGAGTGCAGCCATGTGTGTGTGTGTGTGTGTGTGTCAGGGGGTGAGCGCTTGACCTCATGTGCCATAAATGTGCAGAGATCTTGGCAGTAACCCTGCATGTTTCACAGAGTGGAGAACAAAACTTCACATCGTTCTCCATTCTGCAAAAATATCTGTTACAAGATCTTCACATGCCACACATCCACCATGTGTGTGTGTGTGTGTGTGTGTGTGTGTGTGTGTGTGTGTGTGTGTTTCCAGGTCTTTCAAGTCAAAGATCCTTTGCTCAGATTTGGCACCTCGCCTCGTCAGACTTAACACACTTCATGACCCGAATTCCTTCATACGCAAATGTGAACCATCTGTGTTCCTTAAATACAGCACATGGGGCGTTAATGGGAACGTGGTAAATTACAGTTCCACTACATGTTGATGCTGTTCCTACTGTACAGAATGTGTGGACTGTTGATACGTTGATGGCACTTACATCAAACTAAAGGTCATGTTGGCAGTGTAACACATCAAAACACACACATCTGACTGGCTACTATAGCTTATCAAAACTAATTATAGTGATTTCTATCCTGTCACATACTTCATGAGTGATCCTGATTTGCTTTGTGTGCACAACTGAGAGGAAAACCAGGACTTCTGGGTCCTCCTGGGATTCCGTGGGAAGGAAATTTCCCCGTCTGCTTTGTCCATAAAGGATCTGATCCAGATCTCAGACCCCTGGTGACTGCGGGGGCGCGCACAAAACTCGGTCAAAGGGTTTTTCAATCGCCCCCCTTCTTGCCTCTCTCTCTCACACACACTGTAGTCTGGGAGAGTGTGTGTGTGCGTGCTCGCTTACCTGCGTGCACGCGCGAAACTCTGTAAACCCATGCGTCAAGACTTGTGCACATCTGGTTTTGGCAGGGACGCGCAGTTGCAGGGGAGGGACCACTTTTTTTAGCGTGTGTGTGTGTGAGTGTGTAATTTGTGTGTGTGTAATTTGCAGCAGATGACCACTTGAGGGGGGATGGAGGCTTATTGGGGAGGTGAGCGTTTCCTCAGACAGCATCGGAGCGCTCTGCTTACATGTATTTGCTCGATCGATCCATCGATTATGCCGCGCGGGGATCGATCCGGCAGCTTGTAGGATGAGCTCAGACTTTTCTCCCTGCAGCAACAAGTGAATAATGGGCGAGTCGGTCCGCAGGGTGAGAGAGGAGAGCGGCGGCTGCACCTGAACGTGAAGCGAATGAGCCTCTGGTCCGCGCCGTGGGAATGGATCCCGGGAATCTCCTCGCTGGAATCTGCCTCTTCCTGCTGTCGCTCTGGGGGTTTGGCTCGTCATCGCCGGCGACGAGCTTCTGTCCGGACCGCTGCGACTGTCAGCACCCGCAGCATCTCATGTGCACCAACCGCGGGCTGCGAGCTGTGCCCAAGCCGGCGGCGAGGGTGCCCGAGGAGGTGCTGGTGTTCAGCCTGGGGGGAAACTTCATCAGCAACGTGTCCGCCTTCGACTTCACGCGGTACAACGACCTGGTGAGACTCAATCTGCAGTACAACCAGATCCAAACCATCCACCCCAAAGCGTTTGAGAAGCTCTCCAAGCTTCAGGAGCTCTACCTGGGACACAACCTGCTCTCATCTATACCTGCAGGGACTTTACAACCCCTGAAGAAGTTAACGATTCTCTATGGCAACAACAATGACATCAAGAAAATCACAGCTGATCTCTTTGCCAACTTGGAAAGTCTGGTGAAACTACGTCTGGACGGCAATGCCATAGAAACTCTGCAGGACTCTGTGTTTAAGAGTGTGAGCAGTTTGCATTATCTCCATCTGGAACACAACAAGCTGCATCACATCCACAGAAATGCCTTCTCCAAGCTCACCAACCTGCGATTCCTCAACCTGGCACATAACCAGCAGTCAGCCGTGCATAGTGTGTTCACTTTCTCACAGCTTAAAGCTCTGACCACTCTGCTGCTGTCGGAGAACCAGATCCAGTCCGTGGGGAACTTCGTCTTCCAGAACCTAAAGAAACTGTCCAGACTCTCCCTGAGCAACAACAGGATCTCCCGGATGGACGGCGGCGCTCTAAAGGGCCTGTCAAGCCTCAGGGAGCTGCTGGTGGACGGCAACGAGCTGAGTGAAATCCCCGCCGGTCTCCTGGACCCCCTGGAGAGAATCGAGGAGCTGGACTTCAGTCGGAACCAGATCTCCACAGTGGACTCTTTGGCTTTTTCGCAACTGAAACATCTGAGGGTGCTGAAGCTCAAGAACAACCAGCTCACCAGCCTCTCTGGTGGCATATTTGCCCTCAACAACGTGCTTTACGACTTGGATCTCCATGGCAACAACTGGACCTGCGACTGTCGCCTGGAGGAGCTGAAAAGATGGATGACCGCTGCTCATTCTCAGGGTAAATTGTTGACTGTTTTTGTGCAGTGTCACCACCCGGCAACCCTGAGGGGGAAATATCTGGATTATGTGAACAGCACCCAGCTCCAGCTCCTCGGGAACTGGACCCAGCTGTGTGGGGTCCAAGCTGGGCCAGAGGAGAGCAGAGGAGGGGGTCTGCTGGTGAAGGAGGCGGAGGAGGAGACAGGGTGGACAGGCAATGAAGACCAAGCAGAGACAGAAGGAGGGGGAGTAGGAGGAGGGGGTCAGGTTGCGGAGGAAGAAGTTGCAGATTTGGATGATGGTGTGATGATGAGGAGGGAGGGAGAGAAAAGGAAGAGAGAGGGAGTCCAGAGAGACCAAGGGGGTTCAGAGGAGGTAGAGACGTCAAGAAAGAGTCCAAAGAAATTAGTAGCAGGGGGGAGACGCGCCAAAGGGAGACGAAGGTCCAATTCAACTTCCAGAGCAGATCCACCAACCACGTCCTCACCAACGACCTCACTGAGTCAGAGCACAGAGCAGAACACACACCACCATCAGCCAATCACAGGGCTCACCACCGCCTCCACGCTGCAGTCAGGAGAGCACTTTGACCTCCGGAGGTCGAGTCAGGAAGGTCTGCCAGTCATCGGCGACCCCTGTGTCTTCAACCACCATTACATCACAAACGTGTCAGTAGACCAGATCACCTCCAGCACCGTCACAGTCTACTGGACCACCAGGGAGCATCACCGCTACACACCACGACCCGGGCCAGGGTCGGATGAGGTCCACTACCGGATCTTGTTTGACCGGTTTGGCACCCCAGATCGTTTCCCGCGTTACGTTTACGCTCGCGGCTCAGCTCGCTCGGTAACGCTTCGAGAGCTGAGCGCAGATGTGACCTACGTGGTGTGCGTGGAGGGAGTCGTAGGAGGATCAGTGTGTCTGGTCGCTCCTCGTGACCACTGTGCCGGTTTGGTCACTCTCCCCGAGGGCTTCACCCAAGGGGGCAGACTGACCTTTGACCTCCAGCTGGTGACCGTGGCGACACTAGCCGGCAACGCTATGCTTTTGCTGGTGATCGGCTGCGTATGGCTGGGGCGGAACCTGAAGAAGAGGCTGCAGAAGAGGAAGTCTGCCGTGCACGTGCGGCACATGTACTCCACCCGACGACCGTTTCGTCCCGCCATGACAACCGCTGCTGTATCCGCTGACTTTACCAGCTACCAAAGCAGTCGTCCGCAGAGACTGGGTCCTTTGGAAGAGGGCGACCTCATGGAGTTCCCCTGCGATCGCTTTATGGACTGCAGCAGTGTTCGCAGAGACAGTGACATGCAGAGATTCTCCGACTAGAACTCAGTAGCGACGTTTACACTCAGTTTACATATAGGCTACTCAATTGTAAGAACTCGACTTGACTTCACCACTTCCTCACGCATACTGCAGTCCCTGAAATGTTTAGCTAGCTACTACATCTTTGGCTAACTGCTCGCTACATCACTGGCATAGCTACAAGTAACATTTAAGAGCTAAATGTTTACGCAGAGCTTCTTCATCATTGTGACTAAAAAATTAATCTATTTATGTGTTTACATTCCTGTTGAAAACCCAAATGGCATTGGCTTTTAGCCAAACTACGCTAATCCTGATGAAATAGCTAAATTTGCGATGCTAGTAGCATGTGGGGGCTTGACTGAACGTGTGAGGAAGAGGTGAGCTGAGCAGCCTGCATGTAAACAGGATTGTAAGTGGACGACTTATGAACGCAGCTGGTGTAAACATGTGCGTGCATGTAAACTTGGCTAAAGAGAATTACACATGACTTGCATGTCCAGCGTTTTGATCGTTTGTATGTATAGAATCCAGACGTGCTGATCTGAGCCGGTGCAGCACATTGAAACCGGCTCAAACAGACAATAGACCAGCTGAACAGACGCCGGAGGAAGTCCATCCCTCTGACACTTCCTTTTCCTGCTTTGTCCCTTTCCTCTTTCATTTCCTTGCACCTGCACATGTTTTCTAAGCGTGCGATTTTGCCATATGTGTGTGTGTGTGTGTGTGTGTGTGTGCACGAGTGTGAAGGATTGATCACTGATTTCAACCAAGGTGCTAATATTGAACACCACAGACGCCATAAAGTGTCTCCCTGTGTGTGTTTGTACAGTTTGTAATGGAGCTGCTGGATGTTTTGTATCACGTCTGCTCTGTTTTTATACTTTTATATGAGATTTTGTATCTTTCTTCATTACAAAAAAAAAGTAAAATCCCCAACAATGTGACTGATTTGTCATTTGATATTTAAGGTTATATTTCCTACCACAATATTCACCTACATTATATATAAACACACAAACACGTATCCCTAAAGACAATGATTATGTGTCAAGCATGGATGAGAACGGTTTCTGACATTAAATTAAGTATTTTTCATGATGTTAATTTTAAGGTGTTTTAACTTTTATATGGTGCAATTATGTGTTTTACAAAGGTGGAATAATGAACAAGTGTTTTCTCTGTAATGACTGTTGAGTGAATTAAAGGGAGTTTCTGAGGGTGGAGAGGTAAGTAACATTATAGTTTAGACGTGTGTGTGCTTGTGTATGTGTGTGTGCCTGCAGTGAAATTGTATGCATGTTGAGATGAAATCTGGCAAAAATTAAGCAGTTCCTTTGTTTGAGCAGACAGGGTGGAGTTCCTCCCACACTTAGTCTAAATCACACACACACGCTCTCTGTCACACACACACATGCAAATTAACACAAAGACATCTGACATCGTTTTGAGGGTCATTCACATCTTGAACTAAACAAAGTCCATCAGTGTGGGATGATTCCTTCATGCAGTCACACTCCACAATGTAAAAGAGGGGGAATTAACTGTGATCCAGTCCCTCTTTTTAATATCAAATCTAGTCACTAGATGGCAGACTAGACCACAAAGCAAAGAGTCTAACTGAGGAGAAATCTCTGCGTGCTAACTCCAAACATGAATGATGTCAGGAGAGCTGATTTATTGTTATTAAATAGGTGAAGGATTAGAGAGAAGAAGAAGAATACAAATGGATTTATTGTAGCATCAGACTTACAGCAATTGTTGAGATCTTTACAATATGAAAACCAAACTGACTAAAAATATAATGCTTGTAAAGAAAATCTAATGTCTATTACAAAAACTATGTCTAAACATTTCTCATCTGTCATTATAATAAACATTTTAAGTAACAAAACACGGCTGAGAAGGCAGAAGTTAGGCACTGTAGGTCCTGTCAATCAAATGTCATGTTACTTCTGGGTTTTTTAGTTTATTTAGATTCAATTCTAAGCAAAAATACAAAAAGACACACTGTGTGTTATGATGTGGTATGCGTGTGTCGGTGGGTCGCAGGTAAAGGTTCCATCAGAACCAAACCCGGTTCCCTGATTATCAAACCAGATCCAGTGGTGTGTTCAGCTGGACTCTATTTCAGTCCAGGCCCCTCCTCCTCTTTACGTGTCAGAGGAGGACTATTGTCCACGGCGAGACTCGCGTCCCTTGTTGTCTCCTGCGGTGGAGGAGGAGGAGGTGGAGACACAGTTGTGTTGGATGGCGTGCAGATGTGACCCAGGGCCTACAGGGGTGGGGCTTCCTCCCGGGCTCACCCCTGCAGCTGGACACAGAGACACAGATCTGTCATGTCTGCGTATGTACGGACGTGCGTCTTAACAAGGTTTTCATGATTAAAGGAAATGCTACGTCTGAACTCGCTTGATGTTGAGTTTTTGTAAGTTGGAGCATTCTGGAGATGTTTGGTGATCACTTGCCTCATTTATATTTAGCTTTCTTATTTTGGTGTGCACAGAACTTCAAGCGACACATGACAAACAATGTTTCAGGGTCAAAGGTCACAGGAAAACACTTTCAGATGCAACAGTAACAACACATATATGAAATTAAACGTATGAATTCATGTAGAGGAGCTTTAAAGGCTTTATTGTTCCATGGATCCTTAAGAGTCCAGTCTAAGGATGACTGATCTACTGTAGGCCTGGTCAGTGAACACATCACCAAAATGCTCCAGTTTAAAAAACAAGGTGTAACAAGGATCTGATTTGGACGTTGCCAGTTTGTAGCTGAACAGATAAGTGGCACAAAACTACTTGTGTTAACCAAACATCTCTTAGTGCCTTAATCGTCATGGAAACAGGTCTCACATTTACATGACATTTCTGAAACTGGGTTACTGCTGAAAGTGGAGCATTACCACCTTACTGAAGCGTGTGTGTGCGTGTGCGTGTGAATAATTACCCAGTGCAGTGTTTAAAGAAAAATATCTCTTTTATTTTTACATATGAATACTGTACATACAGGTATAAAGACAACAATTGAAATGGATGAATGTAACACGTGCCTATATTGCATCCCTCTTTGTACTCTGAGGCTCTGCTCTTATTTTAACCACCGAGGTGCTTCAGCCGCTCACAGGCTGAACTCTGAACTCTGACCCTGCCCGGAGTGCAAGATGGGCACGGTACACCTTTTGTTCCACACTAGCTTCATGCCAGGCAAATACAGCCAATCACAGAAAAGCTTTGCAATCCATACAATCAGTCTAGGTTCAGCTCATTAGATGAGTTATTAAACTTAACCCTTACATACTGCTCGGGTCACATTTGACCCATTTTGACTTTTGAGATGATAATAACAAAACAAAACAAAACACTGAATATTTAATTGTTAAAGCCTGAATTTGTATCCGTGGTGACACAAAATGTACAAAAGGAAATACTGAAGCTGAAGATAAATTGTTGTATATTCTGGATCCATATTCATGTGAATTTATGTGTCATACCAATTGTGTTAGATTTTTTGAATTAAGGTTATAATATTTATGTTCTCCTCACATTTAGTAAACTAGATTAAAATTTCTGCTGGCAATTAGGGATCACCCACTTGTTGACTGCAGATCAGGTGCTTGTAAAAAATATATTTGCAGTTCCAAATCCAGTATAGAGAGTCTAAAAAGGAGCCGTTCCATACTGTGCAAGGCATAAACTATGACCAGTATGAGTATGTAAGGGTTAACGTGGTGAAATAGTCCTTTAAAAGGAGCGTTAAGAGTGCAGTGCTTAGCCCTGATTGGTTCTCCGAAGGAATAAAAGTGCATATGGACTAATATTTGGAGACTGTGGGGTCAAAAGCAGGGTGGTGACTCTTAAGTGCCTTGTGGTTGTGCTTGCAGTTTACAGTGGCATCATTTAAGGCACAGTACACCCTGCCCGTATGCACGGGGGGTGGGGTGGTGGTGGTCCGTCATAATGGGGTGATGGATACCTTATCTGCTCGTGTAGGGGAGGGTGGCTGAGTTATACGTTCAGTGGGTGGAGATGACTGGTGTCAGGCGGAGGGGGAAGCTGGTGGGAGTGCAGGGTGGTGGGCTGGGGGAGGGGGGGGCGGGGGGTGTTACTCACTGGGGTACCCCTGTGCCTCTTTCTGCCGGGCGGTGACAGGACAGTCCTTATGGGTCAGCAGAATCTGCTTCAGTTGACCCACCTCTGACTTCAGCGACGTCACCTCGTTCTGCCAAACACATACCAAAATGAGCATTCGTGACAAGTATGTGTGCGTGTGTTGTGTGTGTGTGTGTAGAGTATGTCCCACCTGTAGCTGCAGGTTTGTGTGCGTCAGCTCCTCTGCTTTCTTCTCCAGTGATGACACCCACAGTTTCCTCTTCTGCCGGCAGCGAGTGGCAGCAGCTCGGTTACGCTCCAGGAATTTCTGCCTGCGCTCGTCGGGGTCTTGATCACTTGTTCTCCTGCGACGGCCTCCTCCTCCACCACTGCAGCTGCCACCAGGTTGCACTGTATGTTGGGGTGACAGGGAGGGCTGCATGTGCTGTGCTACAGGTGACAGCTGTGAAAAAAACAGGAAAACACAACACACACCTAATTATAGAATGAAGATAACAAGGGACTGAAGACCCTAAACTGATCAGTTATTCTTTTCCTCAATTATATTCTTGCAAAGAAACCAAAAACACAAAATAAATTGTATCATGTAGTTTTCTTTAGCATGTTTCAGTATTTTCAAAGCAATACAAATAAATATAAATATAAATATATGTACAAGTATAAGTATAAGTATAAGTATAAATATAAATATAAATATAAATATAAATATAAATATAAATATATATAAAGCAATTTATATTTTTTCTTTACTCATTACATTTTTTCACAGTGTATTTATTAGTAAAAACTTTTTTTTTAATGTTCCATTACGAAACTGGTAAATTTGATACCCTGCAGACGCATAAATATGGCTTTTGATCAGGAGCATAGGGATTAGCCTATGTATATACAGCACAATCAGCATATTCAGTGTGGAAAAAACACAGCACTGGAAAAACGCAGGAGTTGGGACTCAACCCAGGAACCATCTGTTCCGAAGCCTGACACTCTACTGATTCAGTCCTGCTCAGGCACGTTTAGTTCCCTCAAATATAAACAGAACAGATAAAGTTCTGCTTGGCTTGAGAAGCTTCACTGCACTGCTGACACTAGTTGGAGTCGAGGGTGAATGTGAGTGTAGACATCATGAGGCGCCTCAGTAAAGACAAAGCCCTCTCACACTGTACCTGCACTGGAGTGGGAGGCGAGCCCTGGTGCACGTGGGATGGCGGTGACCGGTGAGCCTGGGGGTGCTGTGCGTTCCCTGATTGGTGAAGCTGTTGGCTGTGGGCGCTTCCCAGGTGCGGCTGTGGCCCCGGAGCGTGGCACCGCTGTTGGTAGGCGATGGACGGAGCTGGAAGGTGTGGATGGTGATGATGGGGGTGGTGGTGCTGCAGCGGCGGTGCCTGGAGACGCTGCGACATCAGCTCCATCATGTGACCCATGGGTGTCATGGGGTTGCTGCCTGGAACCATTCCTGTGTTGTGGTGCTGGTAATGGTGGCCCAATGACTGTTTGGATCTCTGAGAGGGCAAATACAACACATATTTATACATTAATATACAATAAATGTGTGTAAAGTAAAGAGATAACGCCGTATTTCCCATTCCATTCCATTCAATCCTGGATCCAGGCGTATAACGGACTCTTCCCTGGGCCGCGCGTCGGCAGCGAGGCGGGTGAATACATGAAATCGAACATCACGATCACATGCTAATGTAACTCATCCCGTCTGATAGGTGTGACGTATGATGAGCGTGCGGTCATACCTAAACACTTCCCAGCGCTCTCATCGTGGGCGTGTTTCCTCCCAGCACAGGCTAAATTTGTACCAGCAGATAAGAGCCTCTCGGTCTGGCCACCTCAGGTCAAACAGGCCTCGGTTACTTGTTTACCATAAGAAGCCAAAAAAGACTCAAAATTACTCAACCCCCCCACCAAACTTAGTGCGTCATTGCCACTTGTAATCCTCCACAACCGTAGATAAGAGGGATAATGTGTTGGGATAAATGCTGCCGTCTGCAGCTTGATACCTTCACACTTTATCATTCCCGTGTATCATCTGACCAAACACACTGTAAGAGCTAAATTAAACTCATCTCACCTTTCCCCAACACTCAGCAGAGGGGGGAGAGAGAGAGAGAGAGAGAGAAAGAGAGAGGGAGGAGAGGGAGGAGAGGGAGGCGAGGTCGTGTTTGGAGCATGACATCACCCCCCCTCCTCTCCCCTCCCCCTCCCTCCTCCTCCCCAGCAATATTGCTATCGCTCCCTCTTACGCAACATTTTCTTTAAGAGAGGAGTTTATTTTTTCCCCCTGATCCATTCAGCAACGCAACAAAAAAAAGGGAGCGCATTTAGCGGCTGCCAAGAGATGAGGTCACCGAGCTGTCTGTGCCAGCTTTGCCAGCGCAGTCGAAGCGCACACACACATACACGCGCGCGCACACACACGCTTCAACAGGATTGGACATGAGTACTTCAGCAGTGTTTACTACATAGAAACACCCTGACACGGCCATACGATTACATCATGGGTCCTCGGCCCGGGTGACACACCAGCTTGATATTTCTGTCTGGAGGGATCGGTGAATGAAGACTGCGCACTGTACACCAAACACTGATCCACTTGTCGAACGTTTGCTCCCCACTTGAGCTTACTGTAGAGTTACAGTACGACACAGGCACGTTAATGGGCTCTGTGTGGTTGTAAAGGAGGAGGAGTCGGGTTTCACCATTTGGAGACGCACAACATGAAAAGTAACAAGGCCCAATCAGAATAGAAGAGAATAAAATACAATGTGTGTCTTGCAAGGGAGATGTGAGCAGAAAACGTATGTGTGTGAGAGAGAGAGAGAGAGAGAGAGAGAGAGACAGAGAGAGAAAGAGAAAGAATGGTTTGAATTTGAACCAGTGACCTAAATGGCTCTGAAACCTGAAACCACTGTTACTGCATATACAGGATCAGCACATCAAGTCATAACCTGTGAGTGTGTGTGTATGTATGTGTGTGTGTGTGTGTGTGTGTGAGAGTGTGTGGGTGGGGGGTGGTTGGAGTTGACATACTTTTAACAGTTCATCCTGCATGCAACTATAAAGAGCAAAACTAAGAGTTAAACTGACAGCAGAGGAGATATTTGGCACAACCCTCTTTTACAAATGTATTCTTAAAGATTTATTCTGTGAAAATGTGTCAAGTTCAAATAAGAAAAACTCTGAAATGAAAGAAATGAACAAAACATTGATTGATTGATTGATGATGATAGCCTAAATGCCCACTAAAAATACTAACCTGTTAATATTACTCGTGTTGATATTGACACAATATGAAGCAGCAGCAGCAACAACAGAGAGAGACAGAGTGAAAGAGAGAGTGAGAGAGAGAGAGAGAGAGAGAGAGAGCAGATAAACTGTGGCTTCCTGCAGTCCAGACAGGAGTGTGTGTTTAAGTGTTCAAGTGTTACGCTCTGTTTCCTCTCTGTCCTGATTACAAAGGAATAAGATATTAGTCAAATCCATATGTGTGTGGCTGAGTGTGTGTCATGCCAATCAGACGAGTGTATGCACAACGTGATTGTGTTTGTGCGTGTGTGTGTTTATGCACGTAGATGCTGATCATGAGACACACACGGGGCCTCTTATCATTTCTAATCTTATGAATCGTCCATGAGAAATGAATGATCCACTCAGTTAGGAAGTAAACAACTGCTTCACCCTGATTGGTCAATACCTGAGGTGAGGAGCAGGAGGGGTTGTGGGCGGGGCCTGGTATGCCCATGACACAGGACATCGGCTTCTCCATCTGAACAAGAAATGACATCACCATAAGATAAGATAAGATTCAATCTAATGTAAACAATCAAATACCTTAAAAGTACAATCATACAATCAATAATAATAATAATAATAATATAAATAACAACAACAGTGAAAATACTACTACTACTACTACTACTACTATTAATAATAATAATAATAATAATAATAATAATAATAATAATACAACTAATAATTTAACAAATGATTAAACTAATAATGAAAATAATAACTAAAATAATAATAATAATAATAATAATAATAATAATAATAATAATAATAAAGGTCAGAGCTGACTGCAGTCTGATCGCAGCACAAAGTTAACCTTCACTATTAAGAGTTCCCCACAAGGTCGCATCACTTTTAAAGTTTGACACTTTTGATTAATTTATCCACAGGAGTGAAGTGACTTTTCCTGTCAGCCATTAATATTTCTACCAAGTGGTGCTTGACCACTTTGGCTACTATATCTACATCTATAAATCATGTGCATGCGTATCTGAATGTGAATGAGCGCATGTGTGTGAGTGTGTGTGTTTGAGTGAGTGAGTGGAGCGCCCCATACTTACGGGCATGTGCTGAGCAGATGCCCCTTGCATGGCGGGGTCTGGCAGGGTGCCAGGCAAGGAGGCCGGGAGGGGCTGTCTGTGTCTGTTCCTCATGTGGAGGAGGGAGGACAACGGCCCGGGAGCTGGCCTGCGGTCAGCCACAAAGACAGGGGACGGGTCACGCCTGAGCCCAAACACAGCTACAGTTTCACTTATCAAGGGTTCAGACGCAGTGGCAGGATGAAACATTTAGAGCCAGGGTCTGAACCGAGGACCAAGGTGAGACTGACAGAGGTGGACACAGTGAAAGACAAGATGGCGAAGATGGATAGAGTCAAAACACAGATAGAAAGAGTAGCGCACTTGGTGACCAGAGATAAATGGCAGGTATGGGAAAAGCCGTCTGAGCCTCCGAACACAACCTCTGACGACAACATTTACGTCACGTGTACCAGGGCACACCCTCGTGCCTGTGAAAAGTATGGCCTTAGAATAAATACCTCTTCCAAAGCCAACAAGCCGGACTACTATGATTAGCTAAATATCTCCCGAATGCATCAACTGTGTCAGAGATATAGTTCAAACATAAATGACTTGGAAATCAAGCATTTGAAAAAGTCCTGAATTAGGATTGACATTTTGTTGGGCTCTCCGCCATGCTGTGATCCACCCGTCCACTTAGTTTAGTCCAAGTCCTTCTGCTAACAAACAAACCAACCAACCAACCAACCAACCAACCAACCACCCAACCAACCAACCACCCTTGGTGAAGAGACCCAAAGCAGAGATATGGAGGGAAAAGGCCTGGGGTGACAGCTTGAGAGGGAGGATAGAAGCTTTAAGGATCAGAGCAGGGATGTAGAGTCCCGGGGTGCCATGTGCTGACCTAACCGCTTTGGCTCTCAGCCAATCGGACGGCGTGGGCCTCCGCGGCTACGCTTAGCTCATTGCTGGTGATGTCACCGCTGAATCTGGAGTATGCAGGCCCAATAACTTACTAGAAAGAACAGACAAACCAAAACAGCATTTCCTAATGTAACCACAACAGTTCTACCGGGCCAGCCGCCAGACACTCAAAGACTAGGTCACTATGGAAACCTGTGGTAAACATGAGGGGAAACAGTCAGACACTCGATCCATGGCTCATTTAGTAACACTTAGTTGGTTTCACTGACTAACATGCTGTCTGGATTCAGCTGGCACTGATTTTATCCACCATAATCGACAGTCAACTCTCTCTGTAGCGTCCCGTGACGTGCCGCCCGGTCCTGTCTGGTCCTGCCTAGTCCCGGACAGATGTTCGGAGCTTATTATGCCACTAACTATGAATGGAATTTTGACTCATCTAATCAAGTACAGAGAAGTGAAGGAGGTTCTTTAAATCCTGTTTATAGGCGGATTACATGCAGTTATGGGTCTACTGGTCTGTTTCTGGAGGCTTTTATTTTGGTAAGTATTGGAATTTAAGATAGAGTCCTGAAACTATTAAAGACTTGTGTTACTCACAACATGGCACCATATCAATGACAAAGTAGCTCATTTGAAATGATTTATTGATGACTTTGTCTGGATAAGTGGCCACTGGACACACAATGTAAACACCTGACTAACTAACTAAATAAATAAAATAACAACTACAATGCATGATTTTATTTTATTTTATTTTATTTTATTTTATTTTATTTTATTTTATTTTATTTTATTTTATTTTATTTATTTTTTATTCATGAATAATTGTCTAAATGTAATAATCTGTTTTAAAACTTAATTTACAAAAAAATCTCAATAATAATGAATAAAAAACTGGTGTGAGGCTTTACAAAATGTCCACTTCTTTATTTATACTGATTAATATTCACGTGACTGATTGTCTGCTAGGTTCCGTTAAACCAAAACTGAGAAGCAGGACTGTGGGGGAGCAGCTGGAGGGAGGCGGGAAGACCAGAGACAGGAAGTCCCTCTAATCTGCTTGTTGAGCGGGACGATAACCACGGAGCCCATGAAGCCGAGGGAGCGTTATCAGAGGGGGTGGGGGGTGGAGGGGGCGTGGCTTTGAGTGAGTCATCACCCATCGATTGTCCCCTTGTCTGTAAGCGTTTGATCGTTCTGTCAATAGATGTTCGATTTTCTGTTTATCATTTGGGGCAGTGATACTTTACGCACAAGGAAATCAGTGCATCCTAAGACCGGATGTGTGAGACAGAGTGAGAGAGAGGAAGAAAAAGCAACTTTAACAGGAAATATGTGTGGGTGAATGAGATAAAGAAAAGGGGGTTAGCAGCAAGGATGAATGGATGACGAAGGAGTTGGTTAGGCGTTTTTATCCGTACTCACCCTGAGTGTGTTAGGGTGGACGGGGCTTGGGAGGTGACAGATCCAGACTGGGAGGAGGACAGGGCAGCCAGACTGCAGCTGGGGCCCATCATGGAGCCATGGGACGGGGCGTGCTGCAGAGGGTGTGTCTGGGGATGGTGCAGCGGCTGGTGCTGGTTGTGGTGCTGGAGCTGGAGCTGGGCCTTGAGCTGCTGCTGGCTCAGACGGGAAGATCCATTATGGGTAAGCGTCTGTGGAGGGAAGCGAGGAGGGACAAACCATTTTCAAATATAAACTTTTACTGCACTACTTTTGTCCAAACTGTGATGGAGTTTTAGTGCTGCTGTTGGGAAGAAAATACCTGTTTGCTCTTTTCCTCTTCTTGTGCCTGCAGAAACTCTTCCTCGATCTCTTTGAACAGACCAACCTCTTCACAGTTCTGTAAAAATCGGGTCGGTGTCGGAGTTTGGTCTAGAACCACACACACACACGCACACACACACAGCAAAGAAGGAAAGACACAGGTTTAATGAAACGGTATATGTGTGTGTGGCGCACCACGCAGATAAACAGGTCTCCACTGAGCCGATCTCATTCCTTCTCTTTGTGCGATAAGATCAGTCTGTCTTTCGCGAGCCGTCTAAACATGCAGGGGTCAAAGGTCAGCCAGGCTCTTTGTTTTGACAGGAGATTTCCTGCAGGAGGCGTGAGAGAGAGAGGGAGCCTGGAGTGGTCAGATGTCATGCTTATGTTTATGTCCAGACTATCAGCTGTTGCCATGGTTACCGACGGTGTCAGTGTCCCATGAACTGACTTGTGAGTGGAACACGGCTGCGCCGTATAGAAACAGCCAACATACCATTAAAGTCTGAGTGTGCATCGATCCTGCACCCTTCATTAGCACTTGTGTCTCGTGTGACTGTTTCCCAACGTCCTGGCAACCAATATTTTGATTTGATACTTCTACTCCATTGCAGAAAAATACAATTATTCAATATTACTGCTTGTTTGCCATAAATATTCATCTAAAGCAGCAGTTATGGAACCCAGAATGAGTTCATTTGAGCTTTTGAAGAAGGGGCGGCCTCTTACTCACTCACTGTTGGTGCACAAAGGGTCAGATTAAAGCTTTATGGGGGGGGGAAACTAATTCACAGAGATGGTTGCAAAAGCCTCATGACGACAACACGGAAGACAAATTTCTGATATCATCTCAACAAAGCAACGGTGACCTCCACATCCTCCCTATAGATCCTTCAAATAGGAAATGAAATACGTACAGTCAACTCATACTGACCCCCCTGTGCCCCGTACCTTTATTTTTCTCCAGACAAAAGTGCGTCCTCCAGCTAATCAGCATGTTTATATCTAATCTGATGCAGCACAGTGTGCATGTTGCAACACGAGCAGCTCTGTTTCACAGCGCAGTCTATCTGCGTGAAGGAAGCCTGTATCCAGCTTATCTGATTTCATACTGTATAACGTAGCGTCATCATTTTTTCATCAAGCGGAGAGAAGAAGAGGTCACCATGCACACACACACAAAGACACACACACTCCAAAGCCAGACAACACCCGAACACAGCAAGGGAGTGATGATGGAGAGGAAGGTTGGGTGGGGAAACTGCTGATTAAAAGCTGAACATTCCCAGATCAAAGGTTGAATCTGGGATGACGTGTTTGTGGTTAAGACCCAGTGTTACCTGTGAAAGCGATGTCCGCCTTGATGGAGGAGAACTTCAGCGTCATCTCATGCTTGTGCCTGTGGATCATGAGATGCTCCTCTAACTGGAAACGCTGCAGCACATGACAAAGGGAGAATACGAGGAGACGTGACTCACGAGGTGAGATACTCTCTGCTCCATCAGCTGATCACTTCTGAGCTGAACCATCTGTCACAACACGCTGAGTCAGTCCAGTCATTTGGACGTGCATAAGGCCAGATGTCGCCTAAATACTATTAGTGTAATATCAGCGATCAATCCAGGTTCTCAGATGCTTCATTATTCCATATTTTCCATCTCTCCCTGCTCTACCCCAATCCAATAGCAAATTTACAAACCGAAATGTTCTTCTTTCCTCATAAGTTGCCTACAGACTAAATTTAAGAAATAAATGTTCATAAGATAAAAGCCTACAACTGAGAAATCAAATTAACACACATTTTTATTCCCACACAAGAAGGCAGGCGCCCAGAAGTCCAAACACACACCTTCACGGCCATATTTGACTACCAACTGACCAGTGGCATCCTTCTTGTCAGAATAGGGGTGGGAAAAACGCTGATGTGGGGTGTGGGTAGAACAGGGGGAGATGGAAAATACGGAGTCAGAGAACAGGACCGAGAACCACTGGGCTGTATTATATTTCTATGTGTAGGAGAAATGCATCAGTGAAATCATTGTAACTCGCATAAATCCACCCCAAACCCACACACACACACACACACCGAAGGCCTCAGCCACATTCAGTCATTTTTAATCAATTACAATAAAGGACGATGATGAGATGGTGCAGCAAATTTATGAGCTTTTATTTCTTCACAGATGTTACAACACAAGCCCCAACCCACACACACACACACACATACATTCTATACTGACCTGAGAGCAGCCTGGAGCACCGCACGCGTAGGGCCTGTCCTGTTTGTCATTCATGTCACACACAAGCCTATACGCAAAGATAAGAATGGAGAAGAACGTATGGATCAGCTTTAATCATTCAGGACGCACAACAACAATCCTACGTACATATATACAATTACACACACAATTATCCTCCTATTATCAAGTCTTTATTTCGGGAGTAATTCTATAAGAGGGTGAAGGTGCAGACCGGCAGATGATGGATGTTTCAGGCCCAGGAGAGAAGCTTACATTGAGGAAAACGATCCTCGCGGTGCCAGTGGGTGTTTGATTAATACTGTCTAGGGTGACAGCATTAATCTATAGGTTCTAGTCGCGTTTATAAGACCAACTTATACTCTAATATACGTCTTTTTGTGTACATTGCGTTCCAGAAGAGGATCGGCAGCTCTACAGCAGCTAAGAATCTATTTTTCTAGTTCGAGTTATGTTATGGTTGTAAGCGTCTCTTGCCCATAGTCGGGCTTTCGTGGCGCGCGATGAAAGGATGCACGCTCGACACGAATAGGGTGAGCTTTGAAAAGAAGACAGATATGAACGACAGGGAAAATCAAGACGACACGGGATAAAAATAAACACAAACACAGAATGGAACAGTGTTATAAAATGCCTGCTGCTGCTAACCCGGGCGTGACCCTGTCAGAGCAGATATTAATCTGGTGATGGGGGGTAATTACGACTTATTTGAAAAGCTGCTGTTGCTGCTGCTGCTGCTGCTGCTGCTGCAGCTTCTTCACTTTCCACTGAGAGCAGAGGAAACTATCAGCTCCATGATCTCAGGCGTTCCTCTGAGTTTTACAGACAGCCGGAGGTCAACAGGGCGACCAACCCTTGACTTTCATCTGCCTGTGTTCCTATAGCGTACGACTGAGTGAGGACCACCGAGGGAAGTCATTAAGAACGTCACTGGTGCGTCTGCGAGTCGAGATGCTGGAGAGACGGGTGATTATGCAAATTTTCGGTGATTTCCACACAGATTTAGATGCGTAAACATTTGCAGGAGTTCATATATGGGATTGCCTGAGACAGTAAAGAGGGCCCATGGTGTTTATGGAAAAGAGAGAGAGAGCGAGAGAGAGGGCGAAAGCGCACGCTTCCATAAGAAATGGATGGGGGGGGGGGAGAGGTGGGGAAGTGGAGAGTGACACGGGGAGGAGTATGGAAAGGACAAGTGGCAGTGATGGAGCGGAAGAGAGAGAGAGAGAGAGAGAGAGAGAGAGAGAGATGGAGGAGGACACGATGAATGGATGGAGGGGGGGAGGCTGTACTGTACTCCTGACAGGTTTGAACCTGCCTCAGCCCCCATTTTCCAACCCCCACCAGTTGAGGTGACTTCATAGGTGTGCGCGTGTTCGTGTGTGCCTGTGTGTGTGCGAGTATGTGTGAGTGTGTGTGTGTGTGTGTGTGTGTGTGTGTGTGTGTGTGTGTGTGGAAGTAGTAGAAACAAAACAGAGTGAAGAAGAAATAAACTAACACAACAGATAGATAGAGAGAGCATCATCATCATCATCATCATCATCATCTGTGTGGCCTCTGTTCAGTAGCATGTGTCATAGATTAGCAGACTCAGCACATTTCCACCCAAACCTCCCGTTACTATGGTTACATCCATGACACAATGAGGTCACCCCTTAATACAAAAATCCAACAATACGTCCGACAACATGTTGCCAGTTCCTTTCTAATCTAAAGAGGATTACTGGCACAGAGGAAAACAATAGGAATCTGTAAGCAAATAAATGGATATTACATTAATCTGTGAGCAGTGACACACACATACACGCACACACATACACACACACATACACACACAACATTAAAACAAAGTTGGAAAATCGCCTGTAAGAGCTGAGATGAGACCCAGAAAGTACACTAACGTTACTTACTGCTCCTCTATATCCCCATGACGGATGAGAGTCAACATCGAACCGGTCCACGCCGCTTGGGACCTCAATCAATCGGCGCAGAAAAGAAAAAAAAAAAGAAAAAAAAATTTACGCCGCGGTTCTGACAGCGGGACGGAGTCGGTGCGCGAATCCCAGCGGTCCCGGTGAAGCGACCGGCTCGGTTCATAAAGCAGCCCGGCACGGTGGCACAGCTGTACCGGGAGTGCTGTCACACCCCCCAAATAGACACACACTCAACCGGTCCGCCTGATGAGGAGCCTAACCGGGTCAGCCCAGCCAGAAGGAAAAACAACCAAGAAAGTCCGCTTGGTTGAAGTTCTCCGGCGGGGTTGGAGAGTGTACCCACGCTGGAAGAGTTGAGTTCGGCCGGTTGTGCGGAGTGTAAAGTTGGTGAATGAGGCGAGTTCAGTTCTTACCTCCAAGTAGAGAGACACACAAGCGGCGCTCCAGAGAGGAACCACGTTGGACTGGAGCGAGATTACAATACGTTCTATTTACAGCAGCATTACATCACCCCGCGGTGACGTCACACGTGGGATTCCTGAACTTCTAAATCATCGCGGTCCCGGGCCGGAGAGAGAGAGAGGGAGGGAGGGAGAGAATGAGAGAGAGGGGGAGGGAGATAGGGGGGCTCGCAGAGGGGCGGGGTTACCGACATTGGCCGGTAGGGGGACGGGATCGAGCGCCGCAGCCATGACGCTTGGAGAGGCCACAGCAACGTGACAGGACGCGGGACAGACCGGGTGGGCGGAAAGTTGCTCCGCTCTCCGTGAGTGTGAGGCTGCAGCGGGACGTCCCACCGTCCTGCGACCAGTCTGTGCGTCAAAACGAGCACGAAGGATGCCAAATGCGGATGGTTGCCGTTGTAGTTTTAGCACAAGATGAAAATATTGTTATGAGGAAAGAAAACTTGAGCTAAAGTTGGGTCGTAATCTCTTCTCCTCTCATATACACCAAAAAAAGACCATGTAAACAATAAGACTGTGAAGAACTTAAACTAAATCTATTAATTTTAGGATTAGGGTTATTATATTATATTATATTATATTTTATTTTATTTTATTTTATTTTATTTTATTTTATTTTATTTTATTTTATCTTATCTTATCTTATCTTATTTTATTTTATTTTATTTATTTTATTTTATTTATTTTATTTATTTTATTTATTTTATTTATTTTATTTATTTTATTTATTTCATTTATTTCATTTATTTCATTTCAATTTTACCCAACATGAATATAACATACATGAATGATATGTATTATGATATAAGTGATCAGCAGCAGACCCAAGTTATGACTCTATGTTAGTGATTCTCAAATTTGTTGAAGCAGTGACAAAACAAAAACATTTAAATACTTTAAGTTTAGAAAAAAGACAATGTGTGACGTTCACAGTATGAGCAGGACATTCAAATGGAATCTCAGTAATCCAGTTGACCACCAGGGGCGCTTTAAGTACACACTGGTGGTACATGTACCACACATTAAGAATCTCTGCGGTGTAGTTTAGGAAAATGTTTCATGCATTGCGCCAAATGAACGTTGAGGAAAAAAGGTGCAACTGAAACATACTCTCATTCTAAGAACCGCAAAGCAGCATTTCTAAGTAAATGTGAGTACATAAAACTGATTGTTTACGATACATCAAAGTTGTGTTTCCACTGTGCTGACCTGTGGATTGAAATGCCTCCCATATTTGGTCAGACTTTCCTGTGCTCCAGCAAAGCTGCTGAACCCTGGAATCTGGTTTTGTTGTGGTTCAAGTGTGAAATGGGACCAAACCCTACTGACTCATCATCCACCAATCGGCGAAAGTATGCAAATTCTGGTGGTCAAGGCAACAGAAAGAAACAGGAAGTTGTCATGATGTCATTCTGTGTTTTGAGCTCTTCCCCATGTGGACGTGAATCACTGAGTTGTCTTTTCAGCAAACACACTGGCTGTTTTACGGCGTGTGTGTGTGTGTGCCATGGCAGGACACTGAGAGTGACAAACACACACACACACAGATGTACTGAAAAGTGTAAGACTGCAGCCAGGAAGTGTCCGGCTAGCACCCCGCAGCAGACAGTGCTGCCGACATTACAGCTACCTCCATAACTCTGTGGCTATTACCAGCTGTTACCGTCTGGCTTCTTCACCTTGGCTCAGCTTTTTTTTTTACGGCTAAGAGCTGCAGAGAGCTTCCTGCAAAGGGTCTGATGTCACCTTTTCTGTGAAAATGTGGTGTTTTGGGTGAAAGTTCACTCAAGCTTTCTGAGCTAAATCCCCACCTCCTCTTTTTTTGGAGCATCGCTGCTGGTTTTGGGACATTCAGGAGAGCAATAACTCAATAGTGACTGAAACTGGAATCCCACTGGAAAAAATAACATTGTAAGAGCACTGGTGTGTGTGTGTGTCTGTCAGTACTAGAGTCGTGTGTTGATAACAAGGTGTTCTTACTAGTTGGATGTGCCCTGTGTGAAGGGAACAGCCCCATAAAATTTGTAGCTGAATATCAGATAATAATCGACACTTGTGTGTAATGTGGTGCAACACCCACAGACCCCAAATAAGATGATGTCATGCCCCATAAACTTCCTCTCCCTCACTCGCTCTCTCTCCTTTAACAACACATGCTTGCACTCATTTGCGTAATGGCGTCGGGAACTGCGTCACCGTCACAGCTCTGATGCGCCATGTGTGTGTAATGAGTGTGTTTTTGTTGAGTGTGCGTCTGCGTGTTTGCGTGTGAGAGCGAGAACATCTGTGTGAGGCTGATGTCACTGGTTTTCTATATTGTACACGTGTGTTAGAGGCTGTGGATGCTGGTGATGTCATGTTGTTTCATGTGTGTGCTTGCAACGGGTGGTACTTTACATCTGTACAGTAGTGGGTCAGTGCATGTGTGTGTGTGTGTGTGTACAGAGGGTAGCCGGGGTGTGCTCCCTGGTCTCAAGGTTGTTTGCTGAAGTCTCTGGCCGGTGGTTTATGATAGGCATTTTAACGCTCGATTAGCAGGTCCAACACAGACCAGCCGGCCCTGGTTAGCCAACGGCAGTGACTTAAAGACATTCTCATCTCTCTGGGAGCCACACACACACACACACACACACACACACACAAACACAAGCCATAGACACTGTGTTCTCTCCTCTTGACCACTGAGTTATTACAGGGTCACATTAATCAGAAGACTGTTGTGCTACATTATGAGCAGTATCTTCACTATAACTTAACAACTGATACACACACTTACTCACACACACACACACACACACACACACACATTAAGGCTAATGTAACAAATCACTTCTGGGTAACTTAGTTTCTCAACATTAGAACTTAGTTTCTCAACAACACAACAAACTATAACCCATTTATTCAAAGTCTAACTGAGGTGATGTAAGAGTGTTTTTCTTTTTTAAATAAACATTTTGTACCCGCCCATGTGGCACTAACTGCTATATTTCATAACACTGGGATCAATGCCATTAGGAATAAATCCTGTAGCCTGTCCTGTGAACAGCTAACTGAAAAAGAATGTTTGATACAGCAACTGTTTCCCAGAGTGAAGAGGAGAAAAGAAGAAACAAGCAATAACAACACAGTCTGTGAGAGAGGAGAAGGGGCCTAAAACCAAACTGCTTATGTTTGGGGATAAAGGTTGTTGTGAGATTTTGGCAGCTTTTCACAATGAAGCAAAGTGATCAAATATTAAAATTGTGAAATGTTATGCGAGTGGAGGGGGTTTGTATATATTCACTTCATCTGGGGCCATCTGCCAGAAAAGTGCTGCTTTATTGAGTCAGTGTCATATTTGTATTGGAAAGCAAGCATAGATAACAGAAGTGATAATAAAAATAATAATAAAAATAATTTTGTAATATGTTTTAATCTCTTATTTTGACATCCAGTTTGGGATCTTTATCTGATTTATACACTGACATTTAATTTCCAATAGCTATTAGACTTGTGGTCTTCAGCAGTAACGCCCAGTCAGGCTCAGTCTCCCTCCCCGGCTTAGAGCTCTTCATGCGGCTGAGTGCTGCTCTGCTTCCCCGCTAAACTGACTTGACCGTGTAAACCCGCTGGATTCCCCCGTTAATGCGCCTTTGATCCCCGGTTTGATCCCCGCAGGTAGGCAGATGGTGACGTAGCGGCCACCAGCCCTCCTCCCCCTCCTCTTCCTCCCCCTCCTCTTCCTCCTGCTCGCCGACATAACCGCCCCCACCGTCCCGCCCGCGTCCCTCCCAGCTGCGTCCGCCGCTGTCCTGTCTGGCTGCCCGGTGTCTGCTCCGCTCCTCTCCCGCTCCGCTCCGCTGCTCGGCCCCGCTCCCGCCCCCCCGGACCCGAAGCCTCTCCGCCTCTCTCCACCGCTCGCCTGCCCCGGCGCCTCGGACCTCCCCCGGTGAATGCACCAGTGCCAAAAAACATGACGGGCATCGCCGCCGCTTCTTTCTTCTCCAATTCCTGCAGGTTCGGGGGCTGCGGGCTGCAGTTCGAGTCTCTCGCCGAGCTCATCGTCCACATCGAGGACAATCACATCGGTGAGTCGGCCCGGGGAGAGGCGGGGGGGAGGGACGGAGCTAGGCGGCTAGCTAGCAGCAGCTAGCCGCCGTAGCCACTTTAGCTTTCACGGCGGTGGGCTGCGGTTTGCGTTCCGCTATTCCCGCTGCTCGCTCCCCGGCGAGTTTGCGTCTATATACGGCTGTCTAACTGAACAAGAGAGAGGAAACTTTAATACTTTGACGTGTGTGTGAAATGAGGGAGCGCGTCTCTTTCAGTCGCGCCTTAGCCGTGACAGTTACCTATGGCAGCGGTAACTCTGCCCTGTGAGGGCCGCGGAGGTCTCATGGAGGTGAACCTCGCATCCCGACCCGGGCAGAGAGCGGAACAGAGGGGCCAGTGTATACGTTTACAGGCCTGAGTGTGGGTGTGTATGAGAGGGAGGGAGAGTGTGTGTTTGTCTGTGTGTGTGTGTGTAAGCCCGGCTGCACCTCATCTCACACACACATTTCATCGTGCCAAAGTGTCTGTGGCGTTTGTCACCTCCACGCATCAACACTTCATCGCCATTGACGCCGCATTAATTGGTGTCAGACGTGCAGAGACTTAATGAACAATTAAAGCATTTACTCCACATGCGAAACACTTGAACTTGTTGCACCTTTTGTGACCTCATTTAATCCCTAATTGATGGTTAAAGATCAATTGTCTATCACCTGTTTACATTTAGACCACATGCAGATTTAGACAAGAAAATGCTGCAGTATGTTGATCTGAAACAATAACACAGAATCTGGCTGTAAATTGGAAGGCGTTGATGAATAATGTATTTATTCAGGCGTCTCAGTATGATAAGTAAGATTTATTTGCATGTATTTACCACAGAAAGTCTAGCTGGAGGAAAGAATCAGAGTACTGCGATGCAGAGAAAGAGTGATGTCACACTGAGTGGTTTTAAATGCCACAAAATGTCCATTTTTGCAACATTTTGACATGTAAGATCTTTGTCAGGTGAGAAATCTTTCCTGACTTTGACTCAAATCTAGTCTGCAGCCTGAACTCTTCCCTCTGATGCAACATGTAGTAACCGTACCTGCAGAAGTGGCGCTCATGCTGCCTGAGTATCTCTAATGTGGGGGATGATGGTAAAAGTCATTTGCTGGGTCTGATAAAGACTACACAGGTAATTTAAGCTAGACAATTAGAAGCCTGTCATTTCACACTTATGC